>NC_139668.1:1590000-2190000 GCF_951799395.1 Argentina silus
GGCTCTCTCTCTCTGAGCAGTCAGGAGATGCAAAGAGCTGGATGTGTTTCCTTTGACAGGAAGTGCTTCATGTAAACAGAGATAGTAGCCTACAGTCCCATTATCCCTCAGTCTCTCTCTGTGAGATGGCACCTAGTGGCTTAAAATGCAATTTTACCTTCTAATCTAGTGGATTTGTGAATGGATTTGTAAGATTTGTGAGTGGATTTGTGAATTCTCCCAAAATCTCATTTTAAAATGATCTCTCTCTAATGAGTCAAGATATCTCGCATTGAATGCCCTAATCAGTCCTGATGTTCCAAATTCCCAAGATTCCCCTCTCCCTCCCATGCAAGGTCCTTCTGTTGAACAGTTTTAGAGCTAGCGCGTGCTGCTACATATTTTTTATAACGCGGTATGAGAGTTTTTTTGGGAAGTAAACACGGACCTCGCGATTCCATAGCTATGATGCAGCTGCACCCAAAATGATGATAGTTCAAGACAGTATACATCGTGGATTGACTAGAAATCCACATGAAAATGGATTCAGGGTAAACTATGGAATTTTGGATATCGGCGTTGTTATGGCCACAGCCGACGCCTGCCTCGTGTCTGACTCTTCCAGTGTTTGTTTGTCAAGCAGGCCATGTGCTCCAAGGCTCGGAGGCTCCGTCCACTTCCTGGTTGGTGTCATCGGTGATCCTGATTAGAGCGGGACATTCCGTCCAGCGCACCAATCCGGACAGGGCACCTGGAGTATAAAAGTTTGGCCAACTTGTCAGTCAGTGGCTGTGTTTTGTTGAGCAGTTCCCTTTAGTGAAAATCGTAGTTAGACATCCGATATTGTATGATTTGGTTTTGTATTGTGTGATTTGAATGAGGCACTAGCCTCATCGGAAAACTGGGCCAGGTATTAGACTTTCATTAGTTCACTGTTACTGATATACACCCACTTTGATGTACCTTTTGTTTAGACCCACTAGGAGCAGGGGTGGCTGTTGTGCAGGTATTTAAGTTTTAACCGCTGTAGCAGGACAAAAAAAACAAAGATAGTTTAGTTATAGGTCGCTTTTTAGGAGCTCTCTTTTGGTTATATTTGTTTGTTTGATTTGAACAGCACCCACAGGCCCTTTTTCCTTTGTAGTTTGCCTCTTGGGTTGTTACCGTTTTACCTTATAAAGAAAACTACCTAAGTTCCTTGTAAATAAAATAACTTTATTTTACCAAATCTAACTGGTTCTATGTTGCTTCCCTTTCCCCTAACGAGCTGGGTTTAACAGACGTATAAGCATGGGTGACCTTTCTGGCTGACTTTGAGGAACATGTATGCTGCAGCAGCCTGTGACTTCCAGGAAGGTGCTCTCTGGTTGTCTCTGAGCTGGGGAGGGTGCTTGATGTGCCTGTCCCACCTGCTCAGGAACCACCTGACCTTGGCATTTACCGCTGTGTCACACTGTCACACCTAGCAAGCCTAGTCCACTCCTGAGAGGCTCCAGTTGACAGCCTCTCTGTGGCCTGTGTTTGAAACAGACATCAAGTTGTTGCAAACAGTCGCCCCGCAATTCGAGTTGCTCCGACCGAGTCTCGAACTCGCGACCCCTGGCTTGCCAACATGTGACTGTCTCCTCAAATACCCAATGCTAACCAGCTACGCTATCGAAAAGCTAGCAATTCGACAGCGCTTGTGGTGGGGGTATTTGAACTTGAGGAGTGAGTTTACGATCTCAACTGGCTTACATGTGCGTGGCTCCAGGTGAGACAGAGAGGGATGAGATGCTGTCAGGTGTTACCCAGAGACCATGGGGATGGGGGGTGTCTGGATGGAGTTAGGAAAACTCAAGACAGGAGGTGAATTTATAGATCTACTGCAGGCAAGTCACCACACAGTGGAGAACTCTAGCGGATGTGAGGAGGAACACCCCGTGGTCTACATGTCTATAGTTGACACAACGGGGATGTATAGAGACAGGGGAGAGCTGGAGGGTGAAACATGAGGGCCAGAGGGGAGAAGCTAATGTAGCTAGTTGTCCTGCACTGTGGAACTGAGAAACATGTTGGTCTGCAGAACCCACCAACTATAGTATCAGGGAAGAGCTTGGGGTTACATTTTAAATGTATGATGCTAGCTGGTATCGAGATAATGTTGAAATATCTTACGTTGGGTGAATGGAATCAGGGAAAGTCAAGTCTCTATCGCAAAAAGAGAATAAGTACACAGAGTGATGTGTTATATGTTCTAAGCGAACACAAGCCTGTATAAAAATAAGCATGCTAATAACCAGCCTTTGTCTGTATGGACTAGACAGCCGAGGGGGTCTGTGGCATTGCTGGAGAACGTTGGTCGGCAGATAGATAGAGCCCTGTGCTCCTCCTGAGTCCCTGCATGTTAGAACCTGCCCTTCCAGAGAAAGAGGGAGAGAGAGAGAGAGAGAGAGAAAGAGAGAGAGGGAGGGAGGGAAAGAGAGGCTCCACGAGGCAGCGCTGCCCAGACGAGAGGAAAACAATGGTTCGATTCAGCTCTTGGGTTTCAAAGTCTTAAAAATCTGAGTGAGTGGGTGTGGGGGAGAAGTTAGGGATGGACAAGGGGGGGCACAAGGAGATGTAGAGAGGGGAGTGAGGCTGGGGGGCTGTAGGGGGAGGCTGGGGCTAAGTGGTTTCTTTTTATGTACACTGTCTGATGCCAGAACTGGGAGCCCCTAGCGGCAGAGGCCGAGCGGTTTAGAACGCAGGCGGAGAGATGGGGGGAGAGATAGGAATGGGTTCTCTCGTTTTATAAGGGGACCGGGGGTTCGCCGTCCCAGCTGCTTCTAATTAAAGTCATAAGGTAGGCAGTGTGGGATGAAAGTCCCGTTTTGCAACATCAGAATCCGAACCAGCATTCCCAGAGTACCCACAGCCAGTCCCTTCCCTCCTCTTTGTTCTCCTAAGGTTTTTTTCGGTCAGCGTTTCCTTTTTTCTCTCCTAAATCTGAAGTACTGCACAAATGTAAAACAGCTCAGGCAGACCACATCGAGGGACAGACACTGAGCCACAGACACAGAGCAGCTCTGACTGGGAGACTGTGGGAGACAGCCATATCACAGAGGAGGCTCGCACAGCATGCCCCAGCATGCCCACAACACCACACTACAACTACAGAGTAGTTCTACTACACCAGTGATGTTCCCCAAATGATTTGGGGAGGGTCACAAGATGATTTCTAAAATGTGAAAGAAAAAAATCATGTATAGGCCTACCAAGATATTTGATCATATTCTTAGATTTGGTGGGCGGTGGTGTTGGTTGGTTGGTTCTCCTTGCAAACATCTCCTAATTTAAATACTGTGGTTATACTGGAATATAAAAGCAGAATGCAGGGATAACTCTTTTTCTTTCCTCTTGGTGTCCTGGGCAGAGCTTAGGGTGTTGTTTGTGAGTATTGTGACCTTGTGGTCTATGAAGTATTTGCTTTGTATACAGTATTATTAAAGCCTCATTTGATTCATTCTATTTGACCATTCTATTTGACCAAACTATTAGGCCTACAGGCATAAGTACTCTTTTTGTTTATTCTTTTTTATAAACCTTTTTCTCAGTCTTTACTTAAAGTTGGTTGTGCTTCTGACTAGTTAGACTCACTAACAAGTGTCTGTTATGATTCGGTTAACCACCGGTTATGCACTTTTGACTATTTTTTTTCAGATTGTTTATATTACTACACATTGACAGCTCTCTTATGCCTGCACAAATTAGGTGACTGAACACACCTGACTTACCAGAAACACCTGTCCATGCCAATTGTCCCATTACTTTTGGGTACCTTAAAATAGGGGGACTATGTATAAAAAGTGGTGTAATTTCTGAATGGTGAAATCAAAATGTACACAAATGCCATCAATAAAAAGCTGAGAATCTCTACTTTAACGTAATATTAGTAAGTTTCAAATAATAATCATGAGAGTACTTGAACAGTCAAAACAATTATAATGCCCATCCCCAACCATTTCGGAGAGTAATATGGCCCAATAGTTAAAAAATATAATAAAAAAACACGAATACCTTAAACTTGTAACTTCAAGAGACAAGAGAGAGCATATACAGAAGAGGTCTAGCCACGACCCTTAGACCAGAGTAATTATAAAACAGAGGTTCTCCCTCTCCAAATATGAGTTCCGATGAGGTAGCCTGCTGGTTCGGTAGGCTTATCATCTTCATTTAGTGTTGCTTTCTGTTTAGGCCTGCCTCGATAAAGAAGGCCTCCATTTAACAGCCACTGTGTTGATCACCATTCTCAACCTTTTTTGGGGTCGCGAGCCAAAAAGGACACACTGCAAAACTATAGCTCAGCACTAATTACTTAAAGGCACTACTACAGCATAGTGTAGACCAGTGTGTACTTCAACACAAACAAAATTGAAAGTGTTGTTGTGTTGTCAAACATTGCACACAGCTACAGTGAGGTAAGACATAGGCCAACAATTAAGACATACTAAGATTCTGGGCTCTGGTTAGCTAACAGCCTCTTGGTCCTGCTTCACTCTGATTTCAATGGCTAATCATGCAGTAACTCGGAAGTTGGTAATGCTAACAGTTTGAAATTACGGCTGAAGTTAGAAATTGGTGGAGGATAGGGTTAGGGTTAAGGTAAGTGTTTGGGTTAGGGTTAAGGTAAGGGTTAATGTTCGGGAAAGTGTTTAAAAATGTCTATCGTGTTGTGGCTGTGAGTCAAGGCCTGTGTTATAGCTCGCTACAGTAGCATAGGCTGGAACTGCAGGTAGATACAGTACAGACACAAAGTACACTGTCACACAACTGCAGTACAAACACTAATTTCTCAGAGATAACAGCCACAAACTGAAGATCCTCCCAACTTCGACAGAAAGTCAGCAATCATTCACGTGAGAAAGACGTTACAGAACTGTAATCAACTTTGTTTACAATGTTTACAAACCACTGTGTGTATTACATACTTGACACAGAAAATATCTATCTGCTGTATACTCTGTATGTGCATTCTCTGCATGTTAACTGGAATGTTAAACACAGAAAAAAGGCAATGGGTTTGTCTAAGCCAGTCAAATGATGTATGTGAAATGTGAGAGTGCATAAAATCAATCTTTAGTGTTATGTTTTGCTGTAAATCATGTTAAACGTAGAGCTGAGCGCGCCATGAGAGCAATAAAAAGTTTGGCACGGCTCAGGAAAAACTCCCAACTGGAGAAATGGAGAGTAGTGTGTGATTTAAGATTGTTGATACATGAAGTCGTTATTTAGCGTACATGTTTATACATCCCACACATACTCTCCCACACACACCCAACTTCTCCGTCTCTCATGTCCAGAGTATCGTACTGTACTTAAAATGAGGTGCAAAATCCAATCGCTCTATGGTTTTTAGTTTTTTTTTATGATTATGATGTTATTTCATTTGAAGTCAATAGCAGGATATGCCCCTTTGTTTTGCCTTCTCACCGTTTGATTTGGTAGTCCAGCCGCATTCACTGCTAGGGGCACTATCACACGTTTGTTTGCTCATGAAATGTATGAAGTTCATTATGTTTAGGCCAAGGGGAGGGGGCCATTATCTCTGAACACCATTTACAGACGCAAAAAAAAAAAGAAAAGAAAATACTGGGAAGTGGTCCAGTTTGTTAGCTAATGGGGTTCAGGTGCCATCAAGGATGCAGTCTCGCTCTGCACGCGATGGTCATTAACCAGCAGGCCAAACAAGCAGAGTAGGCTTCCCTCTTTTTCCCTCTCCCTCTCTATCTCACTCTCTTTCTCTCTCTCTCTCTCTCTCTGTCTCTCATGCTCTCTCTTTCTCTTGCCCTTTCTGGGGCGGAAAGAGAATGAATCATGGCTCCATGGCTCTGTCTGGGAAACATCAGCCATTAAAGGGGATGAGATGATCACACGGCAGCCTTGTGTGTGTTCCTCCAGTGCGGACGAGAGGTGGGGGGTGGGGGGGGGAGTGTGACAGGGTAGAGACCAGGAAAAGAGGGAGGGAGAGAATGAATGAGAGAAGTAGAGGGGCCTAGTCATGACTGCGGCAGGTTATCTTAGCACACAATTCACGTGTGTGTGTGTGTGTGTGTGTGTGTGTACTCGCACTGACCACGGAGTCTGGCAAACCCAACCTCTTACCCTCTTCTGACTAGCATTGGTGTGGGCCACGAACCACCCAACAATTCATGTTTCAGAGGAATATTAAGCTTGAATTGAATAAGTTAAATGGATGACGCATTTCAGTCGGTAGTCGGCATTAAACAAGGAAAGAATGACTGTTGATGACTCCGAGGCTCTAATCATAGTGAACATGATATGCACTGCCAGCACTGAGATGGAATTTGAGCAGTAATTCCGCCCTGATCGATCGAGTTCCGCGAGAGCACTGGAGGACTGAGCTGACCACTTCAGACAGCCTCTGTCCTAGACTCAGCGACTCCTGTCCATTTCCAGCTCTCTCTGGGCTCCAGTGTGTGCTGAGGAGGAATGTGTGCTGCTATCGGACCAGCCAAGTGGTAATTTTGCGGCCCTGTCTGTTTTTCTCATTTGGCCTGTCTGTGAAGGCCCAGGCTGAGCCAGCCCTCGACTCATTCCTTTCGTGTGGTGTCAGGGTTTCAAGGCAGTGTCGAGGTTAACCCCACCAACCGAGGATGAAGGCCGCAGATGTTCCGATACAAAGCTCCCTCGTAAACCCTGTGAACTGTCTGAGGGTCTGCACTCCAATAACAACGACAGTGGGCTAGCGTAGATAAGGCTCATGTTCTGTGGGCTACTGGGACAGTTTGGTTCCCTCATGCCCCCAGTGTTGCTTCAAACATGTGTATCCTGCACAGTAAAAACACATACAATGTCCACTGCTTCAATGTTACCTGCTTCACATGACCTACAGTACTGTAGCCCTGAGCCCAAATCATCAGAAGAAATTTAAATACTGTGTTTTTTTCTCTCTCAATCATTGTAGGAACTAACATGGGAACATAACTCTACCACATACAGTACATGTCTGCCAAACCCTGATTTGTGCTCTCTCTCTCTCGGTCCGAACCCTGATGTACGCGGTTAAGCACATGGCAATTTAACCGGCCATATCGATAGGCTGTCGTCCTTTTAAGTGGTTTGTCTTTGGCTTTGCATTTCCCCCCCCAAATTATCTCAAAACATCTGTGTCCTGTGGGAAGGTATTTTTGGGTTTTGCATTGGAAACGTTGTTGTTGTGTTTTTTTGCTCTCGTCCCTTTTTTTTGTGTGATACTAAGGGCTTGATAAGCAGTAGAGGCTCTAGAAATAGCGCTGCTGCTTGTGTGCTCATAACACAGGAAATGACTGGTAGCCCCACCCTGCCTGCGGCCGTACCTCACAGCCCAGCTCTGGGCCAGCGGGCTGGAGCTCTCTGTCTGCCCTAAACACAAAACCTGACTGGCTGACTGGAGGTCACACCATTAACACTATTAACACACACAGACAGCTTTAAAGGCCTAAAGCTTTCCTGTCTTTTGAATGTTCTTTGCACAGTGGTACAGTATATCAAATAAACACACAACAGTCGAGCTGTTTCTACTAGGTTTGGTATTGGCCCCTAACTTGACATCAGAAATAAGCTTCATTTGAATAGCCATCACTCTTAGTCCGTGTTCAGCAAGAGGGAGGATATATGCAGTAAAAGTAAATATGTATCCATACATGATTCATAGATTTGAAGTAGCCTAGTTAGTGAGCAAGCTGGTTATCGGAACATAAATTGATTTGAAAGCTGACGTCTGCAAGCTCACTAACTATTTCAATTAGCCACTACTTACTATTGCAGGGCTCTATTTGTTGTCGCGGTTTTGCATATTCAAGGTCTTCCCATTCAGGTTTAGACTCAGGTTCATACATGGCTAAAAATCTCTGGCTGGCTTTGTGCCATTGTGTTCGCAACTAACATGGGGTTTGTTTTGGTTCTTGTGAAAGGCTGAGGCATTTTTATTCATAACTTATGTAAACACACCCACACCGACTGTGTATTTCCAAGAGAAAAAGAGGGTCTGGAAAATAAATCATGAAAAATAGTTTTTAAACAAATGCACACATTGGTTTATTAAATGCTTAGGAATGATACAAAATTGTAATTAAACCAACTGGAGTGGAGCTTTAGCTTTGTGGGTAGAAGCTAAATATTACTGTAACTTTTGCTGACATCCAACAACTTCAGTTGATATAAACCGCAGGATGGATCATGCCTTATTCTGATGATTTACCCTCACACACACACACCACACACTTTGTATGTCACATACTGTAGTTAACTTTCTGATTTAAGGAGCTTGTCAAGGGGGTAAAACGTTGCTATGCCCCCTTTCCCCATGACAGTGGTCATTAGCCCCCACACCCCAGCCCCCCAGATGAAAAAGATGCTGTGTTGATTTATGATCTGCGGAGAAGGCCCCTCTTCAGAAGCAGTTGGGCACAGTGGGCGTTTGTGTCGGACCAGGCCGAAGGGAACAAGGCAGCTCTTGTTGTGGCCAGAGCCGGGACCAGGGACATAGAGCCTATGGTTCAGTCTGCTGTCTGGAGGAGCCACTCAATCAGTCCAGAGAGAGTCAGTAGACTGGCCTCAATGTCATGCTGCAGTGTGGGAGCCTATTAGTGTCTCTGTTTCTGTCTGTATCTCTGTCTCTTTCTGTTTCTCTGTCTCTCCCTCTCTTTCTCCAACTGGACCTCCTTCTCTCCCACTCTTTCTCCCATGGGACCTCCTTTTCTCCCTCTCTGGCCCGTTGATGTAACTACAGTAGATGGTCATCTGCTTGAATGTATCTGAGGTTTTTATTCTATGTTTTTATGGAATGTTTTTGAGCGAACGGAATTTCTACGAGCAGCAGGTTGGTGAAAACCAACAGAGGTTAAAAGGGGCAATCTGGGATTGGTTTACTTTTAAATGAATGATTATATAGGCGTTGATTCATTGAGGAGAATGAAGATTCATGGAGAATCTAAATTATAAATGCCTCATGAGCTTAGTTCAACTGTCTTGCCCCATCAGAGCCCAAAATATAAGCTTGTTTAACTCATCATGTTTTACTTCATCATTGCTTGTCAGTCCTTGCATCCATAGCTCCGTCTATTCATTTGAAAAGTGATTACATATCATCCCTCAGCTGTTTACCAAAAAAAAGTGGCGTGGTGGCCGCTTTGTTGTTGTTCGAATTCCAGATTGTCCTTTTAACTGAATGTCAAAATCGCTTCTTCTTGTCAAAATGTTTTCACAATCGCCAACCCTAGAAACACATAGAAAGTGCTTCATCATACAGACCTGGATATAGGGGCAGTGCTTCACTTCCGAATGACTGATATCAGTTTGTCTTGTCTTAGGTTCATCTAGCTGATCCCAGTCTGTTTATGATTATGTCCCAGTTTAAAAATTAGACCAATGGACAGAAACAGCTTTTCAGGTCATTATGAAAACAAGCTGCTTTTTTCTACAAACATGGACGGCCTCTGCTTTTATGCAACTCCAAAATAGATTAGAAGCACCGTTTTGGACATCCAGAGTGTCTCAAGTTGCAGAGTGTGACGTAGCATACTCTCTGTGCACTTAGTCCTCCATAATCCTCACTACAGTATGTCTGTGTTCCTCCTTGGTGGGAAACAAATCAACAAAGATCAAGAGAAACAGGGCTTGGATGGGAGGTCTTTTACTTCCATACATCTATGTCAACTACATTAGGTCCCAAATGAGCATCGTGAACATTGACACGCACACAACAACAGCAGTAGGGATCTGGGGAGGGCTGCCTTAGGGGGGGGCGGTTTATAAGTTTTTGGGGAAAAAATAAGAACATTTCTGTTATTGGCAGAGAAAATGTAAACAATGTTGAGAAGCAGTTTCATGCAGCTCCCAAAGTCCAGAGTGTATTGTTTTCACATGTGCATGCCGGCGTAAAGTGATTTGCTCTCTTGTTTGCAGCGACCATGAAGAAAGGCTGCACGGGCTGGGTAGCGGAAAGGGCCATGGCGTTAGTAGGGAACATGCAGACCCCCCGGGCTCTAAGCAACACCACCGTATCTGTGGATGGAGTCAGCTTCTCTGAGGGGGATCTCCTGCTCCAGGTCTGTCTGTCTGTCTGCCTGTCTGCCTGTCTGTCTGTCTGTCTGTCTGTCTGTCTGTCTGTCTGTCTGTCTGTCTGCCTGTCTGTCTGTCTGCCTGGCTGGCTGGCTGGCTGACTGGCTGTCTGTCTGGTTGTTTGGCTGTGTGTCTGTCTGTGTGTCTGCCTGCCTGTCTGTCTGTCTGTCTGTCTGTCTGTCTGTGTGTCCGTGCGTCCAGCCCAGGACCTCTCTCTCTCTGGGACCTACCTGGGGGAGGTGTTGGTGAGAGGGACAAGCGATGCTCACACTCCAAGGAGCTTTTCACAGCACTCCACATATGAAGAAAGCCCCATTAGTACATTGCCAGCTTCCTCTCAACAGTGCAAATAAGTAAGAATAAGAATCAGTAAGAATATGAATAAAGTAATAACACAATAGAGAATACGTTTCATAGGCATAAGTGTAAAAGTGTAAGATAAAGTGAGCAATACAATACATTAATACATAGCAGCAATAGCAGTGTTGGTAGTGAGTGTAGGTGTGTGTGTGTGTGTGTGTGTGTGTGTGTGTGTGTGTCTGTGTCTGTGTCTGTGTCTGTGTCTGTGTCTGTGTCTGTGTGCGTGTGCGTGTGCGTGTGTGTGTGCGTGTGTGCAGAGGGACAGCTAATGTTAGCTGTTCATTATTGGCCTGGAGGTACCTGTTGGTCCGAGACCGTCTACCAGACGGTAGCAGAGAGAACAGACCGTGGCCATTGCCTAATATATCATATACAGTAAATCACATACACTTCTGAGGATGAAACGTTTTTGAATCATTCATTAGTTTATACCTCACCTCCCTATGAACTCATATGTTCAGCCCCGTTAACTAAAAGGAAGCTAAAGGTTGATTGTCACACACTCATACAACACTACTTGGATTCAATGCAGTCCCTTCTCCCTCCCGCCTGAATCAATTTTTCTACTCACACATAATTACCGACAGACAATGCTACAGCCCTGTCCCATCTCTCCATGCAGGCTGTGACTGTGCATTAGCACTAGAGATAACCATCATCTCCAGGGAGGTCTCACCACACACACATACACACACACACACACACACACACACACACACATATACACACACACACATACACACACACACACATACACATACACACACACACACACACACACACACACACATACACACACACACTTGCACACACACACACCACCCATTCTCTAGTGTCTGTCTGACGGCTGCTAGCCTAATGGAGGATGGCGCTAGGCTGATATATGGCTGATTCGCTGGCCTTGATAATTTGGTCACGGTGAGCAGTTGATAAAACCAGAGCACGGGACACACAGACATCCATTTGTGTCCTCCTCAGGCCTGGAGACTGCACTGGCACAGTAGGACAAGCACCACTCTGCCCAGACACAACCATTTCTTCATGCAGCTTCAACATGTGGAAAACAGGTTTAGTGCAATATTGAACAGAAATACAGCGCCCTACGTAAGAAACGGGACAGTGAAGCCTGTTTCCTTTTTTGGCTGTACATTCCAAATGTTTAGATTTGAAATCAAACCATTACTATGAGGTTAAAGTAGAGGTTCTCAGCTTTTATTTGATGGTATTTGTTAGGGGTGTGCCAAAAAAAATCGTACGCGTTACGGATTTTGGGCATTTTACGGATACGAGTATCATCCAATCATTTGCAGATGTGATCGGTCATAGGAGAGGATTCCTTTCTAAAAAATAAATACGTCATTGGCCAGTTAAGCTGTCTGTGAACGAATGGGTGATCTGCCTGCTGCCATGATTGGATTAGAGCATTGAACTGGACGCTGTGCCCTCCTCCCTTCCTGCACACCGTCTCGTTCACCTCAGACAGTTCAGTTGAGTTCAGCTGCAGCAGCACTGTGTTAAACTGTGTTTATCTCAGCTCAAAGCACATATCTTCCGAAACTGTGGTCATATTGTACAATAATCAATAAAAACTAACACTCATGTTTAGTATTTGGTTGACGATCCTTTGCGTGCAATAACTGCCTGAAGTCTGTGACCCATTGACCCCACCTGACGCTAGGTATATTTGGACATTATATAATATTGGGACATTATATGATTTTTTTCCAATACTTTTGGAGCCCTAAAATAAGGGGAGTATGTTTAAAAAAGGTTGTACTTTCTACAAGGTGAACCCAATCTGAAAAAGAAACCCATTGAATTAAAGCTGATCATCTCTACTTTGACCCCATTGTAATTGTTTGATTTCAAATCCAAACTGTTGGAGTATAGAGCTAAAAGAAGGCAAAATGCTTCCTATTTCCAATACTTATGGAGGTCACTGTAACAAAGAACATTTATTGCGATCCCATTTCAAATGTTTATGGGGCATCGCCTGCAGGGTCTAAGTACACAAACCAGAAGCCGAAATAAAAAGCTGTTAATAAGTTGACCTAATCCTAGTTGTCCTTGTACCTGTACCTAAAATGTTCTGGGTTTTCTATTGTGTTTTTTGTAATCTTGCCAAATGCTGTCATGGTTTATGATACAGTTTATGGTTTAATAGCTCAGCTATTGAGCAATGAGTACAATATGTACCTACTAAAGGTACTTAGATAAACAGTCTCTGATATCAGGTAGGGCCTACTTTCTCCACACCATTTGATGACCAACTCCGTACAGGTTTACAACTTTTCAAATCTTAAACCTTTATGATGCCCTCTCTCTCTCTCTCTCTCTCTCTCTCTCTCTCTCTCTCTCTCTCTCTCTCTCTCTCTCTCTCTCTTTCTCTGTGTGTGAACATCTATTGTTTATAAGGTCCAGGATCCTGTGCGTGACTAGAGGCTATATTCTCCCCCTGTTCTGTTGTCATATTTAACACCTGAACAAAGGCACTGCTAATTGCATGGGATGTTTACTCAAACATGCCCCCCCTTCACACACACGCGCGCACACACACACACACACACACACACACACACACACACATACCAGGATGGCTACTTCTCTCTCCACCTATTTGTAGCCATCAACAATACGTATCTAATTCACTTTTTGAATGTATCTTGTAATGAATTCCATGTCTTTGTTTGACTCCTCTGTCTGTCTGTCCATCTTTACATAATTCCTAGTGTCTTGTATGACATGAACATACATATTATGTGAGCATGTTGATCTGTGTAACATGTCGTCTCTGACCATGGCTCTCTCTGTTTCCAGGCCCTGAACGGCTTTGTGCTGGTGGTCACGGCGGAAGGATATGTGTTCTATTCCTCTCCCACCATCCAGGACTACCTAGGCTTCCATCAGGTGAGTTACAGTATGGCCTGTCATATCAACATGTTTTACAGACAGTCATTGATCATAAAAGTATCATTTCAGTCAACAGTTCTGACCATACTGTAGGTCTGTGTTTTGTACTGATCTAACTGTAAGATACAGATTCCAACCACTATCTACATGACAACAGGAGATCATGCCAAGATAGGCCGATCTTCCGCCGTAGATTGAAAACCCATCTCTTCAGGCTACATCTTAACAGTCCCTCCTAAAGACCGCTTCACCCTCACTACCCCCCCTATACTAACCCTAACCCGAACCCCAAGACCTCTTCTCCCCTGCTACCCCCCTGTACAAGTTCTCTCCTGCTAATAAAATATATTTAAAACATTTTTTATTTTTAAATAAATTAAAAAAATTAGCCTACTGGCATTACGACTGCCAATGGCCCCTGGTGTGAGCATTGATTACTTTGTCTTATGATGACTGTTGGATAGATGATTCACTTACTTAAACAAATGTATTGTTGTATGTCGCTTTGGATAAAGGCGTCAGCTAAATGCCATCAATGTAAATGTAAATGTAAATGTAGGTGACAGGTATGACAAAGTTGGCTGAGAGAGTAGAACTGTGGGCAAAGGAAAACACATGGCCTGAGGGCGTGTCTGTTGCCATGGCGCTGTGAGGGCAGGTGCAGCATGAAAACAAACTAACGATAGACAGATGAAGGCGGGCAGCTACCACAGAGTGAACAGGACATTGATGTCCATGGCACATCTTGTGCCTGTTTTACAATGCCCTGTGTAAGTAATGGGACAGTGAAGTAATGGGACAGTGAAACTTTTTTTCTTATTTTGGCTCTATACTGCAAAAGTTTGGATTTGGAATGAAACAATTACTATGAGGTGAAAGGCACCCTATGCAGGATTGCACCCTCTTTTCACTGCAATGGGAATTGCAATGACAATTTAGTAGTGTCTCCTCCTCTCTCCCTCCCCTTGCTCAATGCAGACCACTTATAACTGAAACAATGAATCTGTCAATCATTTTCAAAATTGTATCCAGCAAATGTCTTAGTTACATGACCTTAAAACTAGCGAAGGACTTGAAGGACTGGTTGAAATAGTTTGGAAATGTTAGCTGAAACATGAACACGACAATTACCAGCCAGCGGAGCCACTCACATTCGTTCAACCTGAAGTTTACGAACAAATCCATTCACAAAACTCAGACAAGGCTGTAATGTCAAACAGGATTTTTACTAGGAAAAATGATCAGAATACATGTAACAAATGTATTTGCCCACAAAGGCTTTAGTTTTTTATGTCAGCTTCCAGCATTGAGAAATGTTTACAGCTCCCAGGCAGTACAGTAGGTAGCCAATGAGCCACACACACAAGTTGCAGGTCACACGCCCACAGCACGTGGTAGACACTGAGAAACTTCCCGAACATTTTGGAAAACCTAATTCAGGTAGAAGGGCAGGGTCTTGGCAGGTGCACGCACTGTCACAGACTGCCAATGCATCATAAGTAATGATTGCCAATGCATGCCTCTGATGTTGCCAATGCAACTCTCAGAATGCACCACACCCACTGCGTTAGGTTTTCGTGTATGAGCAAGACAATCATCAGATTAAAATCCAATTGAACGCATTTCATTTCATGATGATAAGATTTTAGGCAAAAAGACCTAAAAACAAATGTACAACTTAAGATCGCTGCAGTACAGGCCTGGCAGAGCATCACCAGAGAAGATACCCAGCATCTGGTGGGGTCAGTGGGTCGTAGACTTCAGGCAGTTTATCGTGCCATTACTTACGCAGGACACTGTAGGTTCATATTCATATGTGTAGATTATGTAATAACACAAAGGATGACTGAATAAGTGAGCAGAGAGTAGACACATGCAGGCCACAAAATTAACGTTTTGATCTTCCAGCCAAGGTGTCTGGTGGATGTGAAAATTCACCAGCCTCTTAGATTGTTTACTTGGGTTTTTTTTTTAGCTTTATTTTAGTGCATTATTTGGTTGTGACTAAGAAAGCTCATAGACTCGGGAGATTGTTTGAACGTCAGGAGAAGCGTGAATGAGATGTGTAGCAGTTACAGTCAGCTGAAGGAGGCAGGAGCAGCAGGTCATAATCAATGGTGACCATAATTGCGGATCGCACCAGTTTCGTTTTTAAATTGAAGCAAAGTGCCACTTTGGCTACCAAGATTTACCCGCCAATGGCAAAATCTACCCGCATTTAGCAGGTGGCAGGTGTTAATTTTGTGCCCTGGACACATGACAAGATATGTCAGAGACAAACATGTCTCTTGGGCATATCATTCTAGTACCACAGTATATCATATGTTGAAACAGTATTTTCATGAACACCTCATCATTGGTTGGGTAACGCCCATAATGAGCTGCTGTAGTAGATACAATTAGACAGACATAGTCTGTCTGTAATGCACATCTTTGGTGTATATTCAGCCCAGCGTATTACCCATAATCATTCACTTATTAAACACTATATAATGTAAACAAACAATTTGCACAGTTGAAACTTTGGCTGGCCTGTTGAGCTTCTCATGTTCCTCACAGTGTTCCTCAAACCTTATGTTCCTCAAACGAATCAGATGTGTGTGTGTGTGTGTGTGTGTGCGTGTGCGCGTGCGCGTATGCAATACCTATTGCACACATTTTTAAATGTTTTAAATTGCTGTGTTTACAGATCAAAGGTTCACAGGCATACACATTTGCACATCACAGGGTTTTCAGAAGCCTACGGGAAAAAAGAAAGAGCATCTATTCACACTCGCACAGCTCACACACAGACACAGACACACACAAACACACGTGCACACACATTCCCTGGTAGTGTAGCGATGAATAGGTTATAGGGAAAAGCACGTGTTGAGTCATGTGTGCTGAGAATAAGCGTGGTGTGACCACCGCTCGGCGCTCTCAGCCCAGAAGCACTCCTTGCCCTCTGTGCATGGCCGGGTCAGTGACCCAGAGACATACATAACACTTCAGGAGAGAGGCCTGTGCTCGAAACACACACACACACACACACACACACACATACACACACACACACACACACACATACACATGCACACACGCACAGGCACACACAGGCACAGACACACACACACACACACACAGGCATAGACACAGACAGGCACACACACACACATACAGGCACACACACACACACACACACACACACACACAAACAGCGTTCTTTGAACAAGAGGTTTGTTTGTGCCTCTGCACCTGGCCTACTTGGCTCTGTAAAGAGTGATGCTCAGGTGAGAAGCCTGACTGAGCGGCTCAATAAGACCAGGCCCCCTCCCTCCCAGCGGAGTGGCGTGTCTTCTGATTGGACACTGACGTGGAGGTCGTTTCCGGACAGAAACCTTGCTGACGAGCGCGGCGTCTCCCGGGAGAACCTGGGAGGCAAACACAGCATTCCGTCTCCCAGCTCGTCATGCGACGCCTGCCTCTCCCTTAAACAAACGCCTGCACAGTCTTGGAGTCTGCGGGGGCCCAACTCTCAATGCCACAGAACATAGAAGTGTCTGATGTGTGTGATTGTGTGTGTGTGTGTGTGTGTGTGTGTGTGTGTGTTTGGAGCACAGGCCTCTCAGAAGACGCCACAGAAGTCTCTGATGTTGCCAATGCAACTCTCAGAATGCACCACACCCACTGCGCTAAGTTTTCGTGTATGAGCATGAGACACATTGACACTGCGTTATTCGTGGACTGCGTTTATCACCAAAAAAAGCTTTTAAATCCTCAGATTATTTATGTTTGTGTGCTCAATCGTGTTGACGAACCCTGTGTGTGGTTTCGTGGAAGCTGATTGTGTAACTATTAACTAACAGGCCTCAGAGGTGTGGTTCCGTACACATTACTTCCTCACACATTCTGTCTCTGTGTCCAGGTCTGTGTGTGTCCACAAAGGCATTTACACCCTGCTGTTAGGATGACTCTGTTCTAGAATGCTCTGTTAGACCACTAGAGGGGAGTGCCTACTCACTCTCATGGATATGGTCGGCGTTCATGTGAAAAGTTGATTCTTTTCTCTAGCTCTGTGACTGCCGATGGCATTGTTCTTATCTAAGATTTTACTGACGATGACTGTTGTATAGTTGATTCACTTACTAAGACAAATGTACTTATTGTAAGTCGCTTTGGATAAAAGTGTCTGCTAAATGTAATGTGATGTGACCAGACCAGGCCATTGGCATTATATTTACATGTCATCTTTCTGCCAGTTTCTACTCATGCTGTTCACGTATACTTGTCATCTGTGGTGAATGTAATAATAGCGTATAAATCTCTTGTCCCTGTGTCCTGCAGTCAGACGTGGTCCACCAGAGTGTGTTTGAGCTGATCCATACAGATGACCGGGCCTTGTTCAGACGCCAGCTCCACTTTGCCCTCAACCCCAACCAGTTTGACACAGAGCAGGGGAATGATGGTGAGTACAGTACTGATGCCGTACATGGCTGAAGGCATAGAAGCACCCTATGATCTGAGTCGAGAAGAACGAGAGGGAGAATGGCTGATGCTTGGGGATTTGGGGAGGCCAGTATCTTTCTGTAGTTTGGGATGTATGACTCAGATCTGTGTGAGAGACTCCTGACCATGGGCATTTAAAAAAAAAAAAACAACATTGTATTAACATTGTTTTTTGGTTGTATCGTTGTATATATCGGTCATGACAGATAATGGCACCATACCATTTATCCATAGAGAGACGATAGAAAATAACTGTTTTAAATAACGTTAAAATCAAACGGTGCACAGTAGAATGTGGTAACACCATCATAGCATGTTAGTTTATGGTTGTCATTTGATAGTCATCATCTAACATTATTACATTGTTTATCATGGGTTGAAAATACAGTTTTATGAAAAATTGCATTTGATGGTCATCACACAACATTGTGACAAGTTTGCATGTGGACTTTAAAGGAAATGTCATTATTTGACAGTCATGTTCCAACATTGTAACAAGGTTGCCCATTGATTCCTAACCAAAGGGAAGTAAAAAAAAACAACAACATTTAATTACAATAATAGAACTTGAATGCTTTACTTTGCTTAACATTGAAATAAGCTCTATGAGTTCTTTCTCCATGCACTACGATTGAATTAGTCTCACATAGCCATACCTCCAAATCATGTTGTTCTCACACCTCTTTTGGAGGTCTTTTAAACTAGCCGTTCTGGCTTGGATTGAATTGGATGGAGCAATGGGGGAATGTGCTCCCAATTTCATTGGAGGTTACATTACAAGAACCCTCCCCCACATGCCCATAGAATGGTTTGTGTTGTTATGTGGGTCGCCTTTTCCGACCGGGTTGGAATATTTTTGGCAGAGAGAGTTGTTGCCTATGCTAGCTTGATACATTGAAGAAAATGGAAGAAAACCTGAAGCTAAAACTGAATTCAGTTTTTTTGGAGCTCCGCCCAAGCAATGTATTTTCTTGGTTTGACGTGTCACAAGGCGTCATTCATTTCAAACAGGTTTTCTACCCCTTTGTAGCTACTTTCAGCAAGGGATTTCCCCAGGCTTTGCTTGAGGTTGTAAAGACATTCCTTAACACAGAATATTTGGACATGTTGAACATTTGGAAGAAGGTTTTCTTGTTGTAATAGGTTTTTCAGCATAGTCTGAACTTTCCTCTTTTACTACTTTTTCTGCTCTCTTTTGAAATAAATATTCATTGCTCTTTTTATGTTTTCATACTAGTTCTGTTTTTAACCTCATGTTCATTTTTTAAACTTCTTAATATAATATATTGTATTGTAATTATATTGTATAATCTATTTTTCTGGGATTTTGTGTACAGTAATATTAAACAACTTAAAATTAAAAAGAAATAATAATAATAGATAAATATCTATTTTATTAATGAGCAAGTAACATTAACAAGGTTAAATAATGTATACTCATACATTTCTATCACACTTTGAGGATTAAGTAATTCTCACTATGTAACAGAACAGAATTACACTCCACAAACATTAGACAACTATTCAGAAAACACTGAAGCTGTGGAAATATATCTGAAGAAGTCAGTGGTTAGAGTGTAGATTAACTGAAACACTAGATTGTGCTCAGGCCAATGTATAGCAAAGTACTGATGTATGGTCTTTGTTAAATGTAGTCATGAGGGTGTAATTTGAAAGTTGCACTGACCTGGAAGTAAGGCAATGCAAGGTCTTACAAGAGGTAAAAAGTTTGAATCCCAAGTGAGGACATCAAAAACAGTGAATTCAAGTAAAATGTAATCCTGATTATAAAATGCTAAATGTAATTCTGATTGTAAAAATGTCATCATACCAATGACACCATTGCTCAGATAAATTAAATACGGCGGGGGGGAGAGACTAGAACAGATCAAAGTTTCTTTTTTTTGCCTAAGTATCCAATTGGTTAGGAAGTTCATGTTACATCAATATTTATTTTTCTCACGTAAAATTTGTTATTGTTTTTCAACAAGGTTATACAGGCAACAAACACAGAGTGCACACATGAGAAGAGATGGTCTGAGGCTCACCGTCAACTGCCAATGTTAAGAAAACTTTAATTTTTAACCCATGTGCACTCATCTAGCAACTTTAGATGAGCCTCAAATGACAACCTTAAGTCAAATTTCAAAAATAACCATCACATAACAACGTCTAATAAATAAAATAAATCCAACATAAACATAAACAAAAACTACAGAGTTCCAGCATTTTTATTTTGACGCTTAAAAAACATTCAAAAATAATACTTGTACAACATCAGTTTGGTTAGTTTTTGACTGTTCCATAACTGTGACACAATATACAATTTCCATGGGGCTGACTTCTTCATAGCAGTGCATTGATAAAAGCAGGATAATCATACAGCTCCCCTCCATCCCATGCAATATCTCCTGCCATATCTGATGTGTATTTGACATAATATGAATTCATCAATTAATTAATTATTTAATCATTAATGTAGGCCTACTGAAATACAATATGTATTCAGGAAAATTCCTCCCATGTATTTCATTTATCAAGATGTGTGACTGTCCTTTTGTTTGTGTGGGAATGGTTTGTAGGCATGCAAAGCAGCAGCGACATCACTAGCAACATTGTGAGCTATGACCCCCAGCACATTCCCCCAGAGAACTCCTCCTTTCTGGAGAGGAGCTTCTGCTGTCGTTTCCGCTGCCTTCTAGACAACTCTTCTGGCTTCCTGGTAAACTCAAATCAGAAAATTACAACCCCACATAATAACAAGGCTAATACAAATGCACTAGTCCCTTTGGCCTCTAGTTAGTATTCTTATTACAGATTAAGTATACTTTACATATGATATTTTGCTCCACAATTTAGTTTGTGTTTTTTGTCATATAAATACACAGATCGAGTGCCCCCTAATCTTTCCTCTATTACTTTTATGTTTAGGCCCTCAACTTTCATGGTCGGCTGAAGTACATCCATGGGCAGAACAAAGTGGCAGATGATGGAACCATGACTCATCCCCAGCTGGCTCTGTTTATTGTCGCAACACCCCTCCAGCCCCCGTCCATCCTACAAATCAGGACCAAGACCCTCCTCTTTCAGACTAAGCACAAGCTGGACTTCACGCCTATGGGCATTGATACAAGGTAATGCTACATGCTACTTATCAAAATGTATCTAACTAAATGTTCATGGAGAAGTAAGACATTAACAGTAATAAAGTCACAAGCATATCTAATGCTATTCTTTTGTGGTTTTCCATTTTTCTTAGAGGGAAGATTGTCCTGGGATACAGTGAAATCGAGCTGTGTATGCATGGCTCTGGATATCAGTTCGTTCATGCAGCAGACATGATGCACTGTGCTGACAGTCACCTCAGAAGTAAGCCTTGCATCTGTGAATCAATACTGCAATACTGTCGTTTTAAGATCAGCACAAAGTTACCCATATTTTTTGTACATGACCGTGTTATTAATAGGATCCTTGTGTATTCTTCCCTCAGTGATAAAGACAGGTGAGAGTGGCCTCACCGTCTTCAGACTCCTGACTAAAACAGGGGTTTGGGTGTGGGTCCAATCCAACGCCCGATTTGTCTACAAAGGAGGCAGGCCAGACTTCATAGTGGCCAGACAGAGAGCATTATCGTGAGCAGAATCATCATCACATCAAAACACACATCATTATGAATGTATCTTATGAAGAACTAACTCCATAAAATTAATGAAATGAGTACATATTCAACCCTCTTATTTGTCTCCTCCCAGAAACGAGGAAGGGGAGGAACAACTGCGCCTGAGGAGATTGCAGCTGCCCTTCAACTTTGCCACTGGGGAAGCTATGCTCTATGAAGCCTGCCTGTCTCTGGACATAGCAGACGTCCCAACCCAGGGCAAAGCCCCTAAGATCAGGAAGATGGCTGAGGAGATGTCCGTGGACCCTGAATCTCTGCTGGGCTCCTTGCTGAAGCAGGACCAGTCGGTCTACTGTCAGACCAACACACAGCCCCCCCTGTGTGTTCTGGATGACCGAGCCTTCAAGGACAGCCATGCCCTGGTCAACGTGCCAGGGGATACGTGGCAGCACACCACACCCAAACCCAGCACGGGCCTCATCAAGGAAGAGGCCACCATGCAGGACATGCTGGAGACCCTGCAGCAGATCATAGGAGACAGCAGCCTCTGTTCCGCTCTGGATGTGGACCTCGTGGAGCTGAAGGACTGGGAGAACACGCTGTTGAAGATGACCACGAGTAGCAGCGACCTGTCTGACGACCTCAATGACATCCTCAACAGCGATATATTGTCCTATGTGGAGGACAGCCTCTTTAAGGAGAACGGACTTAAAATGCCTGAGCAGCTGTGCTCATTGGGGAGCATCAGCAACCCTCTGGGCGACGAGAATCCTCTCATGGACGTACCGCCATGCCTTTCAAACATAGACCTCCAAAACCCCATGATGCCTGGGAACCAGAGCTTCAACTGGACAGTGGATCCACAGAGCCAGTTCACAGGAAAGAGAGGCCAGAGCCCAGTTGAGACAGGGAGTCTTGTCCGGGGCATGATGAGACTGACACACATGGGCCCTCAGGTAGGCTCTGTACCACTGAATGGCCTTCCGCTTCAGCAGACGGCCTCAGACAACACCTTCACTCAGTCTCTTGGACTTAGCTCAGAGCTCAGCGCTCCAAAGAGCCTGAGCCACAACAACCCAGTGGCCTTCAACCCTTCCCTGGTGAGCTCTTACACCAAGACTCAGAACCAGAGTCAGGGCCTTCAGACCTCCCAGATCCTGTCCAGCCCTGCCAAGCAGAACAGCCATCAGCCTTGCCCGATGCAGCTAGGCCCTCAAAGCACTGCTAATCAGCTCCATCCCAGTCCAATAACTCTGACAATCCAGAACCACCTGCAGCAAGGGATGCCCGCTCAGTCATTGGGTTTCCAGGACCAGAGCTCTGTGAGACAACTAAATCATGTTGCCCCTAGTCAGGAAAATCAGTGGCTCCCCTCCATCCCCAGCTCAAATATAGCTGACAACATGTTGGAAACATACGCCCGGAGTATTTCAAATCAACAAGACATAATTCTAGATCCCTCTCCAGCGAGCTGCCTACAAGGACACTTTTCACTTCAAAACAGTATGAATCAGAAGCAGTCTTGGCAGCAGCTGCAGCAGCAGCAGCAGCTGACCACTTCTTTACAAAATGGACACCAACACATGGGCAGCTATAACCAGGTGTCTGAATTCCAAAGAGATCCCCTCCCCGCCCAGAACTCTCAAACCTGTAGGGCCATGAACAGGCCTCAGAAGACCCCTAACATGGTCTACCCTCCCCACGGGGAGCTGGGAACCCCCCCTCTGGTGCCCTCCAACAGCTGTATGTTTGGGAACACCCCCTCAGTCCCTGTTAATGGGGTGCTTTTCAGCAACGCAGGGCTGGGGTCCTTGGTCCCATCGTGTCAGAGGATGAAGGCCCCCCATAACAACCAGAGTCCCTCGCAGGCTTCCTGCTACTTCCAGAGGAACCACAGCAGCCCCATCGTGGGCTCGTCAGCCATCCCTCAAGAGGACACCAACGTCAGTCCTCTCTCCTGCCAACTGACACCAGGTCTTACCACAGAGAGCCTGCAGT
Source organism: Argentina silus (assembly GCF_951799395.1). Lineage (NCBI taxonomy): Eukaryota > Metazoa > Chordata > Actinopteri > Argentiniformes > Argentinidae > Argentina > Argentina silus. The sequence continues at coordinate 1,613,438 of NC_139668.1, forward strand.
ACCTCAGATGCAACGAGCAGACACAGGTATGCTTTCCACTTGCATTTAGATAGATAGATAGATAGATAGATAGATAGATAGATAGATAGATAGATAGATAGATAGGTACTTTATTGATCCTCGAGGAGAAATTAAGGCGTTACAACAACAAAATAAAGTGACAATAGAATCATAAAATAAAATAGACATCTGAAACATTTACAGTCTTAGCAGAGTGTGATGAGCATGAAGAGGATTTATGTGTTTAATATTTCACTTTGAAGTATTTTGAAGCATGTTGGGCAATTTACTTAAACTCAATTGGTCACTTGCAATGTTGTTAGCATGTTAGCAGCTAAATTGCGGTAACGGCCCGAGTATAACCCACCGCCCTGATAAGAATTTATCCCACTTGCAACAAAGATAAAGGCTTGAGATGAGTTATGTTGCGGTGTTGGCTCAATTCGATGTCTGATACCTGTCTGAGTAGATCTAGTTCGCGTGTGGAAGGCTCAAAGCGTCACATTACACGCTTTACCCGTTACCCGTTTGTCGTGTTTCAAGCTGTGTACAGTACAGTAGCTGCCTGAGTGTGCACCATATACTTAATTATCGTGCACGTACACACATCCGATCAATAAATGTTCCCTTTGATGCAAGTCGGAAATGTAATTTGAATTAAGTGCTTCACGTAGCCTAATAAATAATAATACATAAACATAAGCCTGGTTTACAGTACTTGAATGTTCTGATATTTCGCATAACACAGTTTGTTCAACCATCGGTTATCGATCGGTTATTAAAAAAAAAACACAGCTGTGGATTTGTCGGCATGTTGGGTTTATGTAAACCTATATGATGAGTTGGCTTGATAAATGTTTTTAAACCCATTAAACAAGCAAAGACTTATTCAAAGATGTGTCACACCTGACTTGAGTTGTATGCTTATCAGAAACCTAATATAATATGTATTATAACCGCATTTCTAACAGCAGAGATGTGTGTTGTAGAAAATTAAGATTTCAGAGTATAACAGATCACAGATGAGTCCTAATGAACCTACATTTATTGCGTGCAAAACAATTCCATTATATATTCAGCTACACATTGAATAATAGTCACTACGAATGGAAATATCACATAGCCTAAAATAACAAGGCAATGTTGCCCAATATTGGCACAGAAATATACAGCATGTATGCTATTGATTTCCTGGGCAAAACATGTAACACTCCTGGATAGGCTACATCAGCACGCTTGTAAACCTTGAATTCCGAGATCTAATTTGTTGCAGAAGTTAGGGGAACATATCCCTTCGCCATTATCTGAAAGTGGTTTGTTGCAAGTGAGATTAAACCTTCAGCATTGCTGCACAGGTGCATCCAATTACGCCTGAGTTAGCCCAAACATTTTGGGGAATTTAAAGATGAGTTGAGTGGCTTGAAATCCAATAATAGCCGCAGAGAGTTTTGTCATTGATAGGTTTCACATTTTGTAATACTATGGGAAGATATTTAAAATTGTGTCACAAATGTGTTTTTTTTTAATATACAAAATATACAAAATATACAAAATAATAATGCATACATGTACTGGATTATACTGCACACAGAATGTGATTTTATGTAGTTAGTGTTCAATGGTTGCGGCACTTCTGGATGTCTAGCATGGTTCATAAGATTTCCATGCTCATTCTCCCTGCCCCTTGGCTGGCTCAGACGCTTCCATATGACGTCAGCGCTTTATAGAAGTACGCTTCTATCGATCTGAGCTATAAAAGAAGTAATTGTGGAACATCAAAGTTACGCTGGAATCGACCTCATTTGGCCAGGAACATTGCCGACTCATTGGAATTACATTGGGAATTGTCTTTTTGGACAGAACTAAGTAAAAATGACAACAGTACCACAAGTGGCCATTAGGTTTTGCGGCGATCCCCTGGTTAGACCCTGACATATTTTCGTTGCCAGTAGTTTTAGTCTTAAACTATCCCGGCAACACTGGCCTGGTAATAAACCAAGGAAGTTATGGTAACACACGTTTGTTGCAAGTGCCCCAATATTTCATTGTATTGTAGTGCCATTTTCCATTGTTGGTGGTTTATTTAGAGAGGTATATTGAATAGTCTAACCTGCATTTAATTGGTCTATATCCCTCACAGATCACAAGCCATCCAATGGAGGAAAATATATCCTTGCCCTCCGTTCACCTGCCAAATGGACCCACATATTTCTCAGAGAACAATCAAACCAACTGTTGATACTTCTAAACATAGGAACCTGCCTAGCCGTAGCTGAATGACAAAGTGACAGATACCCTAAACATAAACAGATCTAGAATGACTGGTGGGTCTGAAGATTTTACCCCCATGAAAGAATTCCCGGAATTCCCAGAAATCAGAATATACTTCAGTGTGATGGTTGGTTTTTGCAGCGATCTGAAGGAAAACCAAACAGAGAGAAGTTTTTTGACTCTTGTTCTTGCTCCACAAATTGTGCTCCATTTTGATATATCATATTATAACAAAGATATTTTTATCAGAATGTAATAAACGATAACATGTATTCACATAGCATTGTTGTTATCGTTGTTGTTTTGAAAAAATCATCTTTTATATTTTTGTAAGTTTAATCAAAAATGTGTAATTGAGCCAGTTTTGTCCTTTCAGTTTATTTTGTTGTGTCTCCATTTGTATTTGCTTTGTTTCCATCGGTAGAAAACAGTCAAGAAACAGATGAATGCATGAGATTGGTTAGAGTGAGTCATTTGCATGCATAAAACCGACATTTACCCATCTCAAGTCAGTGTATGACCTTCTTGGAGCAGGCAGTTGTAATCATTATTTGAAATGCTGCAATGATGTGTGCCTTAAATATTTTTTCTCAGATATTTTTATAATGAGACCTTGCCAAAACCAATGGGATTGATTTGATCTCTTCCGCCAAGGCACAAAATAAGAGTAACATTATCCTGTATGTATAGTAGATACATGTACATTGAACTTTGTCCTCCATTCAGTATCAAAATGATGTGACTGATTCCAGTTCTAAATATAAGTACATATTGCTAAATAAGTGGAACCACTATTCATATAGCAATATTGATCGCCCTCCTATAGTCTTCCTATTTCGGAAGACCTTTCAGTCTTTTAATTGTTTTGGTTAATTTATTGACTGTATTGTTCTGAGAGTGCTGTAACTGTGCCCTGCAGCAATACAAGGAAGTAATCCAGTACGGCAGCTACAGTATGAGAATGACCATTGATGTCATTCAATATGGATTAAATGTATTCCAGGGGAATCATGTACTTTCACAAGTGAGGTGTTTTGTTCCATTTTTTGCTTTTTGGGTTGGGGGGGATACCAAGTGCCTTAGACTTGTTTAGTTTGTGAAGAGACATAAAATGTCCTTTGTTTATCTTTTGCATTAACGTTTGGTTCCTTGGCTTGAATTTGATGAGAGTCACAGCCCTTCAGTTTGCCATTTAAATCTATCATCGTCAATTCTAATAATCACTCCCAACTTTCATAATTCTCAGATCCAGTCAGCAAAGTGTGTGATGCTTTTTTGTTGCAACCTATGATGAACATCATCATCAATGCCAATTTTCAAAGTATAATATTCAGTAATCCTTTCTACATGCTTCTGAATAATAGAAGCAGATGTTGTTGTCACACAGGGAGCCAGAGGCTCCTGTCTAAATGCAGTATCATTGTATTATGTATATTTTTAATTTGTGTTTCTGTTTAGTTTGTTGTGCTTTTGTACATTTTCTGCACAGCAGTTTTGTTTGTAAATCTTTCTTGACCTGTTTCCTCAGCATAGCATAGTATATCTTGTGGCTTTTCTCTGACTCTAACAATGTATCAGCAGTGACCTTTATTCTCTTCTCAATTGTTATATTTCATCTCCACATTATTAAAGAGGTTTTTAATGACGTAATTAATGTCTTTTGGATCATTCACAGCATTGATCAAGAATAGCTTCATTTAACTGTAAACGTTGTCACTGTATTTAGCCACTAGATGGTGCATACTGACTGAGTATATTTAGTTGAGGAGAAATAATATATTTTAGATTTACTTCCACAGATTGGATTCATCTGGATTCAAATGTAAGGCAGGCTGTGGTTTTACTGTAACTTATTGAGAATCATATGATATTCTTAGAGAATGCCTTTCTTTCTAAACAGCACAATGCATGGGATTTCACTTTCACATTGGATCATGTTGAATAATTAGGTATGTTATGAAACATGTATATGTTTATATATCTTATTTAATGTGTTGAACAATAATACCATGGACTTGTGCATTGGTATGGAAGAGATTAAGGCAAAAGAAATAACAGCTGACATTACTGTATAATTCAGTCTGCTGAGTATACAGTTACACTATGGTAGAATGCAAGTCAAAACGCTTAGGGTTTTTCTCGGGTTTGTTTCAGAGGCCATGTCCTCACGGTGCACTATTTTAGGCAAAGAATACCCAAGAAATAGATCTGGCAGGTAAAGGTGTAGCCACCATAGCACCTGTGTCTTAAGAGTCAAAGTAAGTCAGAGGAAGAACATGGCAATCATCCACATAAACATGTTTTGAGTATGAGACCCCCAACAAATCATCAACGCGATTGTTATAGCAGTACCATTTATTTAAATGACATTCACAGAATGATCATCTAGAATGGACTCAGATCATCGGATCATCTATAATAGTTGATTTATTTCTTAACCGCATAACTAATTCGCTAGCTCTGTAAAAAAGTGACCAAATGAAACGATACAGTACATGACTGGGTGCAGACTCTGCTGAGTATGATCTCATCACCGTTAACCGTCTCAGACCGCTGCTCCTTGCGCGCTCTGCGTGCCCCTTTGGGTCCCTGCGCGCTCCCGAACCGCAGGCCTCTGCTCCCTGCGCACTCCCGGACCCCAGGCCTCTGCTCCTAGCGCGCTCCCGAACCGCAGACCTCTGCTCCTTGCACGCTCCCGAACCGCAGGCCTTTGATCCTTGCGCGCCCCCCTAGACAGACAGTACAGGCCTATGGTCCTTGCGTGCCTTTGCACAGATCACTGCCTCGGCGGTCCAATGCGTGTGTCCCCCTGTCGAGGTTGGAAGGGGGGTTGAGAGCGCGCTTTGGCTCGTACTACAAGAGGAGATTTGCAAAGATGCATGAGCGAAAAAGCTGCAAAATAGTTCAATGTCGTCAGGACTTTGCCTTATAGGCTATATTTATTTGATGAAATGTCACTTTTTTCCGAGTGAATAAGGATATGGACTGCATGGTGCCGAGATGTGTTATCGAACGCCAGCAGCATTTTACGCGTCGGGAACGCCAAGTAAGAGGAGATGCACTTGCTGACACTTTTTTGGGACTGTCCATTTAGCTATCCATATTTTTTGGGTAACGCTCATTTAATCACAATAGAAGGCTATATTATTTGACCATACTCACATTTATATATTTTTGGTCAAATCAATATTTGTTTGACATGTCTTTGAAGTTGTTTGTATTAGCTTACTGGTGAACATCCAGACTATTGATGGAGTGCAAGCGGACTGACGCACCATCGATGCCCTGATCCACCAGAGTCACCAGGATTCGGACTCAAACGGCTAAAGACTTTTTTGCTCATGGACAAGGTCTAAGATGTTGGGGAAATAGACATTAGAGACTGAGTGTTTTTCTGTTCGTCGGCTTTAACGTCATATTAACTAATTCTGCTACAGCGGAGTGGCCAACATGTACGCTGGACGTAAAAGACGAAAACCGGTTCAGAAGAGGTAAGTGACAATATGCTGAATCATCTGTGCTGATATTTCACTCCCAAAACATGCCCGTTACTCAAAGTGAACCATTGTAACAATGGCTTTATAACAATATTAAGGTTGAATATTATTGTCCCTACACATTCTTGATGACATTCTTCATTACATACGGCTAGCTTTTTTATATGACGGGACGGTCCTATAATACCAGCCGCCCAAACTAAAGACAGTTTCTCATGCATTTGTCTTCTTTTTGAAATCTGTTTAATGTCCCACATTACATTGTTTAAGCCATGGGAGGAATGCACGTATATTCTTATATAGGTCCTGAATAATTCCGTCAACACATCATTTTGATTAAGCATTTTGACCTAAGCATGAGATAACAAAGTTGAAATGGCCATTTACTGCAGGCCTATGGGGAGAGAATTACATTCTAATGCAAATAAATTCATGCATGTGCTTTGGGCACAGGTGCAAGAGGCTGGCATTAGACCTACTCATGCTTATCACATATTGTATTAATTTCCCGTTCTCCCACAGTGTTTTTCATAGTCCAGTGACTGAGTCTGAGATTTACAAACATTTACAAACACTGAGTCTGTTGGCAAACGTTAGAACATGATTAAACCTCAGTGTTACTAATTCGTGACACTGCATATATTGTAATTTCTTGTTTGAAATGCCAGGCTTATCTAAAGCTTATGATATTAGATTTAGGGTCCTGTAAATGTCTTAGGGATAGAAAGGTATACACATATTTGTAGGCGTATATGTATAGATATAGTATTGATAAAACAACAAAACAACATCAACAACAAAAACAACAACAACGACATATTATTATAGTTATTATCATTATTATTATTTATTTACTTATTTATTTTTTAGGCGTCTAAAGGCCCCAATTTGCTTCCGCTAAGGAGCGCTGCGCACCACTAAAACTATGTACAAAGAACGTTTTGGTAATTCGGCGTCACCAAAGTGCATCTGCCACGACCAACACAAATTTGGCACCAATATTGGCGGAGCAGTAAATTGGAGTTTTCGGAGGACATGTCAAGGGTAGTTGGAATATTCAAACCTATGACGTTCCACGTTCAATAGTTACCAGTAGGTGAAAATAGACACTTATTAGATAATAACGGCAGCAGTTGTCTCCCACCAGTACATCCTCTATACATATGTTGAAGTAGTGTCTATTCTCGTATTATGAAATTCTGTAAGCCTAAAACATCCAATGACCAATGTTGCGTAGCCTACAACAAACTCCTCCACTCTCTGTGCCAACTAGCTTACTAATTAAATCATCAAACCGTGCCTGTTTTTAACAGGGTAAAATCAAATAGGAGAATATTTTAAACATTGTATACTATACAGTTTACAGGAAAATATGAACTTCATAGAAAATACTTATTTCATAGAAAATACGCCTGGAGAGCCTTTACGCACAAACTGAACAGGTTGTTAGAATCATCCCGAAAGTTGTCAAATGCCACTTATTCAGTCCATGGTAATATTGGGATGGGAAAATAATATAAATTGCTAGCATACAATAGGCTTATGTAAGTCCACCCCCCACACTGCATGATCCCCCCTACTGATCATTGGAACCGTGGGCATCGCTGTCTTAACAGGTTCAAACAATGCGCTACACAATGATCCCGCAATGTATTTATTTTTACTACTTGAATAATATCCACTATTGGCAGCGACCCTAAGTAGGCCTACAATAGGCTACTGTAATACTAACCGTACAGTCCTGACGGCGTTTACAGAGGAAAAAAAGGGTATGAAATGCTATAAATAAATACATTAAATGCTATAAATAAAAACTGTAAGACTACACTAAAGTGGCAGCCATAATTATGGTTATGACTGGGGGTTGCTAGAGATAACGGATAATTGCCTATTTATTTAGCTGATCGCAAATTCTAAGAAACATGACAAAGGTACTGTACATTAAATCGTTACAGCTTTTGGAGACATGCAGCAGGTTGAATTTGGTTCGCCACTGTAGGCTTGTTGAGTGTTTAGATTATGATATCATAGACACTTAAGCTTGTGATTACTTTGTTGCCTACAACTGATAGTATGGGCATTTTATTTGTCACAAATGATTATCCATTCAAACATTCCCAGTGAAATCCTGATTGGCGAGGACAATGGGCATCTTTATATCATATTAAATTATCCACTCATTGCCGGAGACCTGCCCTCCGCCTATACTCTAACCCCAACTGAAAGTTTGCTCAACGAATTTACCAATTTAGCGGCCATGGCCACTAAAACTTAGTGTTGCGCAGCGCTCTTTAGAACCAATTTGGTGCCCTAAGCCCGTAGGAAGGTTTGTCGTATTATTTACATGCTCTCTAGAATATGGTTGTGTTTGACCACAGGGTGGTGGTGTTAAACGTTTTGAGATTTTAGCGGCCATGTTGTTTTAGCTAATCTAATGAAACATCTTACATGGAAAGACCTTTGTCCATAGATCATGTCTACCAAATCTCATGCAGATCCGCAAAGGAGGAGAAGATGTTTAAAGTCTGCTACAACATTGAAAACACAACAGAATACATCATGAGCAATTCTCAGATGTTTCAAAAGGAAACGCGAACAGACAACCCACAACCAGGCCACAACCCGCACCTGTATGACCAACAATTCTGAAATTTGCTGCATACGTCTCTTCACCAGGAACAAATTTGCCTCAAGGAACCATAACTTCTGCCATGATGGATTTTCCACCATTTAGAATTTTGTGAAAAACACTCAAATTACATTTCCTCTGCAGCCACAGGGCTGATCTGCATGACAATCCATATACAGAATCTACGGACCAAGTTCTATCAATGCAAAATCATTCAGTCAAGCAGCTCAAACAACATGGCTGCTCTGAACCAGTTCACTTTAATAAGGGTGCATCCTATAATTTCCATGCTTAGAAATCAGACATGGTGGGGTGCGACACTACCAAACTTGACAAACATATGTCTAACACTCTCAAGACCGATGATATGCAGTCATATTCTGATCTGTCACATGGTGGCGCTATAACAATCACATATTTATTTCTCTTGATCTGTTTGACTTAGAGTCTTGAAATTTAACACAGATGATCAGCGGTATGGATTCAACTAAGCTCGAGGGTATGGTTGTGTTTGACCATAGGGTGGCGCTGTTCTGAGTTTTTGTGTCGTTTTAGCTATTCTAATGAAACATTTTACATGGAAAGACCTTTTGCTCATTGATCATCAAAAACAGCAGAATACATCATCAGCATTTTTCAGAGCTTTCAAAATGACAGGAAACGCTAACAAAACTCTACACTGGTCACTTGAAACACATTATGATAATTTTAGTGTTCTGTTGGTGCCCCGTGAAATATGCAGTACGATACTGTGCCATAGCTTAGGTTCACTGACACCACTGGGACAATTTGTATGTAACTTAGGTGAATGATGGGTATTTCCATTCAGCATTTACGGAATTACACTGTAATTTATGTAACTATGGTGAAAAATGCATCTGGCGATTGTTTAATGATTAAAATCATAAAAAATGTCATAATAGGGTGCAAAGTGGAGACCTATGAATGTAGCCTAATGCAGTAGGCATATAGCCTTACGAATTTGGGAATAATATTTTGAGAAATCAACGCAATTCTGTAAGAAGCAAGACTGATTAACTAATAAAAACGAATAAACCGTCAGGACTGTAACAAAATAAGCATTACAGGTTCCGGTGGCTTTTCAATCTGGCTGCAAATGCAGCTGTAGGAGTGTGGCCTAATGCAGTAGGCCTATAGCCTAACCAATTTGGGAATAATATTGCGTGAGTGTCTGTTATGCAGCATCATTTAATACAGACACTTTGCCTTTTGCCACTTTGCATTGCCTTTTGACTTTTGCCGTTATCAATACAAAAACCAGAGTTGTGTAACCTAGCTTTATGGCCAGTCGGATTTGCAACCAAATCATTTGGCTCGGCAAATATTTTGTTGTAGCCTATTTGTGAAACCACCTACCAACCGCATAATAATAAACGTCTTGCTTCATTCGCAGGCTTCCTTCCATCACTTTCCTTTTATAGAGGGGCCCTACATCATTCATGGGAGACAACATGTTCACTGTACACTTATTATTGCTATTATTATTATAGTTTTTGTTGTTTTGTTTTGTTGTTGATGACATTTCTGTTGTTGTTATTGGAATTGATACTAATTGTCATATTATTAACATTTTGTTAGGGAAGAAATGGAAGACCTTTTTGGAATATACAGCCAGAAGAACTATTGCATAAATGATTAACATAACATATTTATAGCCTACATGTTGTTACTGAGTGGTAATTAATCCTCTTTTTAACTTAGTGACATTGTGAGAATGACTGCTTTATCTCTGTGGTTGCTCTCTGATATTTCATGAACACCTTTCTCTTTCCCTGCTCAGTGCAAAACAGCTCTCAGTTGAAGTGGTCAAATCAAACCCATCAAAGCGCCACCGGGATCGACTGAACTCTGAACTGGATCGTTTGGCCAGCCTTCTGCCCTTTCCAGACGAGGTCACTTCCAGCTTGGATAAACTGTCTATTCTACGGCTGAGTGTCAGTTACCTGCGAACCAAGAACTTCTTCTCAGGTGAGTGTGACCATCCTTGAGATCTAATATGTCCCTTACACCCAGCTGTGTATGGGAGCAGGTGCATCAACCAGGATGGTGATAACCTCCTTCGGTTATTACTTTATATTATATTCTCTCATTATATTGTATTTTATTTTATGGAGCGTTGTAATATGCACATCCCAAGAATACTTTTGTAACCGGTATGAGGCAAAAATAGTAAAGTAAAGAAAGAAAAGGCTAGCACATGCTTTATTAATGCTCCCCTGGGCTTTATTGCTGGACCACACAAACATAATTCTGAAGACTAATATACTGTGTGAGTGCATTGTATTTTATTAGATCATATTCTATTATAGATAGACTGATGCCCTTTCTAAACGTTGTTGCATTCGAAACCCCAGCATATTGTTTTTTAGAGATGCAAAGAAAATATAGAACACATTTGGATTTGTGTATCACAATCCATCCGATATGGTCCTGAAATGATGCTGCAATGCAGGCTCTGGATCTAGTGATGCATTCATGATTCAAATAAAATGAGCTTAAAGAATGTAAAGCATGTTTGTTTTAGACAGTGGATTTTAAAATGGTTGTTGAGGTGAGTGGAACGGAAACAGGGGGCATGACCCAGGCCCGTTATGGGTAGCAAATGGTCCTGCTAAGTGCATACTAGATGCAGCGAATAGAGAGGATGGCTGGCTGCACAAGAGACCTCTTTCAGGGCGCACCAGAATAATGCTGCGGTACTCACAGGTAGGATACACCTCAATGATTGATGGAGTTTACTTTCACATCTTTTATGGCTTTAAGAAAACCATAGCATAAGATAAATAAATAACTTCAGGTGCACAATCTATTCTTGGGAATGTCAAGAAGGTTTGCGTTTTGATCAGCTTTTGCAGAGACAATAAGAGTGTTTATATTTGATTTAAAATACTATGCCCGACTCAGGGCTCCCAGGACAGTAAGACTAACCAAGCAGAAGTCTGGTCCCATCTGCTAAACACAAACTGGAGAGAAAAAAATAGAGATAATGACTACTAGGCACTGGTGTATGGAGACCCCCTCCTCCCCCACGAGCCTCCTAGGGCCCCAACCCGGTACCAGACAATCACCTACAGTGTATTTGAAATGTGAATAAATCCTCTAATACAGTATTTAGGTTACTCTTTTGTGTGGTGTGGGTGCACACCACAGTCAAAGATCAGCCTTTACTTCACTTTGTAAACAGAGAGCTAGTGGCAGTTTTTCCCCTTAGTCTTCCCAAATAAGAGTCTGACTTCGCGACATTTGTAGCCTCTCAACAAGCCTATGGCTTTGCAAACTTCACAAGTGCAAACTCCCCATTTGGTTTTTGTGCTTGATTATAGGTTAATAAAAGACGGCTAATCTGAGAAGTTTGTCCAATCAATGTTTTTGCTGTTGGGGGGAGGCCTTGTGGGGAGGGCAGTGCTACTAGGGCTAGTAGGGAGGCATGCTACAGTATGACCACCATTATGGTTCTTATGTCCTTTCCTTATGATACCTTATGAATAAAAATCAGTCAGAAAGGTCAATGGGAAAATCTGTGTTTAATGCTGAACACAGTTCAGAATGCGTACTATATATGATATTGTACTATACATGAATTGTATGTCCTGCTTGACGCATTCAAGAGATTTTTGATACGGTAGGTGGATTTTAGATACGGTAGGTGAATTTACATGATTTACGTAACAGGTTAATATTAATATATCAAATTGGTGATTAGACAGTATAACGTATTAGCTTTGAGTGGTTAAGGTTAGGGTAAGTTGTCATGGGAAGGCACTAGCAAACATTAGCATTAGCAACAATAATTAGTAACAATTGTTGTCCATAGAGCAATTTGAACCAGCGACATTCAGGTTCCAAGACAACCTGTTAATGCCTCCACTGCCCCACCAGTCTCTTTATAATACCTGCACCGCCCCACCAGTCTCTTTATATGGCGTTCTGCCTTCCGTACTCACCTGCCAGTATAGCTAACAGCATCAACCACACACTATCATGTATAGGTACACAATTTGAGTAGGAGACCAGTCTGGTTTAATGGAATGGATTAAACTATCTTATAACTGCATTACACTGTATCTGCGATGTATAACTTAGATAATGCAACAGATGTCGAAACACTGAACATGCCTTGCCTTCTGAATAGCTGCTCACTGTGTTGTGTTATTGGAAAGCATCCCATTTCTTTCCCTCTTGCGATGTGTTTCACCGACAAGAACCTAAAATGTCCCAAAATGAAGAGTTACAGTACAGTATTTCAATTTGATCAGGAATTACTTCTACTGTATGTAGCATATAAAAGACCAATGAAGACATATATATAGGCCACTCGTAATATGTTATGTCTAAACAGATTAAATGTTACAAGGGATTAGATACAGTATGTTCGGTAGGCTTTTAGTGAATCACTTGTGTGTGTCATATACCAGCTTAGTTACTAGCATTCAGGGGACTGCTACAATGAAAACTCAGAACATCTGACTTATTGTCAGCTTATTAATCGGTTATATAAACAGTTAACAGTAGCATTGCGGACTGTGTTGACTTTGCTGTACTCTATACTGTGTGTAAGGACATTGAAAGACACTGTAACCATTTCAAAATGTTTTCCAGCTTACTAACAATATTTTGATTCAAAGAGGAGGTGATTATGTGTTGTATTTCACGGTGGCACGTGCCATCACAGTGCTCTATTGCTGCCGGCTGTGCGATCACTCTTAAGCCTTGCCTAATCGACTGCATTTCCATGGCTCCTTCTTTCTCTCTTTTGTAAGCCCCACACACAGCGTTGCCAGGGTCTCTTCTCTGACAAAGACTGGATTTTCCCGTCTCACTGGGTGGCAAATTCGCTTGACCGTTGTGAGCTTAACAGCCAAATGTTGTGTTTGTTACACAGCTGATGAGTTACACAGCATGTGTACTTTGAGTATTTGACCTCCCATACAGTATACGTACGTATACGTATGGTTACTATCGTCAAATTTGGTTGAATTGATCTGAAGGAGTCTCAACCATAAAGGTTCCAAATCATTTGTTAAATCAACTCCTGTCACAAGTCCCACTGATTGCACATGGACCCCCACGTGTTTCCACATAAAGATAGGAGAGGTGGTGACTGGTCCATGAACAGAGTCAATGTAGTCAACAGTCAATGTAAAGAAAGAAGAAGGAAATGGTAGATCACAGAGAGCCAGAGGAGCCTGACATTTACTTGTTTCTGATTTATGTATGCCACCTTGACACAACTAGCGCCATGGCAACCCTAACCCTAACCCTGATGAGAGATCAAAAATAATGATTCGACATTACAAGTTAGGTTCCAATTGGACATAACACTGCGTATATTGCACTGTAGGATATGACAGAGATTAGTGGTCAGCCTATGACAGTAATGGCCCCTGAGCTAAAAAAAATATATATATAGTGGCTCCCATGTCTTTACCATGTCTTATGCTTTTCAATAAGCTGAAAATGAACATTTCACGATGAAAGTATTTGGGAATAAAAACACCAGGGTTAATCCACTTAAAGGGTTTAAAGAGGGTTTATACGCCTTTGAAAAGAAAAAGAAGAAAGGGGATAGAAACAATATAGCAGCAGTTCTGAACTTTTGAACCCCGGTGCATCAGAGGCAAACATTTTGCTGCTAAGGTAGCCAGGAATAAAGGTCACTTTATTGGCTTTACATATACAAACACAGACCAGGAGCCTCTCTCTCTCTCTCTCTCTCTCTCTCTCTCTCTCTCTCTCTCTCTCTCTCTCTCTCTCCACACGTCTCACCACATTCCTTCTCTTTACTTGACACCTACACCTTCTGTCAACATGCTTTTCTCCATTCCAGGAAAGCCTGCCTGGTCCCAGAATGCATTTGATGGCCTGTGTGTGTTGTGTCAAATCACAATGTGGTAGTAGTAGCTTTATGATAATATAGTAATATATACCTCATATGATGACTTATGATGATATAATGATTTGACATTGATAATGTACTGTATGCTTTAAGTACATTATGAGAAGAAAAAAACAGGTCTGATACAAATATACTGCAATGCAGTATCTAATGGAATGGTAAAACAGGGTGTTGGAAAAGCCCAGTTATTTAACTTGTCGTAGCTCAGGGGGCTTAACAACGATTCAAAGACCCCTCCAACACGCACACGCACACACACACACACACACACACACACACACACACACACACACACACACACACACACACACACACACACACACTCATACACACAGTACAGACCCCTCCTTGCTCCAGCCACAGGCTTCCATATTTTCACAACAATAGACACATTTATTTTGGCTGAGCCGGGCCCATCTCTCCCCAGTGTGTGGATGGAACTTCGCCCTGGTTATGAGATGGCAGCTTCTTCAATGCAAAATCAGGCTGTTTTGCGTGAGTAATAGAGGGAAACAGCTCTCTGCCAGGAAATCTTACAGCTCTTTACAGTCTTTGCCAGTTTTTAAGTCAACTTTGAGTATGATGAACAATGTTTGCCAGAGAGAGACTTAGATTGTAAATGGAGGAATGATCTACCTTTTCCCCACCATCATTTATTTCTTGTTCACACAAGTCTCACAAGCACTGTGTGCCATGACTTGTGAGACAGTAGAGACAGTGTTTAACAGAGGAGCTTTCATCTGAGCACAGACCCAGCCATCCCACTATCAAGGCCAAGAACGGTTGATGAGTGTGTGTCACACATCTTTATGCTTTAACTACCAATTAATGCTCATTAAAATCAGATGGAACAGCCGCCCTTCTAGAGCAAATGCTGAGCTCTGTCTAACTGTCACATGGCATTGGTGTCTGCTGATATCATTACTCTTTGAATGCTCCAATAAAAACAAAAACAGAAGGCAGTTTTCAGACAGGGAAAAGGAGAGAGAAAGTGGTCTGACAATAGGCTTATGTTACTGAAATCGTACCACCATTTAACATGGTAACATGATTTTCTCTGATACTTATTTACCTAGTGTGTGAGCTTCGGGCTTTCATATTTTGTGTTAATGTCATGTGTTCATCATGTCATGACTGAAAGCAAATGGTTTATTGCCACTGGGTTATATTTTCATAGCATGAGACTACTGGTGTAATTGTTGCAGCAATTAACATTTTACATGCTCTGACCTCTCCAGGGACACCAAGACACACACCTAGATTACAATCACTAGCAAGGCGTATTAATAGGAGCACTCTATGCGTTATTTAAATATATATGTAACTCATATTTTTATTTGTCAAATTAAATTGTGTATAGTTGAATTTCTTGAATTGCTGTGCTTCGTTTAACCTACAGTAATGTACGGGAGGCTGGTCGATTGACGAAGAGGATGGTCTCCCATGAATTTTGATCAAATGAAATAAAATACAAAATAAAAACATCTGTACATAAACTGCTGCTGCTGCACAAAATGCACTGAAACAGCTCACACACACAAAAAAAGGTTAAAATTTAGTGTTTCACTTTCTATGGTCTCAACAGTGGTTACAAATGGTTCCAGATGGTTCTGCAGGTTGAATGGGAATAGATAACACAGATTGTGCAGGTTCTCCTCACTGCTCCGTAAGCCTTATTAATTTGTGTGTTTATTTTTTCACTTTGTTTCAATGTAAAATGAGGGCTTCCGACGACAAGCATTTACAGGCCTGTTTTTTATCCTGTGTGTGTTTTTATAGGCTAGCTAGTTCACTGACTGTGCATGTAGTTTCTGGCGCACCATTCTGGAGAGAGAGAGATTTTTTTTGTTCGATTTTCATACAAATTATTATACTAACCAGTCAGTTAACCAGGCATCTACCAATCTATCTTAGCTTCATCGAATATCCCGAGGTGATGACCACTCCACTCCAAATACCTGTATCAACTGTCTCCTGACATAAACTGAAGCCATGTCCCATGTGCCCTCTCCTCCCCTGGGGCATTCATGTTTTCTCTCCAAGCACTGTGAGTAGCCCTGTCAAATGCTCTCATTACTGTATGTGGAGTCAATCACATACACATACACATTTGTGGTGTTTGTCTTCACAGTGAAATCCTGTCCTGCCCCTATCTGTCAAGTCTCCGATCCTCCTAAATGTTTCAAGTCACCGGCCTCCAGTGGTATTTAAACAATGTCACAACAAGATTGTATTCATCATTACCAGCGTTATCTTTGTAATTGGAATCGTGGTATGGATTGTTAGGACTGCTACAGTATATAAACAGCTTTGTTTAATCAAGAGCGTATTGATGTTTTTCTTGTGTTTGTTAGCGTCAGATCAACAGAAGATCAGTAAATGTGTTCAGTGCCAGGTCAGCTCAGTAACCTTCCCCTCCTCTAATGGAACAGAACTGACTGCAGCCCTCTGAGTCGGCCCACTGTTGCTCTGGAGGCTACAGTACAGCAGTGTAAGGTCTCTCCCTGTCCCAAGGTCATGTGACAGTTGTTGTGGAACTGTAGATGCAGCAGTTTCTGTATGTGTTTTGGAAGCTACATGACGTTTAGCTTTCGCCAGTAGGGTCGCAGAGCTTTCAGATCCAGATGTGCCAGTGTGAAACAGAGTGAAACAGTTTTTCATTTTTCCCATTTTTCCCACAAAAATAGTGTCATTCGGTATGCTTGTTTTACAGTATGGAATTGTACTGTGCGATTGTTCGTCCAGACTACAGTTCAGTAGGTGGGTAATGGCTTATACAGTTCTATTAGGTGATGCTGTTTACTTTTTGTAAAGTGTTCTTGGGTCTTAGAGAAGTGCTATATAAATTCAATGTACTATTAATAATTATAATTACTATAATTATTATTATTATTATTGTCAGGGTCACATCTCCAAGGCTCTCCCTTGACCATTCTCAGACAGCCATTTAATCTCATGACTTTGCCAAGAGGCTTAGACCTCATTAATCGCTGCTTGGAGCTTGAATGATTATTATTCATATTATATTAATATCAGTGTTATTATGATTATTGTTATTATGATTATTATTTTGTATTATTATTATTGTAATTATTACTATTGCTGAGGCAGCTTCTGATCTGTAATAGAAAGAACAGTAATTTGGAACAGAGTTCATGGGATTGAGCAGAAAAAAAATCCACTAGTGTACAGTAGCTCTCCCGAACTGAAATATGTCCACTCTCAGATATGCAATGTCTCGCCTGGATGTGATTTGGTTAGTGGCCCGAAAGGCCTTGAGTATAAATTCAGTCCGTGGGTGCAAAGGTGTTAGCATGGCTCCTGCCAAGTCTGGTAAATGTCTCCTGCACACTCTGGTAAATGTTTCCTGCAGTCTGGTAAATGTCTTCAGCAAACTCTGGTGAAAGTCTCCTGCACACTCTGGTAAATGTTTCCTGCAATCTGGTAAATGTCTTCTGCACACTCTGGCGAATGTCTCCTGTACTCTCTGATGAATGTCTTCTGCACACTCTGGTGAATGACTCCTGCACACTCTGGTGATAGTCTCCTGCACACTCTGGTGGAAGTCATGGCAGAGCTGGCTATGGGAGTGATTAGCAAAGTAAGCCAATTTGCAGCTCATTGCGACATCAATGTGTGATCAGTACTTCCCTAGCCACCCGCATGATCACTTCCTCTCCTCTGTGTTTGTCCTCAGCTTTACCTGGCCTGCTGATCTATTAAACTAACAGTTGAATTGCTCGCTGTGACCATGTTAATCTGATCACTTTTGTTTAGTACAACTGTTCTTGGTTTACGGGGCCGGATGCTTAGGTTTTAAGACAGGTGCCTAAGTACTGTGCCATCCAAACAGGATGGAGGGTGCCATTCATGTGTTTTCAATGCATTCTCATTCCATGTCTGATGAATCACACTCAATGCTGTGATGTTAGGGCCTGTCGTAATGGATCCCTCTACTCAATCTTCTCTTTGGTGAACTTCCCTCTACTTTCTTTCTATTTGGTGAACTTGCTGTTCTTTACTTCCACAATGTGCTCTGTCAGAATTTATGCAGATTGATGTCCTGTAAACTAACAATTCAAGATAATTGTTGCCATTGCACTACACACCTGCTATTGCACTTCCACTCTGTATAAAGATTAGAATAATCCTGGTGATATCAAGGATATCTGATCATCACAAACTGCTTGTCTCATACTGTAGATGATTACAGATTAAAAAAGGTATTCAAACGTCAATGTCTTGTCTTCCATGTGGTATAGAGTACGAATGTACGAGGTCTGAATGCATTAACTAACAACTCTGTTTATCCTAACACAGAGAATAACTGGTGATTTGGATCCATACACGTGTGTACATTCATCTATTTAGCAAAAGAGGTGCACATACTGACATTGTCTTTTAAAGATACAAATGTACCACAGAATCCTTGATTCTATCTTCAATCTGTGATTTCCCCTCACAGCCAAAGATTCCTGCACCACATTGTTTTTTTTCTTTCTTTCTGGGTTGCCACATGAAAATGTTTCTCTGAATTATCATGGTGAATGACTGAAGGTCAAACACTTGATACTGTACAATGCTGAACTTGATGGCTAGCTTTTGCGTTTGCTTTTTACTTATTTTTTCCCAGCTTTTGTAGCTTGAGTGAGAGAGAGACAGAGAGACAGACAGACAGACATAATGGCAATTACAAGAAACCAAAAGACTTATAGAGATTTAGAGATTAGATATGCTCAATATTAATCGTTTCAAAAAGCATACTAAATTTTATTTAAGTTGGTAGTATCAAGGACATGTCATACAGCACCGTATTTCATCTGAAAGTGTAGTCTATTATATCCTTTTCAACAACAATAGCTGGCGGTAAGCCAAACACACATGTTTGTTGGTCTCTGCGGACCTCATGCTTCAAGGTTTTTTTATGGACCATTTGTTTTGGAACCTATGTTTTGCTCTCCTCTCAGCTGAATGTCATGATTCATTGATTTATATGTCCAGTCAAGTGGATGCAGGTGAGAGCTCTCTGTTAGTCTCATTTGACCTGGGGCGGCCAGAGGCAGTGTGGAGAAAGCCTTGTCTATATATAGTAAATCGTAATCTTTTAAGATTCAATGCATTTCATTAAGAGTCTGCAGACTTGGTTGTTTTAGGATGAAACAGCAGGGCAGAATGGTGCGATAGTGGTGGATCATTGTATGCTCCCTCTGTCGTAGCTATTATGTCATTGCTTCCCCTGTATGAACACCACTGTTTCTAGGATATGCCATCTGGTGTTATTTGAAGGCAGATTAGATTTTATGTAACACAAGATGTAACACTCATTGCATGTTATTATCCTCTTCTCATACTGCATGCCTTAGCTGTCTTTAATTCTTCTTTTGTTTGTTGTTTTACTGCGTATTACTGCGTATACTTCGTATTATGCTACACTTGCTCTATGTGTGTGTTAGCATATCTCCTGGTCATGTAGGACATGATTACATTTCCCTCAAACAAGCTGCTCTACAAATTAGCATATTTGATTTGAATTATTTAAAAAAATCACAGCATATCATTAGCATATTGCCTTAATCAAATGTTAATGTTCCTCATTTACAGATCTAAATATAGAGCCATACCGTGATTCACATTGTTTACAGTAGCTTGCTATTCTGCATAGCATGAGAGGAATCATAGGGTTAAATGTATTTTTTCCTCATCAATCTACACACAAGCATGGTGGTGTCAGCATCATGCTGTGGGGATGTTTTTCAGCGGCAGGGACTAGGAGACTACTCAGGATCGAGGAAAGATGAACGGAGCAAAGTACAGAGAGATCCTTAATGAAAACCTGTTCCAGAGCACTCAGGACCTCAGACTGGGGCGAAGGTTCACCTTCCAACAGGACAACGACCCTAAGCACAGAGCCAAGATAATGCAGGAGTGGCTTCGGGACAAGTCTCTGAATGTCCTTGAGTGGCCCAGCCAGAGCCCGGACTTGAACCCAATCAAATATCTCTGGAGAGACCTGAAAATAGCTGTGCACCGACGCTCCCCTTCCAACCTGACAGAGCTTGAGAGGATCTGCAGAGAAGAATTGGAGAAACTCCCCAAATACAGATGTGCCAAGCTTGTAGCGTCATACCCAAGAAGACTTGAGGCTGTAATCGCTGCCAAAGTACTGGGTAAAGGGTCTGAATACTTATGTAAATGTGATATTTCAGTTTTTTATTTTTAAGAAATTAGCAAACATTTCTAATAACCTGTTTTGGCTTTGTCATTATGGGGTATTGGGTGTAGATTGATGAGGGGAAAAAATGAATTTAATCCATTTTAGATTAAGGCTGTAACATAACAAATGTGGAAAAAGTAAAGGGGTCTGAATACTTTCCAAATGCACTGTATATGCAACAGGAAGTGTCAATATTAAAATTGCATTAGAAATGTACAGTATCCTGCACATCAAATTGAATCAATTGCTGTAATCAATAGTCAAATATATAGAACCAAACATATGATCTACTTAGAGACAGAGAGACTTGTACCTTTGTTGTATTCAGTTGTAAATACAAACAAACGAAAATTAATGTTACTTATTTACTTCAGATGTTTGTACCAATAAGGTCAGCCTGAAAGTGTCGTTGGATCCAGATATAGCCTCGCTACACAACTGGATGTCCTCAAAGAGTTCATTCAGTATAACATGTGCCTGGGGCTTGGACCATAACAACCCGATTATTAGGGTAGTTAGAGAAAGAGTTTAGCCAGGCAAGGGCGTAAACTGTGATTGACAGTTTGAGCCATTAGCTGCATACATATTGTACAGCCTATAGGTCAGCCTTAGCCTGTGGTGGGCCCACTGTGCCCTTCAGGAGGGGGCAGTGACAGCATGTCCCTCCCACTGTGACCTCAAACAGCTTCCAGCCAATCACAACGCTGGGCTCAGTCATCAGGGTTACCATGTGAGTCCCCTCACCAGCATTTGATGGGTTACTGTTTGTGTGACACCCAACTCATTCTCAACTGGGAGATGTGCGATAATCTAACTGTGGGATGTGAGGAGTTGGGCAGGGATCGTCCCACATTGAAGAATTATTCATGTCCACATGGGAAATGGAAGGCTATCCACAAATTGATTCATTTATATTCATGCTTGAACTGTAGCCACACGAAGTACAGTATCTATTCTAGTGGTGTACAGTAGTCTTTTTAAGGTTCAGTTAGAGTATGGGAAGCTGTCCTCTGTGCAGTCAGCCGCTCAGCCACACACAGTTGGTTACAAACTGGGAGCTCCATGGAGCCAGCCATCTGTGTGTATAGGGATGAGGGGAGACTATTTTCATGTTTTTATTGCTTGTTGGCTGTCACTGCTGGGAGATTCCCTTATGCCAATGGAAGTGTGTTCAGTCACCGGGTGCTCCATGTTCAACGAAGTCAAAAGCACTTTCTGCTCCTGGGCGCCTCAGGCATTGTGTGTCACAGGCATCTGCTGCTGTGATGTCATAAACACGTGACGTGGCACAAATAGGGACCAGTGTTAATATTTCATGCCTCTCCCTCCCTTCAGCAGCCTGTGTGGTTCCACTACACTGCACTCTCCCAGAAGCCCTCAGCACTCTCCTGTTTGTTCACTCACACAGGCATGATGGTGCTCAGTATTGAGCTTACCTTAAAGTGGATCCTGGTGAACTGGCGATAGATCGAGTGCTAGGAAGATTGGCATATATCTCACTCGAACCATTTCATATCAGAAAAAAATAAGTGATAATAAACTTGATCTAAACAATACTATGTATTACAAGCAAAGATATGGTTACTACTGTAGATTGTTAACACAAAGTCAAGACAGAGAGTTCCCATTATACTGCTATACTGCTGACCTGCTGTAACTTTGTTCTCATCCTCTTTAATACCATTCTGTGTCAGAGCTGACTGAGCATGTCTCTCTAATTCTGTTTTAGTGTTGACTTTTATTTGGTTCCCAGACAACACACATGGATCGGATTGGCGTTGTTACATTTATACATCTAAACTACGAGAAATTTCTGATGCACTTACAGTAGATGTTTTTCTCAGAGGTCCTCCATCGGTAATACATCAGGAAATGCGCATCTATTTATTTACTGTAACATTGGCAGTAATCTGTCTACATAAATATCTCCAATCTACATCTATGCAACGTAAAGTGCACTAGAAATGTATTGTAGTTTAGATGTAGCAACAACGTAAATCTGATCCATGTGTGCTGTCTGGGAAGGCTGCACTCCTGCCACCGCTACAATATAAATTAGACAACAAAGAAAATGTCACAATAAAAAGCACAGAAACAAGATGTGAAACAATAACTTATTCATTTTAGAATAAAGAATAGTAGTTTGCTGTGACTTCATTGCCGTCATTCAACAGGTGGTGAAATGGAGCACGCAGGTGTGTTCTATCTCTTATGATTCTCGTAGCATTAGCTGCCTTATTTGTTGTGACATTACATTTCTGATGTCTACACTACATACGTTCAATGTATGGATCCGCAGCGTAAAATTCACAAAATCTGCATTGTCCCGCTGTCAAAATAAGGCATGTTGCTGATGCTATACCAATATATATATATATATACATAGTATATAGGCTACATAGTGCCAACGTATATGTGCTGTCTGGGTTGTACTGGCCTGGCATGTGCGTTCTAGTCAAATCGTCATAGAGGGGTCAACAGTATTGTGGTATTTCAGGGATTCTCTTATGGGGGAATATATGGCATATGGTGCTGATTTCTGAGGCTATGTAAGATTGTCGACAGTCACCAAATTAATTCTGTGTATTCCTGCTAATTGTTCCCTGTGATTAATGAATGAGTTAATTGTGTTGGAGGGTAGAGATGAGTTCCATAAGCCAGGATTTAATTGAATCACAATTGTTCAGAGGCTGCTCCTTCAGAAAGCCACTGATAATTGCACCAGCGAGTTTCATTCATGTTTTAGCAGGGGCAGCCATTTCACCCAGTTGGCGCTGCCTCTTCCACATGTTCAATAGCATGATGTGCAATGACCTACAACATTTCAGAATGACAAAAAAAACAGATCACTCTGGGTGACGAGTAGGGAATCAGACCCACAAACTGTGAAGTGTCTGAGCTCAGAGAGGAAGCACAGGGTGACTGGTAACGTCATGTATGTCAACAGACTGGATTGCTGTTTCATTGTGAAAATGAGATGCAAGCTCCAGATGTGGAAGTAACTTTGGGTATGTGACTGAAGCATATGATATGCTATCGATGAATATCATAAAGTAAAATTAGGCAGAATAGTCTTATGTGCCGTGATCAGAGAGTAATGGGTGTCATTCCAGATTTGCTAATTAATGTGTTGGTTGGTGTTTGTTGTCATCAGAGAGGCTGTCATTTGAAATAGAGTTTCAAGTAAATATTCAATATCTTTCACTGTTGTTCAGCTCATCTTTATGACAGCTTCTAGGGGATCATTTGACTAAAGCAGAAAAGGCCTTTTATCTCTGTTTGGGAAGTGCCATTGTTTGTGTGCTGGCCATCATGGTTGGATCAGTCAGTTTGGCCTTTTAGCCTTCTGCTGGTGGAATCCAGTAAAGGCCATGGGAAACAGGCCATAGAACTCCCACAATGTCTTTGAAGGAACAAAGAGATGTTGACGAGGCACGAAAATCCTAAAGCCCAGAATCTCCTACTAATGCCTACTTTTGTCTTTTAACGTTTAGTATTTGCCATTTGTCTGAACAGGGTGCAATCTTTCTAACTGGAACATAATTTCGATGTTTATTAATAAAGTATGAGAATGCCTCTATGCATTGGTCTATAATTCTATAAATACTACTTTCAGTTCAGTCGGTATGGTACAATATAGTTTTATGGGCCTCAACAAATGAAATATAGCTTAAACATTCTCTGCCTAGTTTCACATATATTGAAGTGATTGAACAGGATAATTTGTATAATTTCAGCCACTGGTTCTAAAATGTGCACACAAGAGGTCCCCATGTGTCAGTTTCCCAACATCTGTCACGCACGTTATGCGCATGTAGAATATTGAAACTAGTTACTATTATCTAGAAGCTAAACATCCATAAAATCAATACAGTATGGTATTTATTTTCGCAGGAAAGACGCAAAGCTTTTTAAAAGATTACTGTTTCAAATGGGTTTCTACCGTGGCTCATGCAGGAGAGAAAAACAACCGTCTTCCTCAACCAGGAAATAGCTTTAGGGAAAATGATGCATTACAGCCAACAATTTCTGCAAAAATGATGCATTACAGCCAACAATTTCTGCAAATGCTGGTACTTGTTTCCAAATTATAACCATTTTAGATGAGTACCCTCAAAAAAGAGATGGGTATGTGTGAGGAGATCCACTGTGTCTGACAGCCAATTGGTGGACCTAATGTCAAAGGGAGGCCCCTCTATTGCAATCTCATTGAGACCGGGCTTTCCTAGTTCGGAAACCCTGAGGAAATCCTTTGCAGAAAGTTGCTACAAAGGGGTGGAAACCTGTTTGAAATGAGTGACGTCACGTGAAACGCTAAACAAATAAAATACCTTGCTTGGGTAGAGCTCCAAAAAAACATAATTCAGTTTTTCCTTCAGGTTATCTTTCATTTGTTTCAATGTTGCAAACTAGCATAGGCAACAACTCTCTGCAAAATAGTCCTACCCCGTCGGAAAGGGCGACCCATATAACAACAAACACCCATTCTACAGGCATGTGGGGGGAGGGTTCTTGGAATGTAACATCCAATTAAATTGCAAGCACATTCTCCCATCATTTTGTCTGGTTCAATAATGGGACAGTGAAGCATTTTTTTTTCTTTTGGCTCTACACACCAAATGTTTGGATTTGAAATCAAACAATTACCATGAGGTTAAAGTAGAGATTCTCAGCTTATTTGGTGGTATTGTCTAAGTATTGGTTTAATCATTCAGAAATGACAACACTTTTTATACATAGTCCCCCTATTTCAGGGTACCCAAAAGTGATTCATCAAAAGTCAAAATTAAGCACTCAACTTTAGTATTTGGTCGACAATCCTTTGCATGCAATAACTGCCTGAAGTCTGCGATCCCATTGATCCCATCAGATACTGGGTATCTTCTCTGGAGATGCTCTGCCAGGCCTGTACTGCAGTCATCTACAGTTGTTGTTTGTTTTGAGGAGTCTCCTCTTCACCAACATCCCACTTTTTGGGTCTAAAAACCTCCCTAGTTGCTATGGCAGCATGTTTTGGGTCATTGTCCTGCTGTGTGATGAAGCACCATTCAATGAGTTTGAACAGACAAGATGTTTCTGTACACTTCAGAATCATCCTGCTGCTGCTGTCAGCAGTTACATCAACAATTAAGACAAGTGAGCCAATTCCAGTGGAAGCCATACATGGCCAAGCCATAACACCCCCTCCACCATATTTCACAGATGAGATAGTATGCTGTGGATATTGGGCAGTTTCTCCACACTTTACTCTTGCCATCACTCTGGTACATGTTGATCTTTGTCTCATCTGTCCACAACACCTTTTTCCAGAACTCTGCAGGCTCTTTTTGGTACTTTTTAGCAAACCATACACTCATGGTTTGCACCTTGCAATTTAGCCTCTGTAGTTCTGCTGGTGAAGTCTTGTAGTCTCTGACACATTCATGCCTACCTCCTGGAGAGTGTTCCTGATCTTTGGGACAGTTGTTTTGGGGGGTTTCTGAATCATGGTGAGCATTCTTCGGTCATCCACTGTAGAAGTCTTCCTTGGCCTACCAGGCCGTTTTCTGAGATCACCAGTGCTTTCTTTTATTTTAATGATGCTCCAAAATGTTGATTTTAGTACAGTAGGTTTAATGTTTTGGCTACGTTTCTGATATTTCAGCCTCATAATGGCTTCCCTGACTTTAATTGATGTCTTTTTGGTCCTCATTTTCACAGGCACCAATAGCAGAATCAAAGACAAACGCAAACCCTAGAATCAATACTAGACATTGAGAGCTCTCTTATGACTGCACAAATTATGTGAAGCCTGACTTACCCTGTCAAGCCAAGTGTCCACCATCACTTTTGGATAACCTGAAATAGGGGGACTATGCATAAAAGGTATTGTAATTTCTGAATGGTAAAACCAATATCTACACAAATACCATCAAATAAAAGATGATGAAAGCAAAATATCTACTTTGAAACCTAATAGTTTCACTGTCCCTGCTTCACTGTCCCATTACTTACGTAGGGTACTGTATACTGGATATTGACTAGAACTTGCTCAAGACTGGCCTCTGTCTTGTTGGAGAGGTCAGGGATTACCATGACCATGCAGCTCTGCAGGCGTTTACTCACTATCTAACACTGAAAATCTCACAGTTGATAATCATTTTCACTTTTTTGGTCAGATTTTGTGATGTTTTTAGAAAGTGATTCATTTTTCACAATACGATGTAGTGTCGTCATATAGGTTACTTTTCTTTTCTACTTATGAGTACAGTATTTCATGTGAATTTCCCTAATTTACACTTCTTGTTTCATGGTCATGTCATTGTATGCATTTATGATACATTGGGCCTCATGCAGGAAGCGATATACGAACAAATTTCCTCTTATTTTTGTTCATATCCACGATTTGTGCTTATTTTGTTAGTACCCATTGATTTCTGGGATTCACCAATGTTTTCTTATTTTTGCTCTTCTCTTAGGTAAGAGAAAGTGGTCGAGAGCACTCTTACCAAGATAAGAAAAAAACATCTTTTCACAGTCCACAAATTGTTTGTCGAACGCAAGGAAACATACGTTTTAAATTTGAGGAACATAAAAAAATGCATGAATATCATATAATCAAATTTAGATTATCATATGTTTTAGAGTAATTATTATGATTGGATTATTACATTTCACTATTATTACATTTGACTAAGACTATAAAAACCCTTGGATGATATTGTGTGCCTTCAGCTTCTGAATGGCTTACATACTGCTCTTAGATGCTTTGACCATCCAGGCCTTATGCAGAGAACGTGTTTTTAGAGATCACATAGATCTATTTGATGAGACGGATGAATGGCTGCTGAGCCGTTTCAGATTGCCAAGAGCACTGCTTTTAGATTTGTGCAATACTCTGGAGCCTCAACTTAGGCGAAGCACACTCAAATCCCGTGCCTCCACACCTGCCTTGGGTGTTTAGGGGGCGTTACCTATGCTAATAACAAACAATCGGCCACGCGCCTCCAATGTATGATCAAGTGGGATTCATCATTCAGCACACCTGGGTAAGAGCAGATTTGGATGGTTAAGACCGTTTGGTGCATCTGGAGTTGACTTCTCTTATTTTTTCTTTTAAAAGAAAATTAAGAGAAAATATGAGAGACATTTAAGAGAATGTTGCTGCATGAGGCCCATTACCAAGCTGTACTTCTCCATTGGCGTTGTGGAGGGGGTACCACTAGGGGTCGAGTGGCCCAGATTGTTCTCCTGTGAGGGCAGTAGAAGCCTCCAGAGTAGCGCTCAACCCTTGTAAAAATCTGACAGCTGCAGAGGTGCTATAGAGATGTCACACTAGTTTGTGACCTTTCTCTCACTATGCACTAATGCGTTTTCCGTGTCTCGCACAAGAGAAAAGAGCCCGTCCTTCACTCTCGCCCTCTCTTTCTCCACCGGAGGAGATCTCAAAGACATAGCCCTCTCTCTTCCCTCTCCTCTAGGCCGCCTGTCTCATTGCATATCCCCTGCTATTTATAGGTCAGTTCACTCATGTCCCAGACTGCTGTTATGATGCCTCCTCTTCCTTCTCCTCTTATTCCTCCTCCTCCTCCTACTCCTCCTCCTCCCTCTCCTCCTCCTCTACCTCTACCTCCTCCTCATCCTCCTCTGCCTCTACGTCCTCCTCTCCCCCCCCCCCATCCTCCTCCCCTCCTCCTCTTCAAGGTGAAAGACAGTCATCCTCCACTTTAGGGAATTGAATAGCAAGCTGCCAAGAAGCAAGCTGTAAACAATGTTCAAGCTTTACTCAGTGTAGAGTTTGCTTTGACTGACTCATTACTTTGACTGACAGGTATTCCGGCTCAAGTCAGACTTTTATGTTAATTTCATTCTATATCGTCAAAGTCTTTAGGAAATAGCAGTGTAACACATTTTTAATGACTTTTATCTTAGTATGGGGATTTAACAATTTTACAGCATCTTAAGTTCTCCGTAATGTATCCTAGTGCTGTTTTTATATCATGCTCACACCTACTAAAACGACCTCCCCAATTTTCTGAATCACTCAGATCACTTCAAAATCATACTGTAGCCAATGAAAGTATTGTTGCATTTGGAACGTTTATGTAAGAATCTCAGTACACCATCATTTTGCTGCAAGTACACTGTAATTTTGCTGGGAGAGAGATTCTCTCTCTGATTTTTTGTGCCAGTCGAGAAAACAACTGTGCCTTTATCCATTACACATAACAGCAAAATTGTACCGCTATTGCAGAGCATGACAGAGCAGAGGCACATCAGAGAATTGGGAATGCAAAATTAAACACAGCTCTAACTAACCCTAGCTAACCCTAACCCTAACCCGAATTAATTGTCAGAAAATCAGGCCCGGCCTGTCACTTAAATTTAAAACTCTACAACCTCTCTCCCTCTCATCCCCTTGGCTATTTCCCTCCCTACCCCATACATGTCCTTTTCTCCTTCTGTCCAGGCCAATGTTCTCTGCCGCACTGGCTCATCTTTCACTGGCGTTTGCACACGTCAGTAGCACTTACAAATAACATGGCCTGAGACCAGGGCAGCCAGACCATTAGCACAGCCGGAGACATTCTACCATTCTGGCAGCAGGAGACTCTAGTAAACGCTAGCTAAAGCTAAAGACAAAGCCCCAGTTGTATTCTGGGAATGCTGGAGCTCTGCCATTTTCTGATAGGACTTTATCACATTTTAAAATGGTCTAAATCATGTTTAATTCCTCATTTTTGATCATACATACAGTCAATTTCATATTCTTTTTTTTAAAAATGTTTTTAGGGCATTTCTGCTTTATTGGGATAGAGATAGTAGACAGGAAGGATGGGTGAGAGAGGAGGGATGACATGCAGGACACCAGGGACCTTGTGATGATATGGTATGCGCCTTGGTGTCCTACGCCACTGAACGCGCCCCAGTCAATTTCATATTCATGTTGACGATGGCAGTTGGAGTGATTTGAATGAGATGCCTTTTCAGAGATGGTATTTAATCAATTGTTCATGACCTAGGGGCCTGTCATGCATGTGTGTAGTGTGCTTCGCATGTTTGTGACATTATTGCAGACTAAATCTCTCTCTCTCTCTCTCTCTCTCTCTCTCTTAGTTGCCCTGAAGACCCATGCTTGTAAGGTGTTGACAGCCAATGGCGGTAACATCAAGACAGCGGGATTGGTGGATGGCTGGATGCCCGAGGGAGAACTCCTCTTGCAGGTCGGTAGGCAGGCTCTGGGTGGAGGTGGAGGTGGCGGGCCCTGGGTGGAGGTGGGCTCTGGGTGGAGGTGGATAGGCTCTAGGTGAAGGTGGAGGTGGCAGGCTCTTGATAGAGGTGGCAGGCTCTGGGTGGAGGTGGACAGGCTGTGGGTGGAGGTGGAGGTGGACATGGGCTCTGGGTGGAGGTGGAGGTGGACGTGGGCTCTGGGTGGAGGTGGCAGGCTCTGGGTGGAGGTGGAGGTGGAGGTGGGCTCTGGGTGGAGGTGACAGGCTCTGGGTGGAGGTGGAGGTGACAGGCTCTGGGTGGAGGTGGCAGGCTCTGGGTGGAGGTGGAGGTGGCAGGCTCTGGGTGGAGGTGACCGGCTCTGGGTGTAGGTGGCAGGCTCTGGGTGGAGGTGGAGGTGGAGGTGGCAGGCTCTGAGTGGAGGTGGAGGTGGCAGGCTCTGAGTGGAGGTGGGCAGATTCTGGGTGGAGGTGACAGGCTCTGGGTGGGGTTGGAGGTGGCAGGCTCTGAGTGGTGGGCAGATTCTGGGTGGAGGTTGACAGGCTCTGGGTGGAGGTGGGCTCTGGGTGGAGGTGGCAGGCTCTGGGTGGCGGTGACAGGCTCTGGGTGGAGGTGGCAGGCTCTGAGTGGAGGTGGGCAGGTTCTGGGTGGAGTTGGGCAGGCTCTGGGTGGAGTTGGGCAGGCTCTGGGTGGAGGTGGACAGGCTCTGGGTGGAGGTGGCAGGCTCTGGATGGAGGTGGCAGGCTCTGAGTGGAGGTGACAGGCTCTGGGTGGAGGTGGACAGGCTGTAGGTGGAGGTGGGCTCTGGGTGGAGGTGGACAGGCTCTGGGTGGAAGTGGCAGGCTGGAGGTGGTAGGCTCTGGGTGGAGGTGGAGGTGGCTGGCTCTGGGTGGAGGTGGCAGGCTCTGGGTGGAGGTGGAGATGACAGGCTTTGGATGGAGGTGACAGGCTCTGAGTGGAGGGGGAGGTGACAGGCTCTGGGTGGAGGTGGCAGGCTCTGGGTGGAGGTGGGCAGGCTCTGGGTGGAGGTGACAGGCTCTGGGTGGAGGTGACAAATGTTGTTTGTTTGTTGTTTGTTAGTGTTGTACGAATGAGTGAACAAGAATACTATTTTGTGGACTTGGTGTTGCGTGCCTCGCTTCAGAGCTGCCAGGGTGTGACTAAATTCCCCAAACTTAGTTAGCATTTCTGGTTTTCTCTCAAGCATGCCAAGGTCTGGATCCAGCTCAGCTAAGTCAGCAGAGGTTCCACAGACAGAAAGAAGCTGGGTAGCGGGGTGAGACAGGAGGCTGCAGGCTCTCACAGCGCAGCAGGCACAACAGCAGACATGGAGAGTCTCTCCTGGTGTAGCTGGGAGTCAAGACGCCACATGAAGGAAAGGAATTTTCTTAGGAAGCACGTTTTACTTCCAGCAATATCATCAAAACAGGTGCTGCTGTGTATAGACGGCATGCTGCTGTCCGTTTATACACAAATGCTAATGAGGATGCGTGTGCTTTCCATGAACACTGCAGCACCCCTATATTAGAGAGAGAGAGAGAGAGAGAGAGAGAGAGAGAAAGAGAAAGGGAGTGAGGTCTTATTTCATGACAATGCTGTTGAGAGGGATAGAAAGAGAGTTTTGGCTATTTCTGACCAGGTCTGCCTGTCTTACTTGTTCCATTTCAGACACTTGGTCATGAATTATAGAGCAGCTGAGAGGGTATCTATTATTGAAAAGGGGGGTAAAATGAGAGCAGAAATTGTGTATTCTTTGATATTCTTCATACAGTATACTTTTTATATTCCAGATCACTTTTGATGACTCGACTTTCAATAGATTATTAATGGATTGGCTAAAGTACTCTGTAAATTCTTACGACTTATGATGAATTTACTAAACTGCTCATTTTATCCAAACAAAAATAGTTTAACTTTAACTAATTTAATGCTGAGGGTGAATAAAGTCACCCAAATTGTCAACGTTCTAGAGTGCCATGGGTGACTTTATTCACCAAATAAATTATTATGTTTAGTTTGTAGCCAATCAAAGTAGTGTTGCACTTGGAACACTTGGCACTCTAGGTGATCCGGAATTCTTTGGCAGTTAGTGAGTTAAGTTAACTGAGAATCTGTGTTCCTCTCTACACAGCCTGTGTTGGAACATTTGGGTAGTTTACCTCCATATCTAAAGGCCTCTGATGCGTTCATTGTGTGAATACTCGGATAAAAGAACATACAGTACCAGAAAGAAGAAATACACAGAATATACAATACACTATAGTATATACACTCACAGAACACTTTATTAGGAACACTATACTAATACTGGGTAGGGCCTCCCTTTGCTCTCAAAACAGCCTCAGTTCTTCGTGGCATTGATTCCACAAGATGTTGGAGACATTCCTTTGAGATTCTGGTCCATGATGACATGATTGTATCACGCAATTGTATCATCCCGTTCTACCACATCCCAAAGGTGTTCTATGGGATGTGGTGACTGGGAAGGCCACTGAAGAACACTGAACTCATTGTTAAGTTCATGAAACCAGTTTGAGACAACTTTTGCTTTGTGACATGGTGGATTATCATGCTGGAAATAGCCATTAGAAGGGATGCACATGGTCAGCATCAATGCTCAAATAGGCTGTGGCATTCAAGCGATGATTGATTGGTATTAACGGGCCCAAAGTGTGCCAAGAAAATGTTCCCCACACCATTACACCGCCTCCACCATAAGAAGATGTCCAGGTGTTCCCAATAAAGTGCTCAGTGAGTGTATACTATTCCTGTCACTCTGTCACAGGGCCGCCATCCAGGCCAGGTAACATACAGCCTGTGACAACAAAGAGATGGGAACAGATGGGAACAGCCCTGTCTTTCATTCAGTCTCCATCCCTCCCTCCCTCCCTCCCTCTCCCCCTTTCTCTCTCTCTCCCTCTCTCTCTCTCTCTCTCTGTCTCTCTCTCTTTTCTCCCTGAGGTTGCTGCAGCAGTGTTTCTTCTGGACAAGTGCATGTCCACAGACCATTAAATATTAAAATTACATTTTGATTACGATGTTTAGTGACTGCCCAAGTCCTGACCCCTGGGAGAGAGCTGTGTGTTCTTCTGCAGACAGAACCTAAATATTTATACAGGGAGCTTTAACGTCGCTCCAATGTGTGTGTGTGTGTGTGTGTGTGTGTGTTTGTGTACAGTGTGTCTGTGTACAGTGTGGGTGTGCTTGTTTGTGTACAGTGTGTGTGTGTGTGTGTGTGTGTGTGTGTGTGTGTGTGTGTGTGTACAGTGTGGATGTTGGGGTACAGAGGAGTAGAAGCAGGGTGGGGCCGCTATTGAGAGCACTGAGATGGCCAGCGGGGGCAGCTATTTGTCATTTTAGAGAGAAATTAAAAAGAAGGAGAAGTGTGAACCTACATGACAACAAAACTTCAGACAGAAATGGAAGGCTTGGACTAGCACCTTGTGGCACATTATTTCAATTCAGCTCATCCAGCCATAAGCTCCAGTAAGCACACACCAGCAAAGGGAATAGGATATTGTGTCCCCTTAAGTGATCTACATGACTGCATAAGCCATACAGCAAAACAAAGAAAGCTACGAGCTACTGATTGCTGACACATATGAATGAACAGGGTGGGGCAGAGGAGATGTCAGAGTTGGGACAGCTGCCTGTGGTGCCATCAGTGGAGTAGAGAAGCCCCCTCTCCACCTCTGTGAACTCACAGAATGACAGGACATCAGGGACAGATCGTTATAGAGTCCCAGAGCTCTGTGGGGGAGATGGAATCAAACACAGTGTGACTGTCGGCCGTGTTATTCTGTTTGGATGGAACGTGTGACCCTTCCCTTCCCCTCCTGTCTCCCTTCTCGCCTTTCTCCCCTCTTCCTGTTTCGTCTCTTCTCTAGCTGTCACTGTGTTCAAGTGACACATCCTCAGAGTGAGTCTCCTCCACTGCCTGAGGTGATGTCATGGCCCGGTTTGCAGTTTTCTTTTCTGTTGCCCTCCATCTCCCCCTGGTCTCTGTCAGAATAGGCCGTGTTTCACAGTGTGGTTGATAGTACCTCATGTCCTCGTGAATTCCTTTGAACTTTGAAGCACTCTGCAGCAGCAGTTTGTGCTGAATTTCTGTTTGCTGTTCAACTACTTAACACAAATATCTAATGGTGTGGGGAATGTTTTCTTGGCACACTTTGGGCCCGTTAATACCAATCAATCATTGGTTGAATGCCACAGCTTATTTGAGTATTGTTGCTGACCATGTGCATCCCTTCATGGCCACAATTTAGCCATCTTCTAATGGCTACTTCCAGCATGATAATGCACCATGTCACAAAGCAAAAGTCGTCTCAAACTGGTTTCATGAACATGACAATGAGTTCAGTGTTCTTCAGTGGCCTTCCCAGTCACCACATCTGAATCCAATAGAACACCTTTGGGATGTGGTAGAACGGGAGATTCATAGCTTGAAAGTGCACCTGAAAAATCTGCAGGAATTGTGTGATGCAATCATGTCAAAACAAACAACAACTGAAGATGGCTGCAGTACAGGCCTGGCAGAGCATCACCGGAGAACATACCCAGCGTCTGGTGGGGTCAATGGGTCACAGACAGGCAGTTATTGCATGCAAAGGATTGTCAACCAAATACTAAACAAAAGTGCTTAATTTGGACATTTGGTAAATCTGTCCCATTACTTTTATTATGGAGACTGTACAAAAAAGTGTTGTAATTACTTGTTTGATTTAACTTTTGGAATGTAGAGCTGTCCCATCACTTACATAGGGCACTGTACATGTCCATAAACACCCTTGATGGTATGAAGAATTACTGAAAGTGAAATTTGTATTTGAGTGCAATGACAAGAAAGACAAAAAGCATAGTCAGCTGCAAGAAGAGAAATAGGAAATGTCTTTGAAATAACTAAAACAATTACTGTAACACAAATGCACCAGCACAATAGGCTTCATCATCGTCATTGCTGTGTTCCTGTAAAATTTGACTGATGACACATGCAATCATTAAAAAAATCATACACCTCATGAGTGAAGACCAAACCATGAAGACCAAACCCTTTAGATATAAGAAATGAGCAGTGAGATATCTAGCCTCTAAGTGACTGTTGTTGTCTGTTTTGTTTCTCCTCAGGCTCTGAATGGTTTTGTTCTGGTCATCACAGTGGAGGGCATCATATTCTACTCTTCTCACACCATCCAGGACTACCTGGGATTCCATCAAGTAAGTCTTCCCCTGATCAGAGGCCGGCCGGCTCAGACACACAGCCTAGGAGCTTGGGCCCACCTCGAAAGGGACAGCCTGGCTTCCTCAGCCTTGGCCAAGGCTTTACATTACTCTCCCTTAATGCTTATTATAAAAACAGAGAGCCAATGACTGTTGCACCTTATCGCAAGACGCAGAGTGCATACCAAAAAATATTTCATCGAATGTACTCCGTTGCTTACTGTACTAAGGATGTCAATACAGTTTGCTGGTTGTAAGTAATGTGCATACTGTACTGTTATAGGTAATCAGTAATCACTCAGTATTGCCTTAACTCATTTAGTGCCAAGAGTGACTTTATTCACCAAAAATGCATAAATGATGATGCTTCATTTTGTAGTCAGTAAAAGTTTTGTTGTGAGGTAAATATCACATAAAACACTTGACACTCTAGATGGTGAGGGTTCCGGAATTCTTTGGCAGTTAGTGAGTTAAGCTAAGTGGATAATAGACATGATACCTACCTGCACCCCACCCTAGGGCCTCCTCTACCCCCTGCTCCCAGTCCCCACCATCCTTCCCCTCCCTGACAGCCCTGCTCAGAGCTGAGCTTGCTTGCCTCAGGATTTCTTCTTGATACATGTTTGATAAGACCCTTGGGTCAGACTCAGGTTTATCATTTAATAACAGCTGATCTGAGCCCTATTTTAAGCCCTATTTTTCTTTTTTTTACAGTAGGAGGAAATGAGTATAAACAGTGACAGGTGTGTCTTGACGAAGCCCTGCACCTCTCTGAGAGTAGGATTAATTAAGATTAAGAATTAAGATTAATTAAATTGACATTCAAGTGAAGTAACTTCTGTACGTACAAGCCCCTATCGTCTAATCCAATTTTATATAATTTACTTATGAATATATCCAAGGTCTCTCTCTTTCTTTCTCTCTTTCTCTCTCTCTCTCTTTCTCTTTCTCGTCTTACTTATTCCCCCTGTTCGGGCTGCAGATACAGTCTGATATAGGTACTATAAGATCAATTCGGCCACTGTGTGAATCACACCTCTCAGTTCCTGTTTCATTTCCAGCCAATCACGTCACTGTGTCTCTTTTAATGAGAAGTAGCAGTGAGAAGGGAGTGTGATAGATAGCCACTGGCTGCATTCATGTCATCACTCTCTGACATGGCCCCGCTGATGTACTGAGTTTGACTTCTCGCAGCAGGGCCACAAACAAGGGGGTCGAGCTCCTTTTAGAACTTGACATTTCAGTCTGGGGCTGAGCACAACAGAAACCACAGATCCATCAAATTGTGTGTGTG
Source organism: Argentina silus (assembly GCF_951799395.1). NCBI lineage: Eukaryota > Metazoa > Chordata > Actinopteri > Argentiniformes > Argentinidae > Argentina > Argentina silus. Next base: position 1,649,687 of record NC_139668.1, read on the forward strand.
TGTGTGTGTGTGTGTGTGTGTGTGTGTACGTGTGTTCTATGTGTGTTCTATGTGCGTGCGTGCGTGCGTGCGTGTGTGCGTGCGTGCGTGCGTGCGTGCGTGCGTGCGTGCGTGCGTGCGTGCGTGCGTGCGTGCGTGCGTGCGTGCATGCGTGTGAACGAGCGAGTGTGTGCAATGTGCATGTGTGTGATTGAATTGGCCCAGAGTTTGGCTAAAGGCTCATCTCCTCTGTCCCCTCGCTCCAGACGGACGTGATGCACCAGAGTGTGTTTGAGCTCATACACACCGAGGACCAGCAGGAGTTCAGGAGGAACCTACACTGGGCTCTCAACCCCCCTGCCGTGACCCAACCTAAAGACTGCCCCCCAAGTGAGTCTCTCACTGTCCCTCCGCTCAGACAGATAGAGCAGGTCAAAGCTAATGTGTTCAATGATTGTCTCATATTGTCTCATACAGATAGGGCAGGTCAAAGCTAATGCGGTCAATGATCATCTCATATTACAGTGTGTCATATTCATCTGTTTTAAGATGTAATGTTGAACAGAGGAAGGAGGACAGGTTTGCAACCTGCATAGAGACCAGGAGATGGAAATCTAATATCAATAGATAAAGGTTGAGTCAGCCTGAAGTCACTAACCCAAGGGGTTAACGTTTCCCAAAACATTGTCTTAGCTGAGCGCTGAGCGAGGGATGGAGGGGGGGGAGAGAGTGTGACCTTTAGCAGAATCTCCCTGAGATGCAGGGTAAATGTTACAGCCAACACACACGTCTGCTCTCATTAGAGAGGGGTTAGTGTGTGGCCCCCGTACCTCCGAACAGGATGCTGACAGGACAGACAGAGAGCCAGGCAGAGAGGAGACACACACACACACACACACACACACACACACACACACACACACCACAGTTGCTAGTAGTTTCCTCCGATGTTCAGAAATACGAAGAATTTGGGTAAACGGATGGAGCCTTCATTAAAGTTTCAACAGAACAAATGAGGCCCTACTATTGCATGTTATGAATATAATGTTCCTATGTCTGATGTCCTCAGATGGCAAGGCAGTAACAAGCTCGTCACTGGTGACCTACAACCCTGACCAGCTGCCTCCAGAGAACTCCTCCTTCCTGGAGAGGAGCTTTGTGTGTCGGTTCCGCTGTCTCCTGGACAACTCCTCCGGCTTCCTGGTGCGTACCCGTCACACACTCCTCCTCATACACTCACACTGTGTGCCTACATGTAGGCCAGGGGTTTATGTGTGTGCTTGCGTGTGTCGGAAGATGAGAGTGTGTATGAATTTGCATGTGTGTGCGTGCTTGTCAGAACACACCTCCAGACATCACACTTATTGGCAAGGAGCTTCCCCCCCCCCCCCCCCGCGCCACTGTGTCTGTGTCCCATGACTGCTCTGAGCCGTAGATCAAAGCCCTGGGAATGCCCATATCTAGCCCCTGGGATGGGATGTCCAGAGAGCCTGCGTTTTCCAGGCTACCGTCCACTTCTGCAGTCCCACCCTACCCCCCAGGGCAGCCACCCACCCCCCAGGGCAGCCTCCCACCCTACTCCCCAGAGCAGCCAAACCACCCTCCCACCCCCCAGGGCAGCCTCCCACCGTACCCCCACTGGGCAGCCTCCCACCCTACCCCCCTAGGGCAGCCTCCCACCCTCCCACCCTACCCCCCAGGGCAGCCGTCCACCCTCCCACCCTACCCCTCCAGGACAGCCTCCCACCCTCCCACCCCCCAGGGCAGCCTCCCACCGTACCCCCACTGGGCAGCCTCCCACCCTACCCCCCTAGGGCAGCCTCCCACCCTCCCACCCTACCCCCCAGGGCAGCCGTCCACCCTCCCACCCTACCCCTCCAGGACAGCCTCCCACCCTCCCACCCTACCCCCCCAGGGCAGCCTCCCACCCTCCCACCCTACCCCCCCTCCCCCCCAGGGCAGCCCCAGCAGTCTCAGGCCAAAGGAGGCTATTTTCTCCCAGCGAGAGCCTATTAGCATGGCTAACATGGTGTGGCGTGCCACCAGACCACGGGGGGGGATCAGAAGCCACCATCCACCCAAGTAATCCGTCTTAAAAGAGCCCCAGGGTCGTGGGGAAAAGGCTCTAATCTCCCCAAGGAGGAGAGAGAGACCAAGGAGGAGAATTTGCTTAGTCAGAGTTGGCTCCCAAGGGGCTCTTCTCCTCACATTTGAGATAGTTGAGTTCCTGCTGGGAGAGAAAGATGAGAGGAGAGATAGATGAAAGGACACAGCAAACTGACTGGAGCAGAACTCAAGTTGAAATATTTGGGGTCAGTGCTCAATCCAGCGTGCCCATATCTTCTGATTGAACTCATCAAACACAGGTTTCAGTGAGATAATTCTGTGACTTGGAACGTTTGAAAGGGGGAAGAAAAATAATAATTTACTGCCAGTCAAGTTTATGTTATGAAACAACACAAATACAAAGCACGCCCTGTGAATACCTTAGTCTGACACCAATGTTCTGTCATCAAAAAAATGCGGCGACCAAACAAAATATACTAAAGCCAAAAAATTATCTTATTTTCTTCATTTATGTGTAGGCTGTGGTACAGTAGCACAGATGTGTAATCTAGACTCCTAGACTGTAAGGGGTCTCTGCCTTTGCTTGCTGAAAGCTTGCCCTGTCCTGTGAGCCCTAAGCATGTGCTAGGCGTGTTGTGTGTCTACATGTGACTTCTCCCGCTTTGGGAGCGCCGGGCTTAGCAGCATTAGGAGGAGACCATGGCAGTAGGGAAGCGGCTTCCTCCCTTACCCCCTCGTTTCTACTCCCCTCCTTAGGTCAAAGCCTCCCCAGCGCACCTGAGGAGCTGTGTAGAGCGTGAGGATGGTGGGCAAGAGGAGGCTGGTGGCAGGGCAGGGGGCAGTGGGCAGGGGGCTGGGGGGTGGAGAGTAGGGGGCTTCGTAACTCCACGGAGGTCATTTGCGTGAGCAGTAAGCCAGGGGTGGCCTCAGTCTAATTTCCATGGCTTTGTTTTTGTAATCCTCTTGTTATTTGCGGCCAGATTCTTGACATTGCTGCTCAACTCAACAGAATCAATGAACAAATGCTAGGTGGGAGGGGAGAGGGCTGTGAGAGCCAACACACACATAGTCCTCACACCAGAGGATAGGGGAGGAGAGGAGAAATAGGAAGGGGAGAGCAGAGGAGGAGAGGAGAGAGACAGGAAGAGGTTCCTAGAGGTGTGGAGAGCACAAATGGAGGACAAAAGGAGGTGGAGGTGGAGGTGGAGGTGGAGGTGGAGGAGCATGCAACTCAGACCCATCAAGACTGTTGTTGTTGTTGTTGGAGTAGCAGGTACAGAGAAAAAAAATATAGTAAATAGAAAAACATGTTTTCAAATAATATATATTATTCAAGATTCAAGATTCTTTATTTGTCACGTGCATACAAGTATACAGTGAAATGCAAAAGTGACAGTGCCACAGAGTAGTGCAACAATACAATAAGTTTTAAAATAGAATAAAATAAAAATAGAAGTACTAAAAAATATACAGTATGGACAGTATAAACAGTATAAACAATATGAACAGTATAAGCAGTAAGCAATATAAACAGCAGATGGATGATTATGTGTGTGCATATGTGTTATGATGTCAGTGAGTGTGTGAGTGACTTGAGGGGGGCACTGGTGGGGTCATCGTGATTCTGATGGCGTGGGGGAAGAAACTCAGCCTTAGCCTCTCTGTTCTTGCTGCATGACAGCGGAGGCGTTTGCCTGACCGCAGCGGCTGGAACAGTCCGTTTTTCGGGTGGTGAGGGTCCTTCATAATCCTGTAGGCTCTGGTCCTACACCTCCTGGTGTACAGGACATGGAGAGAGGGGGTTGGAGCTCCCATGGTCTTTTCTGCCAGGCGTACCACCCTTTGCAGAGCTCGCCTGTCCTGGGCCATGCTGTTACCGTACCAGACGGTGATGTTGCCAGCCAGGATGCTCTTCACAGCTCCAGAGTAGAAGGATTGAAGGATCCTCCGGGAGACTTTGAATTTCCTCAGCTGCCTGAGATGGAACAGGCGCTGCCTTGCCTTTCCCACCAGAGAACTGATGTGGGTAGTCTAGGTCAGGTCTTCTGAGATGTGGACTCCCAGGTATTTAAAACTGCTCACCCTGTCCACAGCAGTCCCACCGATGTCCAGCGGTGTGTAGGCCCTTAGTTGTTGTGCTCTCCCGAAGTCCACAATCAGCTCTTTTGTCTTGGAGACATTCAGGATGAGGCTGTTCTCCTGACACCAGAGTGACAGGTCCGCCACCTCGTCCAGGTAGCCTTTCTCATTGTATTATAGAGACACAGACATGATTTTTTGAGTTATAGGAACGTGTCTCTATATTTTGAGTTGCTTGGATATTGCATTGAAAAAGGTTGTTTTGCCTATTATAATTTCTCAGCGGTTACTGAATATTTCTCTAAACCAGTTGTCACGTCTACTCGAGTGGTTAAATATCGGCCAAATTTCATAAAGATCCATTCAGCCGTTTTCATTAAACAGATTGGGTGAATATTAGCATTTCTATTGCGGGCAAATAACTACAAAAATACAACTCTGTTTACAGTGAGATCCCACTAGAAAATGTAGTACTTACATGACACAGTGGAGACGTATGTAGAAGATTGAATGTGTGGCAGTTTTCTTTCACCTTCCCATGTTGTCAATGGGAACATTTTCAATACTAATCCATGTGACCGAATAGACTGTCAAATCTACTAGCTATAGGCTAACTAATATGTTTCTATGGCAACTGCCACCAATTACAATACATGATAGAGCTACAAATGTAAGCAAAATCATAAAACTGTTTTTTATTTTTTTATTGGTTAAGTGCTTCTCGTAAAATTAAGTCTGTGGCAGTCTTCCCAGGTGCTGCAGTGATGTTTTCACTGTTTGTCAGCTGCTGTTGCTACTGTTAATTATTAGTATATTATGACACCCAACTAGACTCCAATTAAGGCCAATTAAGACACAACAGTTATAAGTCGCTTTCGATAAAGGCATCTGCTAAATGCCATAAATGTAAATGTAAACAACACACCTGATGCCCTTCCATTCATTAAGTTTAGTGGGAGTTCTTTGGTTGGGAGTTCTTTGGTGGGAGTTCTTTTAGCAGGGGGCCAAACGCGAGGCTGCTTATGCGTTTGTTTAGATTGCTGTGTTGCAGTTAAACTGGGCAGCTAAGTGTTCTTGTAATTAGTCATTGTCTCTGCACTTTTCAAGATCTTTTTATCATTGTCATCAATGTTTTTCAGTTAAATTGTAGTTAATCTGACTAGAATGGATTTTGTTAGTTTTTAATCTGCCCTTAAATTAAATAAATAACACTTGACTACTGCAACGCACTCTTGGCCGGACTCCCCGCCTCCACCATCAGGCCTCTGCAGCTCATCCAGAACGCTGCTGCCCGTCTGGTGTTCAATCTCCCCAAATTCTCCCAGGTCACTCCCCTCCTCCACACCCTCCACTGGCTCCTGGTAGCAGCTCGCATCAGATTCAAGACCCTGGTGCTCGCCTACCGGGCGGCAAAGGGAACAGTCCCTCCCTACTTGCAAGCAATGGTCAGCCCCCAAACCCCTGCTGGCTCCTGCTCGGCTGGCCACCTGGCACCGCCGCCTCTACGTGGATGTAGCAGCCGCACTACTCGGTCACGGCTTTTCACTGTCCTGGTGACCCGCTGGTGGAATGAGCTTCCCACTGCTGTCATGACTGCAGAGTCACTACCAATCTTCCGCCATAGATTGAAAACCCATCTCTTCAGGCTACATCTTAACAGTCCCTCCTAAAGACCTCTTCACCCCCACTACCCCCCTGTACTAACCCTAACCCTAACCCTAGAGACCTCTTCACCCCCACTACCCCCCTGTACAAGTTTTTCTCCTGTTAAAAAAAAAAATCTTCTTCTAGCATTGTGACTGCCCCTGCCCCTGTGTGGCCCCTGGTCTGAGCATTGATTACTTTATCTTATGATGACTGATGGATAAATGATTCACTTACTTAAACAAAAGTATTTGCTGTAAGTCGCTTTGGATAAAGGCGTCTGCTAAATGCCATAAATGTAAATGTAAATATCCAGCACAGCCTGGATTTGACCCGAGTGTCTGTATTTTGCGTGGTGAGTGTGTTGTGAGTGTTCTGTTTGCTTTCCCTTGAATTATAAGTTTGTGTGGTATAATCAGATGCATCCTTATTTTCAAAGTAGTCTTTGGGCCAGGAGAAACTTATGCTGCATTCATGACATGTCGGAAATAGTTTCCAATTTGGAAACTTGCTTTAGTCAGATTATACCAGAGTTTCTCACTTGGAGAGTATCAGAACCAACCATTAAGAAGCTCTGCACAAATAACCTACGTTAATTTTAACTCTTGAGGTTTAGAGTTTCAGACGTTTCATGAATGTAGCATTATCCATGGTTTGGATAATGCTTTGGGTAAGTAAACTACTGCTAACATCCGCAAACTGTAGCCCTATTTTATCATTGGCTATTTCAACAATGGTAATGTTTCTCCTGGCCCATAGATTACTTTCAGGGTAAGGAATCAACTCTCATGAAAGTCTTTTGAATGGGTATCTTGTAAAAAATAAGCACATAGTGAACCCAATTGAAATGATAATGCATCCCACTTGGAATAAAGGAACAGAACTTTAGTTACCATACACATGTGAAATCTCTGACAATGCAACAATGATTTGGTTACCATACATAAGGCTGGATCTCAGCACACTCAACAGTACATCTATAAGGGGGCCCATTATAGTTGCCATAAGTAAACCAAATCTTGGCCACAACACAACCAAGTGGGCCCGATCTGGTTGCAGTGCAGTTGCCATATCTTGACCACAATTTGAGAAGAATAGGGCCAAATCTGATTGCCATAACTAAGCCAGGCCATTGCCATAATGGGCTAAGCCTTAGCCAGAATGTTTGTTCCCTGGGCCAGAAGTGAACCGGCTCTGGTGGCCGTAACTAAGCCAGATCCTCACCATGAAAATGCCTTAGACAACATGTGGATGTAGCCTACTTACCACTTAAGTACAAATTAAATTAAAATATACAATTAATATGAAGTCACAAATTGAGCAAGTGAAGGAGCAGATATGAGCTACTGTTTCTCAACTATGCCCCCTGGTGGTTGTATTGCAGAGGTGAAACACCTAAAATAGAATGTTTGGAGAAGGCTGGTTTACTGCCGCGGTACCTCGGCGATATCATCGCACAAGCATGAACCTTTTTAACTCTGACCTACTGTAGCTAGCAATGTAGTGTAGTTCCAGATAACCAAGGCAAACGTAAAACCAGTGTCATAGTTAGCTGGAAATTAATTTGAGCACCATACCTCAAAATCTGACCTATACATTGACCGGGTTTTTCAGCACACTCAGTTTTGACTGCTACTACAGTAGCTTTGTTGGGCTACTCTACTAACAGCATAGGTTACACTCAGCACTGAGCATGTTGTTTTCACACCTTCTCTCAAACAGCCTAATGCTTACTCTTCAGAGAGGTAATAGACTTTATAGCTGACTACTTTTAGAAGAATAGCCTACCTAGGTTTGCATTTGCATCCACTAAGGCTTGTTAAAGTCTCATCTGGGATCTACCATTCCATCTGACACATAATCTTCATATTACAGTATGTCATGGCCTATACATACAGTACAGTATTTTGTCTTAGATAGATAATGTGCATGTTCATTGAATCATTGTATTTCTCCTCATTTTACTGGAGTACTGAAATCTGTAATATAATTTGCCCTCTAGCATGCAACAATAATAGAGAGAAAAAAGGAAATGCTAATTTATGGTATTTTGCTCATCATCTCACATTACATTGTTCATTACAACCATTCCTGTTGTCTGGATTACAGTAAAGTTGTTGTCTAGTTTACACGTACAGTAAGTCCTTTTTAACTTTCTTTGAGAGTGGCATTAACATTTATTCAACCATCAAGGCTGAGGAGGCTATCGTTTGGCTCAAGAAGAATAAAAAAAAGGAAGAGAATGCTGAGGCACTCATGTGAAATGTTATCTGGATAAAGATTGCACACGAAATATTGATGATTTTCCTGTCTTGAGTCAAACACAGCCCTATCAATATTCAAGCAGGAGATGCCGTCATATAAATCAAACTCAATGACACTTGACTCAATGTCTCCGAGCTTGGCGGTTCGATGCCCCAGTGAATTGGCGCATGTACTTTCAAAAGGTCATCCTGGTCATTGGTAGTTGTGTTCTATTCAAGTTCAGCCTTTACATAAACATGTTCTTAACCCAGCTTTTACCGGCGTGACCTCAAAAGTACCACAACGGAGCACTTGCTGCACCTTACGATAATGATCCCAAAGCCAATTACCTGTAAGTAATTGGCTTTAAACAGGGTCAGGAGATGCCCCCACTGTTTGCTCAGTGACACTAATCACAGGAACTAATGGGTTACTGCTCTCTCTGAGGATCCTGTCACACAGCGGCTCAGAGAGAGCTGTGGGTTACCATGATTGTAAATACGCTTTTCACCCAGCGAACCTTGTGACCTGTGTGAGGCTGTTTGCAAGGTGTACCATGCATCTAATGTGAGGAACTTCCTTCTGGGGCTCAGGGGCTCAGGGGCAGAGGCTGAAAGTTGTATCAGGCCAAAGCCACATGTAACTCGCAGTTTGATGGGAAGAGGGGGTAAATGTAAATTAGCAGTTTGATGGGAAGAGGGGGTTGCTCTGCAGGGTTATGGCTGATGTTTACAGTGTGGTGTACATCGGGCCCCAGATAAGACCAGACAGACTCACTGAGTAAGACTTTGCTCTCTCTTCCAACGGTAACAGTAAATAATGCTGATTGTGTGCGACAGGGAGAACTGAAACAGCACTCTCTCAAAGCATGAGAGAGGAGTGCACATGTGATATTGTTGCAGAGGCATCGAGAGTTCTGTCATACAGTTGAATAGAAGGCAATCTCTAAATTATTATGGTTGGCTAAGGAGCTCATTCTAACCAATCATTCATCTCTAAGTGCTCTCACCTACTTTATACACATTTATATCATTCCACCCAAGAACAAAAACAAATCTGAGACAGAGGTTCAATGTTAGAGGGACTTTTAATTTACCCTTCACAATGAAATTTGAAACTGACCATTTGGTTCAAATCAAAATGACAGTTTGATTGTCTCTTTTATTATTCAGCCCACTACATCTGTCTTCATAATGTACAGATAGCAGAGTGACAGAGTGGCATATTATTGATGCATTACCAATGAGCTATATTTGTTTTCTCCCCAGGCACTAAGCCTACAGGGCAGGCTGAAGTTCCTGCTTGGTCAGAACCGCCGGCTGGATGATGGATGCAACGTCCCCCCCCAGCTGGCTCTATTTGCCATCGCCACACCCCTCCAAACCCCCTCCATACTGGAGATCAGGACCAAGAACATGATCTTCAGGACCAAGCACAAGCTGGACTTCACCCCCATGGCCTGCGATGCCAAGTACTGTCACTTCATATTATCACTTCATATTAAGCTTTCGACTAAATTGTCTTCAAGTCCTTCAAATCTATTCAACATTTAGTCGAATGGCTTTGAAGGACTCAAAGTGATCAATAATGAAGGATAAGACAGTGGGTCTGCAGAGTACAAGATGATGTTTTTATTGACAAGACAGGCGCAGACAAAAACAGGCACAAAAGCAGCAGGCAAGACAGGTGCCTGGAAGAAAGTTCTGGATCAGCAATCACTCAAACTATGATTCTCCTGTGCATTCACAGTTATAACAGCCCATCATTTTAGAACACCGTAAGGTTTTGGGTTTCAAATCAGCAGTGAACTGTTGACTTCGATTTCTTGCAGTTTATGAAGTCATGTGCAGGTGTGAGACTTTGACCAAATAATGAGCTACTTCTTTTCCCCATCTTATCTTGTCCTCTGCCAGGCTCTGCGGACCACAAACTCTCCGGGTCTCATGAGATAACATTAAGGAGTAACTCTTCTCTACTGCTGGACACCTGCATATGACTTCACACTCACAGACACTGTGTTCTGTTATCAAAAGTTCACTACATTGTCACAAGCACAATATGTCAAACAGAGCAAGTATTCAAATATACCAAAGTCAGAATTACTGAGCCCCAATTCTATATTCTAGGCCTTTATTTTCAATGGCTGTGGGGGGCACCAAACTTTTAAGTTGACCTATGACCTCTTCTGCCCGACCCTTCAGCTTCCACTAGGGCCTTGTGCGTAACCATGCAAAACTGATGATGGCAGATGGCAGACCCCCCCTCAGGGGTCAACAGGGCTATCGAGGATGTCCCAGCGCTGTCTGTTGGATATTTTAGACTTGTCAAGCTAAAGGGCTCAGGCCCACCACAGAGCATCACTGGGCCATTGACTTGATGGTGCTGGTCAAGTGGTCCGCAAGGAGGATTCCATACATTGTTCCACATCGACAACTGATCCTGGAGATATCGCGTGCCAACTCTGCCAGGTAGACTACAGAATCACATTAGCGTATGTCTGCGCTGCTGTGCGGTAAATCTGGTCATAGGTGTGGTACCCGAACCGGTCCATGCTCTTGGGCAAGGCAAAGGAGCCAGTGGTCTGGAGGCTTCCATCAGAGGCAGGTTCAGTCACCCAAACTTCTCTTCCTTGTGGGCTTCGAAATGGTTTGACCCATTTGCCACAAGCTTGGGCAATAATGGTTGCATTCATCGAGGATGGGCACACGCTGGTGTGCGGATGGGGGGTTGCCCTGCATGGTGATCCCATCTAGCCTCATCCTCTTGAGCGGTGGCAGGGCCCTGGGGAGCTCAAGGTCAAGCTGGGAGGAGGCTCTGTAGACAGCTTCCAGGAAGGGCAAGTCTGACCTCATCCTTCACCTCCCATAGCCCTGTAAGGGGCTGGGAAGAAGAGAGGGGGTCCAGTTCACAACCAACGTCTCCATCCTCTTTGGAGAACCCTGAAGTTGCTGTAGAAGAATTTTAAGGCAGTAAATCACAACTTCACCAACACAGCAGTTTAAAATACAGCCACCCTAACTACATAGTTTTGGAAAATTCATCAGTTCTGTAGCCTACTCTTGCAAATGACATTGGTAAAGGAGACAATTGCGAGAATAACCGTCTCTGCTTACTATAAGAATAAGGGCTCAAGTACTCCAAGAACTATGAACACCAAACTAGCCAACCTACCTGCAAACAGGGCGCTAATATTTCCTTCACAAGGCGAGGAAAAAGGATAAAATGGGAGTGCTTGCTGCAGCCTTTATTGGCTGGGTAGTAGGGGGGGCTACCTCAACATTTTACAATTAAAATGTTACAAATGTTTCTCTGTAATACGAGCCATCTAGCAATTTCATGAGGTTGGCTATAGCCAGCTAGCTATCTTTGACATAGAATTATATATAATGATTATGGCTCTGCAGGTGTTCTGTTTCAGGTGTTCAAAAAATTCCAAAATGTTTGACTTCCGGAGAGGGGCTGAACTCTATGGCCCCCCCTCCGTTTGACCTCACATACCCTAAAAAATAATTGGTGCATGACACCCCTGAGGGCATGTGTTCTTCTTCTGTGTGTGTTCATCATACAACCCAATAGTTTGATGTGTACAAAGTATTGTCACTGCCTTGTGCTCTTATGTGTTATTGCATTCTGGTGTTATTGAGTATTCTTTTCTAATGTTTTTGTTGTGAATGTCTGTCATTGTAGGGGGAAGATCGTGCTGGGCTACACTGAGGCTGAGCTGCGGGTTCGAGGCTCTGGATATCAGTTTATCCATGCAGCTGATATGCTCTACTGTGCTGAGAACCACGTCCGCAGTAAGCCTTTTCCTATGACATCCCCACCACCTTTTAATGAATCATGGAATATTCCATTCCGAGAACTTCTGCAGATGGCAAGTATCTGTGTTGTGCCTGAAGTCCAAGGTATAGAGGGTGAAGAGGAAGGGAGCCAGAACTGTCCCCTGGGGAGCGCCAGTGCTGCTCACCACCCAGTCTGACACACATCCCTGCAGCCGTACAAACTGTGGCCTGTTGGTCAGGTAGTTCATAATCCAGGAAACAATGGGGGAGTCCACCTGCATCCTCAGCAGCTTATCCGCAAATAGTAAGGGCTGTATGGTGTTAAATGCACTGGAGAAGTTAAAGAACATGACCCTCACAGTGCTGCCAACCTTATTCCAAATGGGAGTGAGCTCTGTATAGCAGGTAGATTATCAGTGGCAGACATAATAAACCCTATCTCTTCTCTGTTGTTTGTTTGTAGAGTGAACAGTCATTCAGCAGCAGTGTCCTACTTAGCATCTGAACTCAATGACCCTGTAGTCACAACCATGGAACACATTAGAATTAGCATCACCACACTCTAAAAACAATCATTACCATAGAGCTTGGTGGCTGACACTGGGTAATATCCTGGTACAGTCTGTCTGATGTTACACAGGAGGTGACACCATAGGGCAGTGATATTCTGCACCAATATTTACTGTGCCTTTCCATTGTGATGTCACAAATATTACATTTTACACTAGGCCTATCCTCTCTTATAAGTGGCCTCACGAAAAAGCAGAAGTACAATTGTTAGCTCAAAGAAAAGCTTGAGATCTGACAATCTGATTTAGTATCAGGGCCTTGGGGAGGAAGTGTAGGCGTGCGGTGCAGACAGCAGGTTGACATAACTGGACAGTGAATTCACAAACAAACTGTCAGAGAACTGTTGGAAAGCTCTGTAGGACACATGGGTGATCCAAGGTCCCTCTGTGGCCACTGAAACAGACACAATGAGAAGAGTTGCAGTGCATCTTCATCCATTAACATTATAGAGAAATGTGGAGTAAAAAACAGCTGATGATAAACTCACCAACTCTCCCCCTTTTTAACACCTATTATTTACATTTATTTTCTCTCTCATCAAGGATTACTATTGCAACAACACATCATCAGTAGGGTAAATCAGTCTAATCCCAGCTCACTTTCCCTATTAGTGGGTGAATTTTTTTTTTTTTAAGTATTTTATAGTAACAATACACTTATGCACAGTAACATAACACTGTCATGCCATTTTAGTTTTTTATTTGGTGTGAGGCTACACCGATACAGTGTCTGCTCTTTACTGGCACGATGAAACAATGGGCCTACAGTGTTTGACACCTGTGTCCGTTCACCACAACCAACCTGAGCAACTCTGACATGATCTTTGCCTCAACACACACACATAGCAAAGGCAACAATAGGCCATTTGGAAAAGGGATTCAGACTGTGTGTGTTTGTGCATGTGTGCGTGTGTGCATGCGTGCGTGCATGTGTTCAGCAGCAATATTTGTGTAGAAAGCGTGTAGGGTTGGTTACATGCATGGTTACATGCATGTACTGTGAGTATGTGCATTGTGCATATTGTTCATGTGCTCAGTTCTAAAACATCCTCTGTCTCATGTGATTCCAGTGATCAAGACGGGAGAGAGCGGACTGACGGTCTTCAGACTACTCACAAAGGACAACCGCTGGAAGTGGGTCCAAGCCAACGCCAGGCTTGTGTACAAGAACGGCAAGTCTGACTACATCATCGCCACCCAGAGGCCCCTGGTGTAAGTACACCATTACCGCCATCCCATAACCCAATAAACAGGATAAAGGATTTCCTGGGTTTAATGTTATATTGCATTCTCCTGTATACAGTCAGAGTTCCAGTGCATACATAGTGGAATAGCATTCTCACAATGTTGTTACTAGAGTAATTACAGTGTTACTACACAGGTATAAGGACAACTTCATGTTAAGTGTTGCTTCTTCTGTTTCTAGTGAGGAAGAGGGAGGAGAGCACTTGCGAAAGCGTTCCATGCACCTGCCCTTCACCTTTGCCACGGGGGAGGCCCTGCTCTACCAGACTAGCTACCCTATCCATGGCTTCTCTGACTCCATCCAGAGCAAAGGCAAGAGCAGCAAATCCAAAAAGGGCAAATTAGACAAAAACTCCAAGGACAGCCTGGACCCCAGCTCCCTGCTGGGGGCACTGATGAGGCAGGATGAGTCTGTGTACGTGTGCCAGCCCGCCGTCGAGCCCAAGATGTCCTTCCACAGCAGTCTGTTCAGCAAGCAGGGGGATAGCAGTAGCTACACCGCCGCTCTGGGGGGCCAGAGCTGGAACGCTGTGCCTGACAGTGTGGCTGGCTCCAAAAGTGAGCTATCCAGCTTTGACCCTCTCCTGGCCACGCTGGACTCCCTGTCCCTGGAGGGTGATGAGACATGCTCCAACAGTGAGCTCTTCAGTGCCCTGGAGAACCTGGGCCTCAACGCCGAGGACCTGGAGCTGCTGCTGCTGGATGAGCGCATGATCCGCGTGGAGATGGACCCGGACTACATCCCCTCCCTCAACGACCTGCTCACCAATAACGAGATCCTCTCCTACATTCACGACTCTCTAGAGAGCAGGACAGAGGAGGACCAAGGGGGTAGCTGTGTTTCTGTACCCCCACCACCGCCCCACCCTCCTGCCTCTGCCCCAAACCTCCACTCCCAGGCCAACCCCCCTGTACCCCAACCTACTCTCCCTCAGGTACCCGGCCACAGGCCACTCAATCAGCCGCCCATCGTACAGCTCTCACAACAGATGCAGCAGCATCTCAACGCAGCCCAGACTGGTCACAAGAAAGCGGACTCCTGGCCCCCTCATTCCCAGGCTGAGGTCCCCACACTGAGCCAGCCAGACACGCTGACTGGGGTCCACAATGGCCACTGGGGATCCAAGATGGACCTGGACAACCACTGCCACCAGCAGCAGCAGCAGCAACAGCCTTTGCTCAACGGTAAGGCCTCTCAGTTGGGGCCCCACAAACACCACCACCAGAACCCTCAGCAGCACCACCATCAGCAGCAGCAGCCGCTAGAGCAGCAGCAGTGGCAGCAGCAGAACCAGGTCCTGGTCCAGCTCCAGTCTCAGTGCCATTTCAAGCAGAGAGGTGGTGATAGCAGCTCCACCTTCAACGGGGCGCACAGTCACAGAGAGCTCCAATGGCAGGGCTACAGCTACCAGGACCAGATGGAAGTGACAGCGAACGGAGTCTGCCTCAACGGCCATTCTACCCTCTCACAGACTGGCAGAGTCACCCACGTGGATTACAGTATGGTCGACACGCCAAATGTGGGCATTGCCATGAATGGCGTTAGCGTAGAAGATGTGGGTCAGTACCAAGGAGTGGTGACTGCTGCCCCCTCCTACCCACTGGGCCATCAGAGACCGCAGCAGCAGCCCCAGGACCCGTCCAAATGCTTCTCTCAGTGCCCCTCTCACAACTCCTCCCTAGAGCAAATCATGGGCCTCTCCCAGCCACAGAACATGCCTCCTCTGGATGCCTACGGCATGTTTGACACACCAGCCTCCCCAGATGCCACTTGCAGCAAGGTAAGCAAGGATGAAGAAGTAGGTTTTAGGTGGTTATGTTTGTTGGTAAATGTTCAGGTGTAGAAGAGTGTGGTTCCATTTGATGGCAAACTACCTGCTAGCCATCA
Organism: Argentina silus; assembly: GCF_951799395.1. Taxonomy (NCBI): domain Eukaryota; kingdom Metazoa; phylum Chordata; class Actinopteri; order Argentiniformes; family Argentinidae; genus Argentina; species Argentina silus. The sequence goes on from NC_139668.1 coordinate 1,665,184, forward strand.
TCATTGATAGCACACATTCAGCCATAAGGTGACTGTTCTGTCCTTCTTTGATAACCTGGAATCAGAGGGCTGTGGAGAAGACAATAATGTTTTGCATTATTTAATTTCCATCATTTTTCATGAAAGTGATTTTTCTCTGATGCAGCGTAACATGTGAAATGGGGCCACAGGCCAGTGTAGACTGCCCTATCATTCAATCTCAGCAGTGGTGATGTGAACAGACATGCATTGTCAATTAAAGAGAGGAGAGCGAGTTCACTGCAGCTAAGAATCTATGAATGTAGTGAAGTAGGTTTCTTATGGGGTTATCTGTACTGACAAGCTGTCTTTGGCTCATGAGCATTACAACACAATACGGTCAACAATAACTCAAGCAGCATATAATAACATGAGCAGCATTTCATTTAAATCCTGAAAAGCCAGACACAGCTCAGTTTATTTTGGGATATTGTAAAGTAGGCTTACTTACTGTATGCATCTGTACCGTAGAAATACAGTATATAGAAATACAGTACTTACAGAATACATTTGAATTGATTTTCATGAAGCTATATTGACATATTTCTGTCTATGGGATTAAAATCAGAGTCCACTGGCTTCATGTTTTGCCTACCATACCATTAAATGATCTTTTGAATTAGCCAGTGAATTAGAGGGATATCTCAGTTAGAAAAGTCACAAAACATTCAGACCACACCCTATCAGCACATTCTACTGATGTTGATAGACTACTCTCTAGTCACTATTGTCAGAGCCTCCAGGGTTGGCTCTCTGCAATCAGTATAAACACATGTTTCTGTATCTTTACTGCTGCTGTCTGACCTAAATACCTGGTCTGATGCTATTGCTTAGAAATATAGCGCTGACCTGTTCTGTAGGTCACATTCCATCTGTTTAAAGCTCAATGTAAACATAGTGTACAGGCCTTGGGCTCCCAGGCATGGCTGGAACGCCTGAAGGTTGCAAGCCTGGACATTATAGACGACAGTAGTCTGCTCCTATGGCTGCCCCAGGATGCCTTCTACATAGACATAGAACATGGTTCTGTCTCTTTGGTCTCATAGTCCTGTCAGACAACTACAGTACACAAGGGTCCCAGTCACAATTCCTCAGAGCAATTCCACTCCAGACAAGTTTCAACTTTCAACTTTCAAGTTTATTTAGTTTTAAAGTGCATTTTCACCAAGGTCTCAACACACTATACATCATATACATAAATTAATGCATATGGGTACACAATAATCTCAATATGGGGAATGGGGAAAGGAAGTGGGGAGGGGGAGTTGCTATGGGTTAGAGTTAGGGATATATGCAGGTGGGTCTTGAGGTTAGTCTTAAAAGTTGTAATTGTCGCTGACCCCCTAAGAAGGCCAGGCAGGCTATTCCACAGAAGTGGAGTTCAATAAGAAAAAGCCCTGCCTTCGTGCAAGTAGGTTGGTAGGAGTTGATCAGATCTGCTAAATACTCAGGTATGAGACCGTTAAGACCTTGAAGTCTGTTTTACTGGTAGCCAATGCAATAATGATAGAACAGGGGTGATATAATCGCATTTTCTGGTTCTTGTGAGGAGTCTGGCAGCTGCATTTTGGACTAGTTGCAGACTTAATGTGATAATAGTAATCGAGTTTTGATGTTATATGTGAATACATTTTTCGGCATCCTGTCGTGAAAGAGATTTTCTTGCAATATTGCGTAGGTGGAAATAAGCTATTCTGCACGTGTTCTTAATATGAGCATTCAACGTGAGGTCAGAATCCATAATAATACCAAGATTTGTGACTGTATTTTTTGGGGAAACTAGACATTCCTCTAAATTGAGCACCACTTCAACCTCAGATGTCTTGGGTCAATGACCAACAATTCAAGAGGAAGTTATTTGCCATCCATAATTTAATGTCAGTCACGCAGGATTTCTAGACAGTTAGCGCATGCCAGGTTTCATTGCAACGTAAAGTTGCATATCATCTGCATAGCAATGAAAATGTACACCATGATGACAGATTAAATTACCAAGGGGCAGCATACAGTTAGGTCCATATACAGTGCCTATAGAAAGTCATCATACCCCTTTGAAATAGTTATTATATTTGTCGTACAGCCTGAAATCAAAACCCATTTAAAAAAAACTTTTTGCAGCTTTATGTACAAATTTAGCCATACAACATCAAACTAATGAAAAAAAAGGCGACAGTTGTGAAAATTTATAAAAAATGAAAAACAAGAATAACAGGGTTGGAAAAGTCATCAGTCCCCTGATTTAATACTTTGTAGAGCCACCTTTTGCTGCAATTACAGCCATCAATCTGTTTGGATATGTCTCTACTAGCTTTGCACACCTAGATTGGAGAATATTTGCCCATTCTTCCTTGCAGAATTGTTCGAGTTCAGTCAAATTCCGTGGTGATCGGCGATGGACTGCTCTCCATCCACAGATTTTCTATCGGATTTAAGTCAGGGCTCTGACTTGGCCACTCAAGGAATTCACCTTTCTATCCTTAAGCCACTGCGTGTTCTTTTGGCGGTATGTTTAGGATTGTTGTCGTGTTGGAAGGTGAATGATCTGCCCATCTTCAGCTGTCTAGCAGAGGGACGCAAGTTGTCCTCAAGAATTTGGGTGTACTTAGCAGCATCCATATTCCCTTCAATCCTGACCAATTGCCCAGTCCCCGCTGAAGAGAAACAGCCACCACCATGCTTCACAGTAGGTATGGTGTGTTTTGGGTAGTGTGCTGTGTTTGGTTTTCGCCAAACATAGCGCTTGGAGTTCAGTCCAAAAAGTTCAATCTTAGTCTCGTCTGACCATAAAACCTTTTTCCACATGGCAACAGAATCTTCCAGGTGTGTTTTTGCATAGCACAAACGAGACTGAGTGTGGCACTTTTTCAGAAAAGGCTTCTTTCTTGCTACCCTGCCATACAGGCCAGCTTTGTGTAAAGCTTGTGAGATTGTTGTCACATGCACAGACAGACCAGTCCCAGCCATAAAGACTTGTAAGTCCTTCAAAGTTGCCTTTGGCCTCTTGGTAGCTTCTCTGATCAATGTCCTCCTGGCTCGGTCATCCAGTTTGGACGGACGGCCTGATCTAGGCAAGGTGTTGGTGGTGCCATATGCCTTCCACTTCTTAATGATGCTCTGAATGGTACTCAGAGGGATAGCTAAACCCTTCGAAAAAAAATTGTAGCATTCACCTAACTTGTGCCTTCCTACAACTTTAGCCCGGAGGCCTTTTGAAAGTACTTTTCCAACCATGGTGAATTCTTTGCAGAACCATGCACTTCTAGTCGTGGAATCTTCAAGAAACAGCTGGTTTTATTCTGAAGTAATCAAAACCACTACAATTGATGTCAGGTGGGGGGCAATTAGTCTGGTGTTTGATCTGGAAGTTGATTGGTTGCACCTGAGAAAGTTTATAATGGTATACTCTAAGGGGCTGATCACTTAACCAAACCAGGTATTTCACTAATTAATTTTTAATAATTGTCCAGAATTTTACTTTAAAATTTTTATTTTCACTTTGATGATGAGGGTTATAATGTGTACATACAGCTCAAAAAGTTATATTTGATTTATTTTAATTTCTAGGGTGTAATGTGACAAAAGGTAAAGATTTCACAGGGTATGATGACTTTCTATAGGCACTGTATATTTGGATTCTGACACAATGTTTTTTTTGTTATTTTAGCTTTACCAAAACATAATGAAGTTACAGTTATATAATGAATATGGGCTTAAAGTGCAGACTCTCAGCTTTAATTTGAGGGTATTCAAATTGGAGGAAGGGTTTAGGAATTACAGCTCTTTAATATGTAGCCCCTTTTTTTCAAGTCACCAAAAGTAATTGGACAATTGACTCAAAAGCAGTTCATTGACAGGTGTGGGCTATTGGGCCTTTGTTATTTCTTCATCAATTAAGCAGGTAAAAGGTCTGAGTTGATTCCAAGTGTGGCATTTGCATTTGGAACCTGTTGCTGTGAACGCACAACATGCAGTCAAAGGAGCTCTCAATGCAAGTGAAACAGGCCATCCTTACGCTGCAAAAACACAAAAAATCCATCAGAGAGATAGCAGCAACATTAGGAGTGGCCAAATCAACAGTTTGATACATTCTGAGAGAAAAAGAACGCAATGGTGAGCTCGGCAACACAAAAAGGCCTGAATGTCCACAGAAGACAACAGTGGTGGATGATCACAGGATCCTTCACATGGTAAAGAAAAACCCCTTCACAACATCTAGCCAAATGAAGAACACTCTCTAGGAGTCTACCATAAAGAGAAGACTTCACGAGAGCAAATACAGAGGGTTCAACACAAGGTGCAAACCATTCATAAGCCTCAAGAATAGAAAGGCCAGATTAGACTTTGCCAAAAAACATCTAAAAAAGCCAGCCCAGTTCTGGAACAGCATTCTTTGGACAGATGAACTAAGATCAACCTGTACCAGCATGATGGGAAGAAAAAAGTATGGAGAAGGCTTGGAACTGCTCATGGTCCGAAGCATACCACATCATCTATAAAACACGGTGGAGGCAGTGTGATGGCATGGGCATGCATGGCTTCCAATGGCACTGGGTCACTAGTGTTTATTGATGATGTGACAGAAGACAGAAGCAGCCGGATGAATTCTGAAGTGTTTAGGGATATACTGTCTACTCAGATTGAGCCAAATTCAGCAAAGTTGATTGGACGGCGCTTCACAGTAGAGATGGACAATGACCCAAAACATACTGCGAAAGCAACCTAGGAGTTTTTAAGGCAAAGAAGTGGAATATTCTACAATGGCGGAAGTCAATAACCTGATCTCAACCTGATCGAGCATGCATTTCACTTGCTGAAGACAAAACTAAAGGCAGAAAACCCACGAACAAACAACAACTGAAGACAGCTGCAGTAAAGGCCTGGCAAAGCATCACAAAGGAGAAAACCCAGCATTTGGTGATGTTCATGGGTTCCAGACTTCAGGCAACATTTTATTTATGATTATGTTAATTTGTCCAATTACATTTGAGCCCCTGAAAATAGGGGACTGTGTATAAACATGGTTGCAATTCCTAAACATTTCATACAATATTTTTGTTCAACCCTTTGAATTAAAGCTGAAAGTTTGCACTTCAATTGCATCTCGATTGTTTCATTTCAAATCCATTGTGGTGGTGTACAGAGCCAACATTATGAAAATTGTGTCACTGTCCAAATATTTCCGGACCTAACTGTATATTGGGAAAACAGTAACCCCAAAAAAGTAAGTAAAAGTAACCCAAAGCAGCCTTGTGGAAGACCATAATTGACAGTACAATGTTCAGATGAATCACCATCGATGTGTACAAATTGGTATCTGTTAGTGAGTTTACTTGGTTTATATGATTTAAACCAAGACTGAGCAGACCCACAGATCCCCACAAGTTTCTCCAGTCTCTGTGATAGAATTTGGTGATCAACTGTATTAAATGCAGCACTCAAGTCAAGGAGTACAAGGACAGAGACAGTTGGTGTCAGAGGCCAGTAGTAGGTCAATAAATAATTTGATAATGCAGTCTTTGTGCTATGTTTTGGCCTAAAACTTGATTGGCGGCTCTCAAGATCATATCAAGATCATGATGTTGTTTGTTGCTGTGGTTTTTAGTACGTTTTCAAGATCGATCAAACGATAGAGTACTGGTCTCTCTGTGGAGAGAAAGACAAAGACAGGAGAAGAGAAGGGGACAGCCGACGGTGTGGAAGGCAGCGGTAAATGAATGAGCAGGGCTAACCCACAAATGAGACGGGCATTCTACCTCCCACTCTGCCTTCACTGTCACTTCCTTCAGGGTCAGCAATCGCAGTTGAAAGGAAAATAAAGCCTCGCTGATCAGTCAAGCATGAGCTTTTCTGACCAAAAATCATGCCCATCATCATTACCTCATAAAGAACAGCCACAGTGAGACTCTCTGTCACGTTCTACCACAGCCGACAGTTATCCCACAGGACTGAATGAAGCACAGAGGGTGCTGTTGACCCCGGGAGGTGTTTGGGGATTTGGGGGCAGAGGACAAAAGATAAGGTTTGACCTACCCTTGTTAGCTTTGGCCAGCACTAAAGGTGCTCAATGGCCTACCCCATGGGGGGCCTATGTAGGTGTATGTATTAGGAATTATAGACGGATGATGGCCAGCTCATCTTGTTAGACACACTGAGCAGGATTACAACAGCTCCTAACCGATGTTAGGAGCTGTCCCAACAGCCACTGAGGAGACTCCCTCGTCATACAGTAGGTCTGCATGTACACTCTCACATCAATGGACTGTACTGTTGATTATCCGTATGAAGACATATCAGTTGTGTGGTCTTAAAATGTGTGTGAACTAAAGAAGCCATCTTGTTTTGAATGATTCATCAACATGTATGGTAGACAAACATTGGTCCAGGTTGAGAAGAACCAACCCTCTTTATAGATGCTGTGCAGTTCCAGTCAGTACTTGTGATTTAGTTCTGGAGAAGACGTCACTCTATCTTGGCTGTGTTAATGTGTTTCTCTCTCTTCTGATGACTGCATGGCCCCCAGTCAACCCTAGCCTACTAAACATCTGCTGCCCCACGTTCTCTGCCTGACTTGCTTTATGTGATCGGGTCAGTGATCACACCAACACAGAAAGAGCTCATAGTGGTGTTGTTTTGATGGTTGTTGTTATTTTTGTTTTGTTTTATGTCAATTCTTCACATCCTTTACCTTACGCTATTATTTGCCCAGTTATTATACATAATTATCTGCATTGGCTGTTGTTGGGTTTAGAGGATTTAGTGTAGTTAATGTAGTTATGTAATGTAATGTAGTTACTGTCATACAGTATCTGTTCTCATTCTACCAAATCCCAGCAGCAGAGAGCTTTTTGTTAACTCATTTAATGACGGTGAATAAAATCGCCAAAATTTTCATCATTCTAGAGTGCCAAGGGTGACTTTATTCACAAAAAATGCAAGCATTTTGATGCTTCATTTTGTAGCCAATTAAAGTATTGTTGCTAAATACTTTAGGTAAATACCACATAAAACACTTGGCACTCTAGGTGGTGTGTGTTCTGGAATTCTTTGGCAGTTAGTGACTTAAATATGGTTCTATTTGATGTAGGGTGCTGCACGTGTCAATTTTCACAACCCACCATTACGGCACAGTGCTACCACAACCCAAAACCTGACCCGTTCCCCATGAACGAAGAGAAAGTAACATTGTCGTTGTCATAATGATGTTACTAATTTACAAAACTTTTCACAGAAGTAGGAGAGGGACAGGACAAGTAGTCTCTCTCAGGCTGCACTCTGATGACACAATACAGAATGAAATTAAATGATTTTGGATTTGGACCACAACCGACCCACAGGGTTATATACCAAAAATCTATGCGCAAATTAATTTAGCGGGTTAATCGTGGGGAACTGTGGGTACCCAACCCAATACAGGACTCTTATTTGATGATCCAATTCAGCTCTTATCAAGTAACACAAAGTCTACAAGGTCATATGATCGATGTTGTGTGCCTCTCAACACTAACTGTTTTTCCCTTTATTCGTTTTAGTTGGAAAATGGCTGCCTCCTCAACAACACCAGTGTGGCCTACGCAGGGAGCTGTCTCCTGCCCAATGAGAATGGCTCTACACCCAGTGACAGTCCTCACCCCTGCACCGACACCCTACCCAACCTCTGCGACCCACAGACCGTTGGATTCTACCTCTGAGGGGGGACTCACAGCCAGGCAGACACCTGTGTTTCGGGGGCAGGGAAACGCCCAGTTTGGTTTTCTTCTCCAAAATGCATCTCATGTCGTAAACATGTACTGTGTAGTTGAGAGTAGTCACTACACCTACACTGTGAATTCTGTTGGTTTTCTTTCTGAGCATAAAGACTCCTGTCAGTCAACCCATTTCTCTGTGAAAATACTTGGAATGATACGTGGCAATGACCTCTTTAGTCAATGTGGCAAAGTACAAAATACAAATCACTATCAACAAGAGTGTGAGTATTTTAGTCTGTACTTCAATGTACTTCAATTACAACTTAAGTTGATGATTTCCTGGTACATATAAGAGTATAATGAATGTGGTAAGAGAACAGGATCAATATGGAATGTCAAATTATGGAGATTAATATTTATGAGGAGCCATGAGACATATTGCTTGAAGGCACTAACCTCTGAAGTCATTTATTAGACATTTCTCAAATGTTGTGTTTTCTGTTCAGTTCTGTCATCTATAGACTAGAGGTAGTTATGAATAGGTAAAGTTGGTTCAGGGCTGATGATCGACTTGTTGGTAAAACAGCAGGTTCTTGTCTTATGTATTATTGAGATTAAATATGTATAATAGATCCCATATGGTTAAATCAATTATATTTATGGAGAAGAAGAACAGAGGAAGGATTTACCACATGTTGGTATTTATTTTGATGCTGCATTTCTTTTGTCTTTAAGAGGTTTACAATGATGTCATTTATTAGCATTTATCAGGAATCTGTTATATGCTGATAGATAGCACTGAAATCAACCGAAGCATTTGGTGGCAGTCCATATTGTCACAACATTTCTCTCTTTCATAACTGTGTGATTCTATCATGAACATAGCACTGAAAAAAAACTGTCCATGATAAAGAACTTCTAAAAACCAAATAAGAGGAAAAAGATATTCTGTAGTTGTCAATGGAAGGTTCCATTGTTGAATGTGTTACGTATATTGTAGGAGTTTTTAAAAAGCTACTATTTCATTATAAAGGTGCTTAAAAGTGATTTTATTGATATTGGTACAGTAGTAGTAGGTTATGAAAAAATGTCACAACAAATGCATTTACAGACTTGCCTCTCACTTTTATTTGTTCCTTTTTTGCTTTTTTGTATACTGTACATACATTTCGTATATGTAATCGATTGATCTAAGTAACTCATAAAACAGTGAGATCAAATATGTTTACAAAATGAAATAAAATAAAAAAGCAAGTTGACAATCAATTACAAAGGCTCTTTAAGAACCTGTTGTGTAAATAGTTCAAGGTGATTTTTAAGACTTTTTGTTGCAAGCACTACTTTAAAAGCACTGCTCTTTTCTCTAGCACAAAATGTAGATTATGTAGAATACTGTTCCTACAGTTGTGTTTTATGTTGGATAAAGTATGTCACTTTAGCTCAAAAGAATATGGTGCCATACTGGTGAGACTCACTTTCAAGTTCAATGTTTTATGGTTAGAGATGAAGTTTTGTCCTTTTTTTTTTATCACATTGAATTTATTTTGATATTGTAACACACTGAAAGATAGTAAATGTAAAAAAAGAATGCAGTTGGATCAACATGTCCTTTGACCGCTTAAACTGTTAAAATGTACTCTTGGATCCTGGAAATAAAAGATTTGTGCAATCACAATAAATATGTTCTTATCTTTCATAGGTTTGTCGGTGACTTCTTCCAGCTTTTTTTTTCTTTTCTTCCAGACAGAAAAAATGCTAATGTTGCATTCCAACCAAGCAAAAGACATGTTTACATGTAATAATAATTGTGTCGCTTTCTCAATCAATCAATCAATTGTATAGCGCTTCTCACAAAGATAATTGTCTTAAAGTGCTTTGCATAATATATAATAATAATAATAATAATAATAATAATAATAATAATAATAATAATAATAATTGTAACAAGAAGAATACAAACAATCTAAACAATAAATACACTACAAACAATATGAACTAATAATGATCAATAGACTCCCAATAAAAGCAAGCCAAGGCCAAACTCAGTGGGGAGAAAAACATAGGTAGTCTTGTTCCCAGACACTTCCGCCCAAATGCACGAAAGGTCTTGTGGACCAACTCGTTAAACTTGGCCTTCATTAAGCCAATAGAAAGACCTTGGAAAACTGAAGTTGCATAGCCATTGGCTTAATCTATCAACCAATCATCTCCAACAACAACAAGGCTTTTTTTCTGGTCAGTGAAACCATTATTAGCTAGCTTTCTATGTCCTTTGTGAACTAGCTAGCTAGTATTGTTGTTTTCTCTTTTGAGTCCAGTACAGGGGGAATGTTTTTGCTATCACACCTCATGTTCCTGCCCGGGTTCTGCCTCCATTTGGAGCCACGCCTTGCAGTCGTGTGATTCGCTAAAATTAAATGATGACAAATATTTTATTCAGTAAGGTTACTCCCATAGAATTCTTTGGCCACACCCACTAAGGTCAATTTTGAGTGTTTATTTGCTGGATCATTAAAACCTATGGCTGCTGTGGTACATGGTCAGTATAAATTACATCTAGGGGACAGACATGTCCTTAACACTGAAGTGATGCACGCCACCACAGCATGTGAACTGGGCCGGTGTCTCCTGGAGTGCTTTTATCTCCCTCTCATCGATTGCCTCCCTCCCCTAGCCAATCTCCCCTTTTTGCACAAGCCAATGTGTGAACACCCAGTGGAGAGAAAACAAACACATATTGATGTCAGGGGCTCTCTGCCGGAGACTAAGCTAACTATCATGTTTTAACAGAGGGGACAAAACAATGGCAATCAACCAGCCACTCTGCCTGTTTAAAGCCATGAGCTTATCAAGCCATTTTCTTTATTTTCACAATTTTGTCTCAATCCAGTGTCTAGACATAGCCCCCTGCCTAGTCATAGTAATACTAGCCTTATCAAAAACATCCGCTGTCAAATGAAATGTGACACTATGGTCATTATAGTGAATAGTGGAAAAGCATATTTTTTTATTTTCCCAAGCAAATTTAGATTAACTATCCTGGGGGTATTAATTCACTTGAGTCATTTTCATTTAATTTCATATGATTATTCAGATCATGATATTCAACCCAAGGGGAAAAAATATATACAGTGCCTTCGGAAAGTATTCAGACCCCTTAACTTTTTCCACATTTTATTGTGTTATAGACTCAATTTAAAATGGATTCAATTAAAAGAATTTGCCATCAATCCACACACAATACCCCAGATTGACAAAGCGAAAACACGTTTTTTTGAAATTTCAGTAAATTTATTAAAATTGAACTACAGAAATACAGTCATGAGAAAAAATTAGGACACCCTATGAAAACCTTTGTCTTCTTCAACATATTCAAACATATGGACATTTGATATTCATTTGAACAATATTGAAAAATTGAGGTAATATAACTAAACAAATACAACTGAAACAAATTATTTAAAAAATGATTGGTAAAATGTAATTAATAGAAATGCAATCTTCTTGTGAGGAAAAAGTTAGGACACCCCCACATTTAGTTCCACTTAAAATGCCTAAAATTATAATAAAGAGCACCACATCAGGTGCAAATGATTAGAACATCGTTACAGAGGATTTTGGAGGAGCCTGTCCTATTTAAGCCTCAGATATTTAGTTTGGTTTGCTCTTGATTGTTGAAGTGAGTTGCATCACCATGGCGAGATCAAAAGAGCTCTCTGAGGCCTTCAGAAGAAAAATTGTAGATGCATATGAGTCTGGGAAGGGATATAAAAAGATCTCCAAACTATTCGAAATTGGCCATTCCACTGTCCGGAAAATAATTTACAAGTGGAGAACATTTAAAACCACCACCAACATGGCCAGGTCAGGCCGCCCAAGCAAGTTCAGCCTAAGAGCTGACCGAAAGATGCTTAAAGAAGTCTCCAACAATCCCAGAATGTCATCACGAGACCTACAGGTATCTCTTGCCACAATTGATGTCAAAGTACATGCATCCACCATAAGAAAGAGACTGAACAAGTTTGCATTACATGGGAGGTGTGCAAGGAGGAAACCCCTGCTGTCAAAAAAAAACATCAGGGCAAGACTAAAGTTTGCCAGAGAACACCTAGAGAAAGACCAGAACTTCTGGAACAATGTGCTTTGGACAGATGAATCCAAAGTTGAACTATTTGGGCACAGTAAGAGTAGACATGTTTGGCACAAAACCAAGACAGCATTTGAGAACAAGAACCTCATACCAACTGTGAAGCATGGGGGTGGAAATGTCATGGTTTGGGGCTGCTTTTCTGCAGCAGGGCCTGGTCAGCTCACCATCATAGAATCCACTATGAATTTTGTATTGTATCAGAGGGTGCTTGAGGAAAATGTGAGACCATCTGTTCGAAAGTTGAAGCTGAAGCAGATGTGGACCATGCAACATGACAATGACCCAAAACATTCTAGTAAATCTACCAAGGAATGGCTCAAGAAAAATAAATTGAGAGTTCTGGAATGGTCAAGTCAAAGCCCGGATCTTAATCTTATTGAGATGCTGTGGATTGATTTGAAACTGGCTGTGCATGCAAGACACCCCTCGAACATCACACAGCTGAAAGAATTCTGCAAGGAGGAGTGGGAAAAACCTTCTCCCAATTGATGTCAGAGACCTGTAGACAGTTATAAGAAACGTCTAATTGAGGTTATTTCAGCCAAGGGGGGCAATACTAGCTATTAGGGCATAGGGTGTCCTAACTTTTTCCTCAGTAGGAATTGGCATTATTGTTAATTTTTCGTTAAATAAATGATTACAAAGTTACATTTTCATAGTTTTTTGTTCAATTACATCCCCTTTATCTATAGACATTGTTAGAAAGAAGATAACATATTGATATGTCCATATTTTTAAGAGAATAACTTAATATTTTGGGGGGTGTCCTAACTTTTTCTCATGACTGTACCTCATGTAGATAAGTATTCAGACCCTTTGCTATGACACTCTTAAAATTAGTTAAAATGCAAAAATGTCATCAACAAATCACTCAGTAAGTTGAATTGAGTCCATCTTAATGCAAGGATAATAGTTCATGTAATTTTGGAATTATTATCTTTGTTTTTATAGGGTCTCTGATTTGCATAGGAATCAATTACACACTGTGTGGATCAGGTTGTTATTACACACTGAGCAAATGGAGAGGAACAAAACTGCTCAGGAATGTGACCCTGAGGTCTGGGGAGACTTACAAAAATCTACAAAGATGAATGGCGGAGAGGAAAAAGCACAGTTGATGGGACAACATTACAAAATTCTACAAAAAAAAAAAAAATCTACACTCTACAAAATTGGTCTATAACCAAGTGGCCAAAAATAATTCCTTAATGGAAAATAATCTATCTTATATCCATAATTGTGTTTGCAACAATGAATTCAAGTGATACATCAAAGAAAGTGGCTGGAAATGTGTTTATTTGGTTTTACTACAAAGCATTAAGTTTGGTGCAAATCCAGCACATGCAATGCAGTTTCTACACCATCTCTTGTGTGAATAGTGGTAGCTGCATCAAGTTATGGGTATGTTTGTCACTGGCAGGGAGTGGGGAGTTTGTCAAGATCAAGAGAAAATTATGAAATTTGCTGAGTTGGTAGTGACATCCTAATCTACACAATGTGTAATTGATTCCTATGCTAACCAGAAACAAAAGATATTCATTCTGAAATCACATGAACTATTATCCTTGCACTCAGATGGACTCAATTCAACTTGTTGAGTGACTTGTTGAAGACATTTTTGCATTTAACAGTGTCATAGCAAAGGGTCTGAATACTTATGTACATGAGATATTTCTGTTTTTAAATTTTAATAAATGTGCTAACATTTCTATGGAGATCTTTTTCTCAGAGGGCATCCGTTTGTAATACGTCAGGAAAAGTGAGTCTCAAAACTATCTTCAGCCACTCCTTTACCGACCATCAGTTAAACATCGACACTACATATTTCAGCTCCTGTACCAATGTTATAGTTTTTTCTTCTGCAAAGGCACTCTGTTTATCCTACCATGTGCCGATGTCAAATGCCCACATATTCTCTGTTACCCTGATGTATTACCAATGCTCACTTCCTACTAGTCTCGGAATACTAAACTGCTAAAGTAACTCATTAATAACTTCTTTATTGCCAACCTATACAGGCTTTCAAGCCAAATGTCAAATGACACAGGAAGACAAATGTTACAACTGGTAAGCCATACATTCCATAAAGACAGATGAAGGACATTGCTCTCTTCACTCGTGTCTTGTGCTTCAGTCAGTTTTCATTGAGATTGCAATCTGGCAGAGCACACACACCTGAAATACGTTGGTAAGTCCTTTGTACCAAATGTTCCAAGTGTTTCATTGAAAAGGCAATGATTGTTATCAAAATTATATAATGTCCTGTTAATTTGTACAGTATTGTGCACAGAAAGTATCAAAGTTTTGTCTTTGTGTGAATTAACATTTTAGGAACCAATTAATTGGTCAGCAGCATGTATTTCTCAAACTTTGATATGTTTGATGCATTGACATATGTTTTTTGCTAAGGGTATTATGCATGAATTCCCAAAATATCTCTAAAAAATGTTTTAATACATTGGTAGAATAAAGAGAAGGCTGTATAAGTGTTTGCTAACAGATAGATGTAAGTGGGATATTTGTCTTATGGTAAGATCTATATTTTTTGCCACTAAAATGTCAGTATTATTGAGGGAATTTTAGGTGGTTTCATTGAAGGCCTATGCAGGCCCAGCCTTGTGCATGGTTGTATAAATGGCTATACTCAATTCAAATGTTCAGCATGGAATGAACCTGGTTGCCATAGTTACATTACATGATGTCACAGTGACATCATCAGAGGTGCTATGGTTATTATTGCTAAGAGAAGTGCGGTACAGTACAACAAAGCCAGAATATGTTGTAACACAGTGACCTCACACAAGAACCATATTTGATGCCAGCTGTCATGGTAAGCTACTGTAGGTCAAATCTCCAATGGCATTACACATATAGCACACTGCTTTTGCACATGTAGTTCACTATTATGCTGTAGGGAATAAACTGTTATTGGAGATGCAGATTGTGACATTGAAAGTCATATTTTCACACCTAACATTAGAGAAAAGATACTGGCCAAATGCATGGAATGCAGGCCTACACATTTTCCACACTTTCTGAGCTGATCATGAGTTCAATGGTGCTCGTGGAGTGAGTTTCAGGTCAAGCTCTTCATTATTTAGCAACTTTATTGTAGTGGGTTGATGAAAATCTATTGCTTTTAAGTATGTACTGTATTTTGGAAATGTAATGTACTGTTACTGTATGTGATGATAATGTGCTTAAATGTGTCTGATTAGTATTGCCTTTATGCGCTTGACACCATAAACAAAGTACTTCGTGGAAAAATAAACTTCTTCTAATCTAACATAATGCCAGCTAGTGGTCAAATGCAAAAAGCATGATGCCACAGTGAGTCGGGATGTCATACTAGGGTCCTTAGGTGATATTCTAGAAGGTAATAGCAGTTAGCATAGAGACATCGTGTGAAGATGAGTAAATAAGATGTATTTGAATGTTTTCATATGTATAAGGCCGAAATAATTATAAATATGTTCAATGTTTTTCTTTTTTTTTCTTTTTTCTTATAAAATAGTTGTTGTTTTTTCAGTTGCACTTCATGACTGTTTTTCCATTTTCTTGAAGCACTTCATTTTCAGCATCATATAGGCTAGTTTACATCCTAAAACTCTAGAGAGCAGTCACTATGGAGGGATTGAGTAGTGTTGGTCAGGAAGACTGGTGTTTTGGTGTTGAAGTTGCCCTGATACAGCAGAAGAAAACAAAGCAAGAAGAGGGAGAGTATACAGAAACAGTTGATGATCCAGAGGAGGAAAAGGAGATGTACGAGATGGAGAGATCAGGACAGAGGGATGAAGGGTGATGGCAAGACTGGACCAGGGTGCAGAAAGAAAGTCTGAAGGAAAAATTGTCAAAGAAGGCAGAGGAAAGAATGGAAGGAAAAAGAAGAGAAAGGGCAGCAAAGAAGATGCTAATGAAGAATCTCTGTTTGCATGATGGACAGAGTAAAGAAAATAGAAGAGAAAAGGCGGATAGGATGCTTAAAATGTACTTTAAAAATGTTATGCAACAAACCAAGGAAGCATATGAAAAGAAAAAAGTTCTGCACGAAGGAGCGCAAAGAGAGAGACAGAGAAAGACTGAATTGAAGAGAGTGAGGCAACAGTAAAGACAGAGGGAGGAAGAAAAGAGACAAAGAGAGGAGGAGGAGGAAGGGGAGAAGAGAAAAAGAGAGGGGAAGGTGATAGAGGAGATTGTGGAAGAAGAGATAAACAGGAAAATTATACCTAAAGAAAACAGAATGACCGAGAGAGAGGAAAGAAAGAAAGAGGAGGGGAGGAGAAAGGGAAAGCTAGTGGGGGGACAATGGAATGAGAAGACTGAGGAGGAGAGAAGGAGAAAAACATAGGACAAAATGAGAAGACAAGAAGAGGAAATACAGAAAAAGGAGAAAGTTGAGGACGAGGAGAAGAAGCTAGAAAGTGATGAAGAATGGTCAGAGATTGTAGTGACCAACTGGAGTGACCAAAGTGATGATGACGATGAGAATGGTGAAGCTGAGGACAAAACTAGTGCTGATAAGAGGAATGACAAAAGTGTGGAGGAATGCAAAGATACTGAGGATTGCATGAGCAAGGAAATATATCAAAAGGATGAGAAGAAAGACAGAAATGAGGAAAAGAGAGGTGACCACTAGAGTGATGGGGAGAAAGACACAAACCATGAGGAATGGACAGATAGTGATGACAGTGAAAGTGTCCAAACAGAGGACACAAAAAAATAAAAAGGGGGATGAGGAGAAGAAAATTAATCTCCACACTGATGAAACAGATGGCAGATGAGGAAGATACGAGTGAAATCAGCAGTAGGCTATATGGACACGGCACTCTCACAAAGCAAAGAGTGCAGTTTGTGTCAATAATTTTACGCTCTGGCACCGCAAGTTCACATTGAATGTATTTCACATGATTGAAATGAGAGCTTTCATGAATCAATCAAAAATGTTTACATGCCATGTGCAATGATGTGCTTGAGCTCCGCTTACAAGCTCAAATTGCTTCCCATTAACAAACAAAAGTGAATGCCATCTCTGTCATTACTAGTATAGACAAGCATGAATACACAATTGATGTGAATTATTAGTTTCTGACTACTTATTATGAATCATGCAATGTTGCATCACTGTACTTGATGTCCTCTATAAACATGCATTATTGTTCATAATTGCTTATGAAAGGTAAGGCTACTTTACTTGGAGTGCCTTATTTTAGATGTTATACCCTTGGTGCACATTCATTATGCCTAGTTACAAATGTATGTAACTCAATAATTAATGCTAGTAAATCATTCATGAATGGTAAATGGTGTTACACTTTACATTAAGGTCACATTTTATCATTTACAAATGTTGATAACTCATTAATAAATGTTGATAACTCATTAATAAATGGTTTCATCAGTTATACATGTTGGTCTTATATGGTCAGAGGTTTTCCATAAGTACACACGATAGAAGAGTACTCACGTGACTTAATTATCAATGTGGTCTAATTGATATATCCAAACCATCTCAGAGCACTAACCATACATCAGTGAACAGAGTAAGTAAGTAGTGGATAGATATATCAACAAATATAATCTGTGAACCTACATGGTGGACATGTTTAAATGAGGAACGTTTAAATGAGAGGGAAAACTGGGAGGTCACAGATAGCTCAGCTACTCGATACACCTTCTTGGCAATTCCCGTTGCCCACAGACTTACTGTCTCAAGTGCAGGGCCAATTATTCCACCCTTGTCCCGAGCTGATGGATCTATGGGTTTGGCCCGTCAAAGGTCCACCATAGTTTCGAAAGTCCCGCACCTGATTGTAGTTTCCATCACTCCGTTCTTCCACCGCCTCTACGAGGATGCAGGGTCCCATAGAGAGGGGTCAGAACGATTCGACTGAAAGAGAACTGAAGGTTCCAAATGTAACCTGGGTTCTCTGAAGAAGATGATGGAGACCCCTCACCCCTCATTGCCCTTCTTGCGCTGAGCTTGTGAAGAATGGTTCACTGGTTGAAATAGCGCACTTGCAGCATCCCTTTATTGGGACGGGTGATAAGCATTGCTATCACTTACACACGTCACCAGCATATACCAGGCGTGATTGAATAGGGGTCTTCAGCGAAAGGTACAGAAGAGTGCGTGTCCCATAGTGAGGGGTCTTCTTCATCTCCTTCAGAGAACCTGGGTTACATTTGTAACCTTTAGACACCATGCCTAGGCCTGTGTGAACACAGAGGTAGAGCGTAGAGACAGCCCAGTGTGCATTATAGATTCACATCAGCCTTGGCAGCAAGCAGCAGTCTCCCTCAGAGCAGAACAGCTTATATCTTCATTAAGAGGCTTTCCGGTTACATGTCAGCCAGCCTACACATGGGCATGCATAGAAAAGGTATTAAATATTCAATGCTTCTCCATACCATTCAGGACATTTCCCTAATGGCAAATATAGGTAGTGTAAATCACTGTACTTATGCTTTGCAAGCAACCTTGAGAGTGGTGACCTGATTATGAGAGCCATGGTGACGGCACTTAACTCCAGACAGTTCAGTAGCAGGGTAAGAGAGGGCCGTAAAGACTGATGCCACAATGATATCCAGGCCTTTGGCTTTTTGTGTGTTTGCTTAAAGGAGCAGGGCCTAAGTGTGTTGGAAATCTGCCACATCTGGCCACAGCAAAATTCAGTTCAAAGTTTAAAACAACATCTGCCCTAATAATAATATAACAAAATGGACTTTCCAGGGCAGACATTAGCTGTTGTGTTTCTGCATGCAAGAGCACGATTCAGCAGCCACCAGAGACAGAAAGGCGAAAATTGGTGAGTCCACTCCCCTAGAACACAATTTAGAATGTGCTTTTCTGGACCGACAAAACAGCATTTGTAAATGAAATATTTTTTTCAAGGGATCTCATTCCCTTATCACTACAATCATTAGAAAGCTTTTAGAGAGCTTGAATGTTACATATTGTACCTTTAAGTTTGTTTGAGACTTGATTACAAGCACTTCTGGGAAACTATCAAAGTTGCCTCTTATATTTGGTCATGGTCAGCATAAAGGATGTAAAATGCTGTCAAACCAAAGAGATTGAATAGGTAGATAAAGATGTTTGGACAATCAGACTTACTTGTCATTTGTTTTAACGCTAGAAGCCTCGGGCCCTCATTACTAACCAAAGTACCCAGATTAACGTCTGGAGACCTTTATTTATTGACGTTAGTATAACAATGTAATCATTGAATTAGCAAAAAATATTAACTGGTTGTCTTTAGTCAGGGCATATCATTACAATATCACATTTTGTATTTTAAAAAGTTGACATAAATATAACATATTGACGGAACCATCTGTACATATGTAACTGTACATATCCTACTGTAAAAAAAAAGTACGTAAAGTAAAAATAAGTTAAAAGTGAAGTCTCTATGCCCCACCATGCAACCACATTCAAAACAAATATTGATTTTGTCTCCTGGCTTGTAAAAAGTTACTCTAACCCTAACCCTAACATTAACCCCCAAATTGTTACACAGGAATATCTGAGGAATCAAATGACGGCACATCGAGAGGGTAGTAGTATTTAGCCAAAAGGCGTATTTATTAATAATAATAATAATAATAATGATAAGGGAAGGGGAAGAGTAGGGTAATCCAGAGAGAGTCGTCAGGGTCCGGTCCGAGGTCAATAGCAGGAGGTCCAGTGTTCGGGGGAGGGGGAAAGAGCCATGGGATAAGCCGAAGGGGTAGTCAGGGTTCGTTCCAGGGGGTGTTAGTGGGAGGTCCGGTAGCTGAGAGGAGTAGGGGGCCAAAGTTCAGGTAGGGGCTGGGTCCATGGAATGGGTTGACGAGAGGGTCCGAGGAAGACGAGGGTTCTGGAGGGGCACAGGAGAACAGGGTAGGTCACAAAGAGGAAAACAAGACAAGGAATTCACAAGGGTTCTCTGGAGGACTGAAGCGTCTGCAGCTCACGAGTACAGTTACCATTAGTCACAGTACGTTCTGGCACTGGAGTGGTGACCGGGCAGGGTTCTTATAGGGTGCTGATTGGGGGGTGCTGGACTGCTCGGTGGCTCGCTTCAAAGCGGCCCGAGCGGTCCTCCAGACCCGCCAACACCAACGGAGGTGGACCCTGGTGGATGGAACCGCCACCTCTCTCCTGACTGGGGAACATGGGGGGGTTGGTAGCCCAAGGAGCACTCGAAAGGGGACATCCCCATGGCATTGCTGGCCATGAAGTTGTGGGCGTACTCGATCCAGGATAGGTGTCGGCTCCAGGTGGAGGGATGACTGGAGGAGACACAACGGAGGGCCGACTCCAGGCACTGGTTTGCTCGCTCCACCTGGCTGTTGGTCTGGGGGTGGTACCCGGAGGAGAGGCTGACCGTGGCCCCAATGCCCTTGCAGAAGGCCTGCCACACCCGGGAAGTGAATTGGGGACCACGGTCAGATACTATGTCCTGGGGGATGCCATGGAGACGGACAACGTGGAGTACCAGTAGCAGTACCAGGTGGTTTCAGCGGAGGAGGGGAGTTTGGGAAGGGTGATGAAGTGGGCGGACTTTGAAAACCGGTCAACAATGGTATGTACCACGGTGTTACCCTGGGAGTCGGGGAGACCGGTCACGAAGTCCAGGGCTATGTGGGACCAAGGGCGGCTGGGGGTTGATAGGATGCCTTGCTCCGGGCGCAGATGGTGCACGTGGCGACATATTCCCTGGTATCCAACTCCATGGCGGGCCACCAGAACCATCGGCGGATGAAGGAGTCCGGCCCACCCCCGGGTGACAGGCGAATTTGATGGCATGCCCCCAATCCAGGACTCGGGATCAGGCTGACGGGGGAACAAAAACACGTCTGGGGGGTCCGCCTCCTGGGCTGGGGTGAGTGCGTTGGGCAGTCCTGGCCCAGGTGACGACGCCAACCACTCAGGAGGGGGGAAGGATGCTGCCGGGGGTTGACGGAGCCACCTCCTCCAGGGCCAGATGGGAGAGTGCATCGGCCTTGGTGTTGCTGGAGCCTGGCTTGTAGGTGATTGTGAACTCGAACCGAGTGAAGAGGGCCCAGTGCGTCTGGCGCGAGTTGAGCCTCTTGGCTGACCGGATGTATGTCCGATTCTTGTGGTCGGACCAAACCACAAATGGCTGCTGGGCCCCCTCAAGCCAGTGTCTCCACTCCACCAAGGCCGCGTACACTGCCAGCAACTCCCAGTTACCCACGTCATAATTCCTCTCCGCTGATGTCAGGCGTTGAGAGAAGAATGCAAGGGGGTGGATCCTCTGGTCCTCCGCAGACACCTGGGAAAGGACGGCCCCGAGGCCAGTGCCGGATGCATCCACCCCCACGTAGAATTGACGGGATGGGTCGGGATGGATGAGCACCGGGGCCGCCGTGAACAGACTCTTAAGGGTCCAGAAGGCGGCCTCCGCCTCCAAAGTCCAGGAGTATGGGCGGAGCGTGGAGGTTAGTGGGGCGGCCACCTGGCTGAACCCCTGGATGAACTGCCTGTAGAACCCTGCGTAGCCCAGAAAACATCTCAGCTGTTGGCGGTTCAAGGGTTGGGGCCACTCCACCACTGCCTGGAGCTTCCTCCCGTCCGCCTGTAGGTGACCCTTCTCCACGATGTGGTCCAAGTACTCCACAGAGGCAGTGTGGAATTGGCACTTCTCGGCCTTCACAAAGAGTCTGTTCTCCAGGAGTCGTTGGAGGACCAGAGACATGTTGGTGGTGCGCCTCCTCCGTTCTGGAGAACACCAGGATGTCGTCCAAGTATACAACCACAAAGACGGTCAACATGTCACACAGCACGTCGTTCACCAAAGCCTGGAAGAAGGCCGGGGCATTTGTGAGCCGAAAGGGCATCACCAGGTACTCAAAATGCCCCAGGTGAGTGTTAAAGGCTGTCTTCCATTTGTCCCCCTCCTTTATGCATACAAGGTGGTAGGCACTCCGCAGGTCCAGCTTGGTGAAGACAGCCTTGTGACTGAGAGGCTCGAAGGTCGAGCTGATGAGGTGTAGCAGATACTTGTTCTTAATAGTGATGTCATCGAGACTCCAGTAGTCTATACAGGGGCGGAGGTCTCCTCCTTTCTTCTTAATGAAGAAGAACCCTGCTGCCACCGGGGAGGCGGAGGGCCGGATGATGCCTGAGGCCAGGGACTAGGAGATATACTCCCGCATGGACTGCTTCTCCGGGAGTGAGAGGTTATACAGTCGGCCGGTCATAGGGGCGGTGAGGGGGAAGGGATAGGGCACACTCCTTGCTGAACACCTCGTCCAGGTGGTGGTAGATGGGGGGGTACGCCGGATAGGTCTGGAGACAGAGCGACCCGTCTGGGAGGTTCGGGTGGCGATGGGGCGGAGCAGAGGCAGTTAGCATGACACCCCACACTCCACCCCAGGATCCTCCCCGAGGTCCAGCACACGTGGAGGTTGTGTCTCTCCAGCCAAGGTCTACCTAGAACCAGCGGTTGTTGGAATGAGCCAAGTTTGAGGGGTGCCAGGGTGGGTGAGTGTAGTATGGCTTCCCAGGACCCCTCTCTCTGGTAAGTCTCTTTGCTGTGGAGGGCCGAGGACGAGTCGGGCAGGCCCGGATGTAATGACCGGTCTGTCCGCAGTAGAGGCAACACTGGTCCCGGAAACGCTGCTCGCACTCAGATGGGACCTGCCCACCTGCATAGGTTCCTCCTCGACCCTGGGAACAGAGGTGGTCATGGGGGGCGCTGTGGGGACATGAGCTTGGGGAGGTCCGGTAAGGAAGCTGGGGGGTACACGGCCGAGGGTGGGCATCAACCGGGGAGATGGAGTCCTGTCTTGGTTACGTTCATAGTGACGCTCACGTAGACAGTCGTCCATCTCTAGGGCGGAGCGCCTTATTCCTCCAGCCACTCTCCGCAGCGAGGGTGCGGAACTCCACGGTGTAGTCCACCACCGAACAGGTCCCCTGGCGGATGACGTAGAGGCAGGAAGCTGCATTGGAGCCCTCCTGGGCGTGATCAAACATAAACCAAAATCCCTCGTAATCGGACGTCAAGGTGGAGTTACTGCCCAGAGCAGCGACAGCCCAGAGCAGCGACAGCCCAGAGCAGCGCGCGCCCGCTCAGTAGAGAGACGATGAAAGCCACTTTGTCCCCTTCGGATCGGAATCTGCTGGGCTGGTAACTGAAGGCGAGCTCACATTGAGCCAGGAAGCCGCAGCAGAGATCGAACTCATCTCCGAAGGGGCAATGCGGGTCTTTCAGAAAGGTGGGGCTTTCAGAAACCGTGGGAGGTCGGGGCACTGGGTCCGGGGACTAGGCTCACGTGTCGGCGCTGAGGGTTGGGGTTGGCTCGGGGTGTTAAGCTCGAGTTGGGTGAGGCGCTCATGCATGAACCAAAAAGCGCTGTCGAGCTGGTCCGTGACCCGGTTCAGGAGGGCGGATGGTCGGTGACACCGGCCCCTGCCTCCCTCCAGTCCTGGTCCCTAAAGCCGTCTGGTCCTGTCATCTGGCCAGAATGCTCTGTTACACAGGAATGTCTGAGGAACCAAATGACGGCACACCGAGAGGGTAGTAGTATTTAGCCCGAAGGTGTATTTCATAATAATAATAATAATAATAATTATTATTATTATAGGGATATGGAAAGGGGAAGAGTAGGGTAATCCGGAGAGAGTCGTCGGGGTCCGGTCCGGGGTCGATAGCAGGAGGTCCAGTGTTCGGGGGAGGGGGAAAGAGCCGTGGGATAATCCGAAGGGGTAGTCGGGGTTCGGTCCATGGGTCATTAGCAGGAGGTCCGGTAGCTGAGAGGGGTAGGGGGCCGAAGTTCAGGTAGGGGCTGGGTCCATGGAATGGGTTGACGAGAGGGTCCGAGGAAGACGAGGGTTCTGGAGAGGCACAGGAGAACAGGGTAGGTCACAAACAGGAAAACAAGACACAAGGAATTCACAGGGGTTCTCTGGAGGGCTGAAGCATCTGCAGCTCACGAGTACAGTTACCATTAGTCACAGTACGTTCTGGCACTGGAGTGATGACCGGGCAGGGTTCTTATAGGGTGCTGATTGGGGATGGGTCGCAGGTGTGCTGATTGGCGATAGGGTGCAGGTGCGTTGCCGACTGGGAGCTGGACTCTCCAGCAATGATCGCCGGGGCCTCAAGGTGGTGCCAGAGGGTTGGCTAGGAGGGGGAACCGTAACACAAATGACAGACATACCTGTACGCTACTGTAGCCTACATACACACACAGGTGCAGAAAATATGGTGGTTCTTATAGACTGAGAGCAAAATTATGGCTTGAATAAAACAAAAGTTATAAGCCTACATTTCCAAATACGGGTGATGAAGGGTACGTGTCTGTTCTTCACAGGCTAGGTGCGGTTTGTGCAGGCTTCTACTGACATGTAATTGCTTTGATTATGCAAATTATTATAGTCTGTCTGGCTATGTTGCTGATATCGGCATTACGGTTGAAATGTGTAAGTCATTCAAAACTGTAAGATCAGTTTCGATTCACCATGATCAGGGTAAAAACTACGGTGGACCATTTCCCTTTTGGGAGCAGGTGTTAATCGCCTTAGGACATGACTTGGAGATCAAGAAAAGATGTGGTAGTCATGAAAATTCACAAAATTGTGTGATTTTGAAACACTATTATGTTAAAAACAGAGGAGCGTATTGGGTTTCATAATGATTTATTTTATTATAGCGTCATATTGTGCTTGTTGACGACCGTTTAGCATGACCAGTGGGAGGTAGAAGTTTCTATGATTTTTGTCCTGGGCAATACCTTTGAACGTAGTTACTTACCACAGTATTGCAGTGTGTCCTTGAAAACAATCTCCTATTTATGCAGTCCAGGAGTCTGAATGGTGTATAGATTGACTTGACGTTGTTTTTTCCTTTCTATTTTTATTTGTCTGGTGTGCACTTGACGCACCGTGTTCCCAGAAAGACTGTTGCTGCTGGAGACACAGATCTCTACATCGACCCCTCCCTGCTGGTCTCCTACCATTCACCCGCCCATGGGCTGTCAATGCACATTACCTCCAGCTCAGCGCACATCCCCCCTTTCTCTCTCCTCGTCATAGCAACATTGATTTTTGTTTGGGTTATATTTGAAGACTCTCTTTTAAGAGAAACACCGGTTTGAAAGAATTAGGTTTGAAAACTTGTAGAGGTTGAAACCTTTTGGGTCTGAGCATCTGACTGAATACAGTGAGGAGCAGAACAGGATTTGTTCTGTGCTTTTGAATTGTACAGTGTCAATAGCCTGAAGCCACAGCAGTAATTATACTGCTGCTACAGTGCTTATGAACAACATCACATCAACAGTACATGCCACTAGAGATGAATGTTAGGTTTACACTAATGGAGTGTGCTTCATGTAAAAAGAAGTTTTGTTTTACACAGTGATACAAACTCCGTCAGTGGGAGTCTCTGTCATCCAGATTATATCAAATCCTTTACAACATGTTCACAGCAAAACACAGACATGGTCAACGAGACATCCACATGTATTAGTGTAAGGTATGCTGTTTGCTGAGGGTTTAAAGAGGAAATATGTTTTGAGGGAGGAAAGCTCTTATGGACCCCCCCCCCCCCCCCCCCCAAGTAGCCTTAACCTAGATCCTGAGATCCCCTGAGAGGTTTGGAGCACTGTGGAGCCATCCAGGCTGTTTCTAATACACTCCTTCTGACAGAGGGCTGGTGGTGGTACGGCTGCTGCGGATGCTGGCTCTAGAACTATCACTTCTAAGCAGAGACATGGAGTAGGGTTGCTGAATAAGTTCTGCCTAAATCCATCCTCTGTAATTTATCTGATGATTCTGTCTCTTCTGATTACATTTTGAAAATGAGAATGATTTAGATAATACCAGTTCAACTCAACAATACAACAATACAAATATCTATTTTTATAATAATAATTTGTTTTACTTATGTATATATATATATACAGCGCAATGTTTAACTTTCAGGGTGAAACTTATCTGAAATGGTAGACCAGGACATTGAGCAACAGCAGTCCCAGTGAGACAGGAGTTGTATGCAGACAGGACCATTTGCTGTGTAGAGAAGGTCAGAGGGTCTCTGGTGGCCTGTTGAAAGCCTGCACTTAGTGACTAGTGGGCCCATG
Source organism: Argentina silus (assembly GCF_951799395.1). Classification (NCBI taxonomy): domain Eukaryota; kingdom Metazoa; phylum Chordata; class Actinopteri; order Argentiniformes; family Argentinidae; genus Argentina; species Argentina silus. The sequence goes on from NC_139668.1 coordinate 1,691,131, forward strand.
AGGGCTAGGGTGGGTTCCAAGAGAGTGGGAATTGGTCATCAGTCAGCTAGCATCAACCAAGCCTGCAGGGCTCTGATACTGACCTTTACACCACCTCCCTTGTGTATATTGCACTCTATATACAGTGTCCTGCATACGTAAAGGGACAGTGAAGCATTGTTTCTTCTTTTGGCTATACTCTAAAGGTTTGCATGTGAAATCAAACAATTACTATGAGGTTAAAGTATAGATTTTTAGCTTTTATTTAAGGGTATTTTTGTACATGTTGCTTTTCACCATTCACAAATTAAGCACTTATGTGTAGTATTTGGTTAACAATCCTTTGCATGGAATAACTGCCTGAATCTGCGCCCCATTGACCCCACCAGACACTGAGTATCTTCTCTGGTGATGCTCTGCCAGGCTTGTACTACAGCCATCTTCAGTTGTTGTTTGTTTTGAGGTCTTTTTGCCTAAAGTCTTATCATATGGAAATTAAATGCATGTTCAAATGGATTTAAATCTAAATATTTACTTCACCAGCCAAGAAACTTCCACTTTTTGGTCCTGAAAAACTCCCTAGTCGCTATGGCAGTATGTTTTTGGTCATTGTCTTATTGTATGATGAAGCAGCACCCAATGAATTTTGAGGCATTTGCTTGTACTCAAGCAGACAAGATGTTTCTGTACACTTTGAATACATTCTGCTGCTGCCGTCAACAGTTACATCATCAATTAAGACAAGTTAGACAGTTCTATGCCCAAACCATAACACCCCCTCCACCATGTTTCACAGAAAAGCTGATATGCTGTAAATCAGTTTCTTTTTTCTCCAAACGTTCCTCTTGCAATCACTGTGGTACATGATAATATTAGTCTTGTCTGTCCCTTTTCCAGACCCCTTTTTAGGTACTTTTTAGCAAACGGTAACCTGACCATCCTTTTTGAGGATAGCTAGTGGTTTGCACCTTGCAGTGAAGCCTCTGTAGTTCGGCTGGTGATGTATTCTGCGGTTGGTAGACACATTCACACCTACCTCTTGGAGAGTGCTACTGTCTAGAATCAATACTAGTCATTGACAGCTCTCTTATGTCTGCACAAATTATGTGACGGAACACACCTGACTAACCAGAAACCCCTGTCAAACTAATTGTCCTATTACTTTTGGTGCCCTGAAATAGGGGATTACGTATAAAAAGTGTTGCCTTTTCTAAATGGTGAAACCAATATGTACACAAATACCATCAAATAAAAGCTGATAATCTCTACTTTAACTTCATAGTAATGAGTAACTCAATTATAACAATGCCCAATGTTATTGTATCACATCAAATTGTTTCTTATTATCAATGAAGTAGCAGATATCTGAGTGTCACCTAAGGTCAAATCTACCAGGTCAGTCAATAAATAACCCAGTATTAGTGCAGTTCAAGAGTCCATGGTCTTCTGTCTTGATTTGAGGAAGAATAGTCTCTCCTCATCCTTCTCATCATGATGGGGCCAGGCTGATAAGAGGTCTGAGGATACAGAGTGACATGATCAACATGGAAGTCCTGTGGCTCTATAGAGACATCAACACTGCAGGCAGGAAGTCATCCAAATAGCTCAGCCACTCAGAATGTGTCATGAGCTGATACAATGTTATTGCTCTCAGCAGGGGGGGATGCTAACATCTCCACAATGAGTTAGTAGATCCAAAGGCAACAGTTGACTGCCAATAAAAACACAGCTCCAGCCAGCTCTTTAAATAAACCCTGAACAAAGATCGGCTGTGATCATCTAACCACAGCTTTTCTATTGTACCATGGGAGAATGACTTTCTTTGTTGCATCTGGAACACAATCACGAGGATATAGAGGACTTCTTTGAGATGAAGGTCCAGAGCTTCAGCGGGGTGAAGTCACAACGTTTTCCCTTGTTGGCCCAGTTATTGTGACAGTCTGTCGGATGTCCTCTCTGTCACAGCTCTGTTCTCCACAGCAGGAGACCAGCAGCACTCTGAGGGCTGGGAACAAGGACGGTTCCCAGTGGACACAACAGTGATGGTAGTGTATTGACCCAGAATCATGGAACCTTGCTAGAGTACAGCACTTCAGAAAATGACCTTGACCCAATGGGGCCTCTTTCCCCTCTAAAGTCATAAGAAATAACACTGATGTTCCTGATGAGAACAAACAAGAAACAGTAAAGCCATTGCCAAAACATAAAACTTGTATATACACTGTATAGCCTATCTGGATGTACGTTGGACAAGAGACGTTTCTCCTACTTGCATTTGTGCAATGCTTGAGTGAGCCCATTTTGCAGCAGGGTTTGTGGGTGGGTGGTGTTGTGGGTGACGCAAAGCGGCAGGCAACCATTAGCTTGTCTTTTGTGTCAATATGCCACAATAGGTTTAATCAGCTGCTCAGTTTGTTAACCCCAGCGGATGTGCTGGGTTCAGATTAAATCAAATATTCATGTGGAACCCCAACACCAGAGCAACAGTTACAGTAACCCCTGCTGGATCCAATCAGTTCTCCCCGTTTAATGTAGTAATGTCTTTGCGCCACTCTTGAATCTAACTTGTCTATAACCGTTCTATACTGGGTTAGGGTTAAAGTTAGGAACAGACACATGACAGTGTGTGTGGGAGGGGGAGGGGGAAGGGGATTTGGACTGTTATTCTCACTGGAGAGATTTGGACATACAGTAAGTAATCAGATCTGTGACCTCTCCTCATGATGTCATTTTAAGTTTAGTTTATTGTAAAAAAATAAATTAAAATAAATTAAAAAACATTCAACTAAAGCTAGCCATCTGCCCCTCTATACATCATATTTGTCCCTGCATCTTTTCTGGACCATAATCATATCACAACAGTTCCCATGTATTCCAATGAGACAAGGGGAAAATTAGATAACAGGGGAGTTGTTTTCAAGTCCTGCTCAACCCTTCAATAGGACGCTTGCAGAGTGGACTCATTTCTTTGTTGTTTTACCTTATAATGGAGTGACCTAGACTCACCAGATATGGTTCACAGTAATGCTTTCTGATGGCTAGACCGCCAGAAGGAAACGTAAACAAAGGAAGAAAGGAAGAGCCTAACTCACAATATTTTGATAGGGCTTCTGGATGTTAACACTCGACTGGGCTGAGTCTCTCGTGGTGTCCTGAGGCTGAGGATAGCACAGGAGAGGTTGATAGGCTTCTGGTGGAAGACCTGCAACCCTCACAATGCAAAGCCAAAAGAAGAGCCTTCATTTGAATATGCAGGATGAATACTTGGTACTTTGTGTGGTGTTTGCACACACCTTTGGCTTGTTTAAGGAGCTTTACCTTCAATTATTCCTCTCTTTGAATGATACAGTAAAGCCAATAGTTAGTTCATAGAAGAGAAAACATCTGTTTGATGTCCTTAGTTTTGGCTCTTTGCCACGTCAGGCATGTTTTTCGGCTTAGTGCCAAGACATAGAACTGTCTTACCTGTCAGACTGCCATTTGAGATTCATCTCTGAGGTTAATTTAGTGGAAGATAAACTACACGATATCAAGCAATAACTTGAAAGGCTCCACATCCCAGGAGGAAAACACACACACACATATGCACACACACACACACACACACACACACAAATCAAAAACTCAGCGGTGAATGTGTTTGTGTGTGTGTGTGTGTGTGTGTGTGTGTGTGTGTGTATGTGTCTGTGTGTGTCGGTGTGGTGTATGTGTGTGTTTATTCTTTTTGTGATACAACAAACACCCTCCTCCTCCAGATTGGATTGTGCAGACGAAGACCTGACAACAAAACATCCTGTAATCTTCTGTGACCCATTAAACATTGCTCAACAACCCTTCTTTGAGTGAAGGAGAGTGGATCCATCCCTACCTGAAGACAACATATCTGAAAAGCTCTGTAGTACAGTTCAACATAGCGAAGTGCAAGGCCACCATTTGACTAAGTGCGCTGCAAGGTATTAAACTTCAACCTGGCTTGCTTCCTATTCCAGATACATTTGGGAATAAGAGTGTCATATCTAGACCAGTAAGTCTACTGAGCAGGGGGTAAGGGAATCATTGCACTGAGGAAATGTATACTGGGTAAAACTATTTTTATGGTTGCAATTGTTGACTGCAGTGACGTGGGTAGCGTAGTCCACCTCTTTAAATCTTTCTTTATATACTGTAGGATACTCTAAAACTGTAGTTACCCTGAACTATATTATGCAGTGAAGTAAGAGTGTCAATGCCTACTGTAGGTAGGTGAATTGAGTCTTGACTGGGATATTGTGTGACATAGGAGTGTTTTTAGCCTTGTAGAAGAATGGATGACTTTAACCAATTGATTTTGTAACCAGAAAATCACAAAAAATGTCATTTTTGGAATTAATTCCTGAGACTACGATTTCTACAACAAAATGGTGTCTGCCTAAAAATAAGTGCTTAGATGACCTGATGGGAAGGAAACATGTCTCATTTTGTCTTATCATTTGACCCAACGGCTTAGGAGGCACCCTTGTCTAGAACCGCACTCGATGGTAAATGGTGAATGTAGTTCATTGGTCGATCATCGATGTGTGTCTGGTTTTTGTGTGAATGCCTGCGTGTGTGTTATCTTCTAATACGATGCTAACTAAAGATCTCAATTTGTGCAAAGGTGTTTCTGTCTTCAAACGAAGTGAATGACTCATTTAAACCAGGCTGTACATATGGACAAGGCAGCAAATATGTCCTTGCCCTAGTTAGTTCCCAAAGACACCTTTAACTGAGGACAGAGCTGTGATGCGCAGGGAGGAGGAGGTGGAGGAGGAGGAGGACAGATACCGTCTCCTGTTGATTTGATGGGATAGAAAGTGACAGCAGAGTGCATCAAAGACTGGCACTGGGAGCCAATTATAGGGAAAATGTCCACTGCCTGTCCAGCCCTCCTCCCATACTACAGCCATCCCTCTTCACTTTGCAGAGCATCTCTGCACACACAGACACACTACAAACGCACACACACACACATAAACACACACACACACACACACACACACACACACACACACACACACACACACACACACACACACACACACACACAAGCAAAAGCCCGTTGCTTTTCTTAGAACCTCTGCAAACAGTCACATTCAGTACACAAACACATACACACACACCCCTCTCCCTTTTTTGTTCCCTCGAGGTGTTTTCTTTATCGACTGATATACTGCCTGGAGATGTGCTCTCTCTGGCCTCAGCTCACTCGCCTGGATAATGTGTGCAGTCACTTTGATAGCCAACCTGCTGGCTCCCTCTGTCACCCCACCCCATCCACATGACGCTGACCTCACCTGGTGCTGTGGTGAGGCTCTACAGAACTCCAGATGTGGTTTTCTCTGTTCAGACTGAGCTGAAGGGGTTTAGTACTCCGCTCCATGCTCCACATTTTAATGACCTTCACGACCAAAATATGAACGTCTCATCGAATATTCTAGGCTACCAAATGACAGTATTACCGATACTGCTTTGTTACATGATTATTGACATTGTAATGATTGATTGACCTTTACTTTGATTGAAGACCCACACACATACACCCCCCAATTGAGTCTCCCTCAATTTAGCACTAGCAGGTTCTGTAATTCTTCCAGTACTGTGACTGTCTATTGTCTAGTTTTATAGTAATAATATCTAAATGTCGAAATACACAGAGTTCCTGAGACAGTGGCCCCCTCCTAGCTGCCTCATTAAGTTGAGTTTTATGGAGTTCACATGTAGGTGTGTGTGTACTGTATATGTCTGTGTCTGGAGATATGGCAGCAGTAGTGTGTGTATGCACATGGTTGGCATTACCCTACTGAGCGCAACAGGATGTCTTTTACTCTTGAACAAACTTAGCCTTTGTATTTACAACACAGGGAGTCGGCCTCTACTGTGCAAGGCCATGTTCTGAGAACATATTACCAGAGTATCCCCGTCTACCTGAGGGAGTACATCCCCCAAACATCTCCTCATAAATCCCCATCTACTAGCTGGGTTCACCAGTTTCACCTCTAGGGCACATCAAACACACACAGAGGACCACTTGAAGAAATGTCAAAATGGGATTGCAGTACTATAGGCCTACTCTTTGTGCTGCAGACACACACACACACACACTCCTCCAACCCTTCTCTCCCATCTCTACTCAGAGGAATGTTTCCACTGAATGTGTCAGACTGAGCCTTCATCATTCATTAGCTCTGACGCAATGAAGCAGTCCACTCCTCCAGAGAACACAAATGTAAATATTTGTTTATGAATCACCCCATAACCACGTTGACCTTTCTTTCAATTCCCTCTCTTCTCTTCCATCTCTCTCCCCATTTCTGTGTCTTCCTGTTCTGGACTGTCAGGTTCACTTGTCATCTGGGTTAGCCAAGGGAAACATGCCTCTTCCGTTTATCAGAGGGAAAAATGCTTATTGGGTCTCTGTAGTTCTGATGGGACCCTCTTTTACTTTGGATTGTATGTAGTGTTATTACCTCTGAGAATAACAGCATTCATGATCATGATGATAAAAAAACCTAGGTGTTGAGGTCATTGATGGAAATCATGAGAGCAAAACCTCAAAGTTACAAAGTACTGTAACAACAATGTCCTGTGCTATTACTATACGAATAACAACTATATTAAAAATACATCACTAGGATGAAACTGTGTCACAAGATACAAAGTGTGTGTCTTGCACATTCAAGACAAGCACTCCAAATTGCTGCCAACACCTTCTGAAAGACCCCTATTGTGTCAACATAATCCACCAAAAACCAAAGAGCCCCCCATTTAGTCATGTTTGCACAAACAACCCTGAATGTCAAATGCTTTCAGTTTACATTGAAAGGGAGGCTAGGGACCTCAGAAAATAAACAGTGGTTTGAGTAGGTGAAGATATGAAGGTGTGTTTGTGGTGTGTTTGTGAGGGATGCAGTTGAAAGGGAAAGCCATTTTACTTGTAGGAAGTAGGAGTAGACAGGAATAGACTTAGGAAAATAACAAACCAAAGAACCTAACTAAATAAACTAGAGCATAGGCGACTAGCTCCTATGACATGACAAAGAGGACCATGAGAGACACACCTCTAACAAGCGCCAAGCTACCACACTGGGAGATACAAAACACACAACTTAAATTAAGGTCATAATGAAATAATAGGATGCACCTGTTGTTCAGATGGAACCGTGACAGTGTTTCTGGTTAGAAATCACTGCAGACGGTCATCAATTTAGGGCGCTTTATTCACAGTCAAGAGTGAGATAATAGTGTTCAGAATCCCAGCTGTGCCCTTTATACTTAAAGGGTATAGTGGAGCTTGTGTATTCAAAGACTATGCATTGTCTTACGACAGGTGGCGTCATTCCTACATGACACTCAGAGCCTCGACCGACCTGTCTTGTCTTACGTCAGATGGTGTCATTCTAGCGCATTGCCGCTTCACCTGAACTGTCTTTCTTATAAATCACGGAACAATTCTTGATTTTTAAAGATTTTTCATTTTGTATGAAATGTAACTGGCTAAACCAGCTGGCTAGCTAGCTACGCAATCTATGCTAGTTTTCGTCCTCATTACCAAATGTAATAAATACTGCACACTCAACTTCAAAACTCTTTTCCTCATCATACAATCATGTAATTAATAAATTGGAAAGAAACTTGAAAATCACTTATGGAATTATTGTTTTGTTGAATAGTCATGACTGGTTTGAGGCTGAAAAGTTTGTCTGTCCCATTGTAACCATGGTAACATTTTTGACAGCACATATTTTACCCGGGCTACTTTTTATCCTCCTCATAATTGCTTGTGAGTTATCAGACAGATCAGTGTGGACGGAGTCACGCTATCTATAGCAAAACAATGCCTGTCTTGTAGAACGTGGAACCAATCTTCAGATCTGAAGATTAGAAAGCATCCACGATAAAATACATTTACATTACATTTATATTTATGGAATTTAGCAGACGCTTTTATCCAAAGCGACTTACAACAAATACATTTGTTTAAGTAAGTGAATCATCTAACCTTCAGTCATCATAAGATAAAGTAATTAATGCTCAGACCAGGGGCCATTGGCAGTCACAATGCTAGAAGAAGATTTTTTCTTTTTTTTTTATTGTTTCGCTTTCCCTATCCTCCCAGAAACTGAGACAGTGTGTGAAACTGCGGAGGTTAGAAGATTTATTTTCCAAAATTGTTTTTCAGCTATATTAGCGACTGGTCACAGTTACTTGTACTAACACACATGTCTCGAATATCATATTATAATCAAAACATATTAATCAAATACTTTTCACATTGAACAATCTAGCTATAATAGCTATATTTATCGTATCCTAAGGAGCTTTCTATAGTTTGCTATGGTTGTCTCCAGATATGTTAAATGTCATGGTATTCTTTGATTGTGATGCAATCACTTTTCCAGCAATGGCAATCTAACCCTAACCCAGACCTGGATAAAATGAAATAAATACTAAGTGACACCCACAATTTAGCATAGTAGCATGAAAGCCATATCATATGTATGACATATTACCAGTTAGCCACAACTAAAAAATAACAATCAGCATTCTATGAGACTGACCATAGGACTAGCTATAACTTAGCAAGAAAGCAATGTAAAGTTACCTAGATAATTAGAAAGATTATTACATTATGTAAAGTTTCACTTACCATGAATAACGAATTGATTACAGTTCAATGTTAACTAGCCAAAGACAGGGTCCAATCTCTTTCCGAGGTTTGCCAGTAAGCGCCTTTGTCTCTATTTTGTCTGCTATTTTGCTCATCATCATCAAGTTGGCACCAAAAAAAAAATGAAACATAGTGAAGAAGACAGCACGTGGTCAATAAATATCAGCAAATTAAATAAATCAACGGCTTTATCTTCGTCTTCGTTGGGTTGAAGGCCATAATACCTCAACCTTGCTAAATCTCGTCTCAACGTCCGGGGCTAGAATTTGAATGACAGCTGAAAATTTTACACCTGAGGTTGTTTCAAAAACAGTAATTTAAAACATTTTTTTCTGGTGAAAGATGTGTAAAATGTACTGTTAGCATTCACAAAGGTCCCCCTTTTGTGGTACTTATTGAAACATTGAGGAAACTGTTACACAGGGTTCGGTCGACGTACAGGGAAGGGGCTATGTCCGCGGAAGGGATAAACAAGGGAGTCCAAGGGAGACGAGGGTTCTGGAGGGGCACAGGAGAACAAGGTGAGTCACAAGGTAAAACAAACACTAGGAACACGTAGGGATATTCGATAGGGCTGAAGCGTATGCGGGTCTCGTAGGAAGGTTACCATAGACACAGTACGTTCTGGCACTGTAGTGGAGTTCAGGCAGGGTTTTTGTAGGGCGTTGATTGGGGATGGGTTGCAGGTGTGTTGATTGGGGATCGGGTCCAGGTGCACTGTCGACTGGGAGGAAGACACTCCAGTGATGACTGCCACAGCCTCAAGGTGGTGCCAGAGGGTTGGTTAGGGGAAGGGACCGTAACAGAAACATTCAGTAAATGTTGAAAAATTGTAGTAGTTTTGTGACAGCTAGTACCATATCACAACCTATATACAATGTGGGAACATGTTTCAAAAGCAGTAATTTAATAACGTTTTTGGGGGAACATGAGGCTCTCGTTGAACTCTGGCCAAAGTGTTCCTTTAGTGGTGCCTAATTATAACTTTATAACAATGTTCTAACATTTGTTTTAGCAACACTAATACACAACCTTTCCCAATCTAATTAGAACGTTGCTTAAGGTTCCAGTTGCGTTCAGTACTAGCTGGGTAGCATTGTTGAAATGGCATATCTTTATACTAGACGAACCTCTAAATGCTTTTAATGTAATCGCAAACTACGTAGTTTTCCAATAACATGGAATGATCGGTTGTCACATATACTTCCTGGAGTCCATTAAGATACTGTCAACTTTTTGTTCACAGTAATCACTCCATAGTCGAGTGTCAGTCCAACGAGGGGAGAGCTACCAAAACAAAGAGGCTGTGTGTGACTCTACGAAGAGGAAATAGTTCCAGTTCTGAGCAAATTGATTATAGAGACTGCAATTGTTTTCAATGGAATCCACATCAAAATATCCTTTCAAGTGTAACTCGCAACTAAACTTTGTTTGCAGTTTCTCTAAGGAGATTTTGGCATGTAATGTCAACAATGCTAAACTAGTTACCGTCGGAATCCTTTTTATTGGAGACAGCCGTGCTAACTGTTAGCCTGTGCTGCGGTAACAAAGTAGATAACAGAGAACGGGAGAATATTTCACTACTGGCCTGTGAGGACAACTCAGGGTAAGATGATATTTCACCAAAACAAAAATAGGCTGAACCATCCCTTTAAGTATACATTTTTTTCACTTGGGCGAGCAGGGTTAGATGGTGTCACAAATGTCTGACATACTGGTTGGTCAAATGACAAGGTGGCCCTACTAAAAATATATATATATATATATGTTTTTTTTTTTTTTTTTTTACTAATATCGGAACGAAGCCGATTTGTTTGCTATATATGTTTGCTATATATATATTTCAATGTGGACAACAACATTTTGAGGCTATTTTGTTTGGCAGTTTGCAGCAAATTGGAGCAATGACCTCAACCAGCGGTTGGTAGTATCGGGAGCAGTTAGGGGCGGGACAAAGCGAATAAAGCCGATTAAATGGGAGCGCATTCTTGCCCCAAAACAGATTTTTCTTTGGGGGAAATGCATTATAATTTTTAATGTTATAATAAAAATAATCAAAGGGCCGGAAAACAATCGTCCTCAGGCTGGATTTGGCCCGCCAGTTGACTACATTTACATTTACATTACATTTATGGCATTTAGCAGAGGCCTTTATCCAAAGCGACTTACAACAAATACATTTGTTTAAGTAAGTGAATCATCTATCCAACAGTCATCATAAGACAAAGTATTCAATGCTCACACCAGGGGCCATTGGCAGTCGTAATGCAAGAAGCCTATTTTTTTATTTTTTTATTTTTTTTATTAACACATCTTTAGGAGGGACTGTTAAGATGTAGCCTGAAGAGATGGGTTTTCAATCTATGGCGGAAGATCGGTAGTGACTCTGCAGTCCTGACAGTGGTGGGAAACTCATTCCACCAGCGGGGCGCCAGGACAGTGAAAAGCTGTGACCGAGTGGCGCGGCCGCTGCATCCACGTAGAGGCGGTGGTGCCAGGCAGGCAGCCGAGGTGGAAGAGCGTAGTGATTTTGCAGGGGTTTGGGGGCTAACCATTGCTTGCAAGTAGGGAGGGGCTGTTCCCTTTGCCGCCCTGTAGGCGAGCACCAGGGTCTTGAATCTGATGCGAGCTGCTACCAGGAGCCAATGGAGGGTGCGGAGGAGGGGCGTGACATGGGAGAATTTGGGGAGATTGAACACCAGACAAGCGGCAGCGTTCTGGATGAACTGCAGAGGCCTTAGTCCGGCCAAGAGTGTGTTGCAATAGTCAAGGCGAGAGATTACAAGTGTTTGGACCAAAAGTTGTGCTGCTTCTCTGGTGAGGAATGGACGTATACTTCTGATGTTGTAGAGGGAGAATCTACAGGAGCGTGCTGTCTCTGTGATGTTCGCCACACAGGATAAGTAGTTGTCAAGGATCCCCCCAAGGTTCTTGGCTGTATGGGAGGAGGTCACAGGAGTTCTCTACTGTGATGGAGAAGTCTTGGAGAGGGCAGGCTTTCCCTGGGAGGAAGAGCAGCTCAGTCTTGTCAAGGCTGAGCTTGAGGTGGTGGGCTGACATCCAAGCAGAAATGTCTGCAAGACATGCCCAGACATGTGTTGCCACCTGTGAGTCAGAAGGGAGGAAAGAGAGAAAAAGTTGAGTGTCATCTGCGTAGGTGTGGTAGGAGAAACCATGTGAAGAAATTACAGAGCCGAGAGATTTGGTATAGAGAGAGAACAATAAAGGCCCAAGGACAGAGCCCTGGGGGACCCCAGTGATGAGGGCTCGTGGAGAGGATCGCTGTCACCTGGTAGGAGCAACCGGCCAGGTAGGATGCAAACCAGGAGAGTGCAGAGCCAGAGATGCCCAATTCTGAGAGGGTGGAGAGAAGGATCAGGTGGTTTACTGTGTTGAATGCAGCGGACAGGTCCAGAAGAATGAGAACAGAGGAGAGGGAGGAAGCTCGAGCCGAGTGGAGGGCCTCCGTGACAGCGAGGAGAGCAGTTTCAGTAGAGTGCCCAGCTTTAAAGCCGGATTGGTGGGGGTCAAGGAAGTTGTTCTGAAGGAGGTAGTTAGACAGTTGGTTAGAGACAGCACGTTCAAGGGTTGGGAGAGAGAAGGGACACCGGTCTGTAGTTATGGACAGCAGACGGGTCAAGAGTTGGTTTCTTGAGAAGAGGCTTGACTCTGGCTGTCTTGAAGGCAGCTGGGACAGATCCTGTGGATAGAGAGGAATTGATTAAGGTGGTAAGGAACAGAAGGAGCTCTTTGGAGATGGATTGGAGAAGGGGGAAGGGGATAGGGGGGGCGGGTGGTTGCCCGCTTGGATGTGACCAGTTTTAGAACATCATCAGGGGAGAGGGGGGAGAAATCTGATACACCAGAGACTGGGTGTTGCACAGTGGGTTTGGGAGGAAAGGTAGCATTGTTGGTGAGAGGTAGAGGGAAGGAGCTGCTTATGTCATCAACCTTCTTTTCAAAGTAGGTGACAAAGTCATCGGCAGACAGAGAGGAGGGAGGAGGAGGATTGAGGAGTGAGGAGAAGGTGGAGAACAGTTTCTTTGGGTTAGAGACAGAGGATTGAATTTTGAAATGGTAGTATAAAGCTTTAGCAGCTGATGCAGATGAGGTGTAGTTGAGGAGGAGAGAGAGATAAGGGTCTGGATCATCAGGAAGGCCAGATTTTCTCCATTTCCTCTCAGCTGCCCGGAGCCCTATTCTACAAGCTTGCAGGGTTTCAGACCGCCAGGGAGCGTGTGGAGTGGATGGTGCCGGCCTTGAGATCTGTGGACAGAGAGAGTCGAAGGATGAGGAAAGAGAGGACAGGAGGGTGGAGGAAGCTGCATCAGTGGAAAGAAGAGAGAAGGATTCAAGAGGGTAGGGCGGATAAGACAGAGGGAGAGAGAGCAGTGAGTGAGAGCAGTGAGTGAGGTTGCGATTTGAGGATACAGTGTGGGTAGAGACTGGCTGGGAGGGTGAGCATTTGAGAGGGAGGGAGAAGGATACAAAATGATGATCAGAAACCGGAAGAGGGGTAACAGTGAGGTTTGAGGCATGGGAGGATCTTGTGAAGACAAGGTCAAGCTGATTGCCCGCCTTATGAGTGGAAGGAGAGTGGGACAGGGTAAGGCCGTAAAGCTTCTCCGACTGGATGTTGAAGTCACCCAGTATTGTAAGCGGTGTGCCGTCCTCAGGGAAGAAGCTGAGAAGGACATCCATCTCATCTAAGAAGTGGTCAAGCTGACCTGGTGGACAATAGATAACAACAATGTGAAGTTTGACAGGGGAGGTGATAGAAACAGCATGGAATTCAAAGGTGGAAATGGACAGGTTTGACAGGGGAAGGACATTATGTAACCACTTAGGCGAGATGAGGAGTCCTGTTCCTCCTCCTCGACCAGACAGTCTAGGGGAATGAGTAAAGGTGTAGGCATCAGAGAGGGCTGCCGGAGTAGCTGTGTTATCCGGTGTAATCCATGTCTCTGTGAGAGCAAGGAAGTGGAGAGACATGAAGCAGGCATAGGCTGAGACTTGGCCTACCCTACTACAACCTGATATTACAGTGTATTAAAAGATGGGAGTGGTCTGCACAGGCCACACCTCTCTACGGACACATCACATGGTATCCCCTGGCTAAGCTCTGATGATGTGTTGCTGCAGGCTCCTGTGTGTTCATAAGGTATCGTCACATCAGCCAGAGTATGGAGAAATCACTCTCAATTCCTGGCCTTCTTCTGACTCGCATCCATCAAAGAGACACTGGATCATTGCATGGATGATTTGATGTTTTGTACAGGTCACTGCCGTGTTTGTGTGGGCATACGTGAATGTGAGTGAGCATGTGTTTTGTGTGCCTATGTGTTGGTGTTGTGTGTCATTCAAACAGCGGATGTAATTTGTTGAGCCAAAACGGCACATAAGCAGCGCAGCTGACGCTGGTCTCCACTCATGCGTGCCCGCATTAGTGTCTCTTTACGCTTAACTGGCTCAATGGTGCCACAGAGCACTTTCTCTACCACATCATATTCACTAAAATGGCCTTGTTCTGTGCTGCTTCAGGTGACGCTGCTAGAGCCTATGTCCGGCTCAATAGATTGACAGGTAGAACAGATGAGAGGCGGTATGTGATTCATGTTTTTTCCCAAAACCTCACATGTGATCGGCAGTCCCAGAGCCACATCTGTGGAGCTTCTCTCCCCTGGCCGTGGCTGGACCAGGATGTCGACAAGCGTTAGTCACGTACAATCTGCTCTTGCTTTGATTAATTCACCCCCCCCCACCTTCATTTGTTTCTCCAACCTCTCCCCCTCTTTCTTGCTGTCTGTGTGAGGTGTCACATTTGATCTGTCGGTTAGTGTGAACGTGGGGGTCTCACCATCTCGTGCCCATCTGTCCCTGGCTAACAAGAACACTGCAGTACACTGATGCAAATGTTAGCAAGTTTGTTGGACAGCTTGGACAGCTTGGACAGCTTGGAAAGCCTGGCTTTCTGTGTGAAGTGTCTGTCTTAACAGTCTTTCTCACACTTCATTCCCACGAACTTCAGTGACCTCACACATATCCCAAGTTGAATTGCTCAAATTGGCAATAACTTTGAGAGAATGTGCTGGGTGTTGTTAGCTTAGATTATTCATTTGAATAAGAACAGTCTGGGGTGAGTTTCAAGAAAGCTTTGTAACACTATGATCACCTTGAGTCAATTGCAGTTTCTCTCTTTCTCTCTCTCTCTCTCTCTCTTTCTCTCTCTCTGGGTTAGGGTTACTTCATACTGTGACCTATTTCGTAGGTGTTTTCAGGATGCAAGATTAGAAAGTTTGGCAGTATGTGTGCTGAACATGGTTGAGCTACAGGTGAAGGCTTTTCAGTATGAATTGTAGTATGGTGAAATGTGTTGCTTACTGAGTACATTTTCCTAAACAGTAGGCTCTAAATAGTATGAAGTATGGTTACTGTCTAGTAGATATTTTTAGCAAACAATATGCGGTATAACATTTCAGACATGGCCTCTTTCTCAGAAAGAGACTAGTGGAAACAGGTTTAATGGATTTTGGGGGGTCACTCACTGCCATAACTGCAAGTAATTACTCACAATCATTCTAATGTGATCGAATGTAACCCAAACTTGCAACCCAAACATTGTCAACCCACATCACAATCTTCTCCATCATTAAACAGTGAAGGACATTGTATCATTGATAGTACTTTATTCGTGTCAAAACAGCAGAAAGATATTTAACTCAAAGACAGATTTAGTACATTACAGTACTATGGTGTATGTTGGTTTTAAATGAGTGACTCGCCCCCTCTGCTGGTCACTACTGAACTTTCAAGAGATAATTTGACTGTCAAAGCTAAACCCATTTACGCTTGGTCTGGTTTAGTGGTTCGGACAAAGATTATTCAGGCATCCATTTAGATGAGCGGTACATTTTTACACACATTAATCCATTACAATTTTAATCCATCAACAACTGTAGAATTATAAATAACTGGGTCATAATAAGTGGTAGAAGAGATGTGCAGGGTATCATTCAGACATCACAGAAGGACCATAAAGTCATTTTTACCCCATATACAATTTCCTCCTCATTGGTAACGCTCAACAATCCTTTTTGCTCACACCACCTCTTTATCAATGACAGTGGGGTGTAGAAAGATTCACTGTTTAAGAAGCAGAAAGAAGCGTGACCACAGTCTAGCCTGTTCAGGGTAGCATATTAGCGCAGGTTTCACCTCTGGATGTTCCAGCCCCAGCTGTTTGTCCTAGCAGGTCTTCATGTCCCAAGGCTCAGATGGAACAGGTGACAGTTGGGACAAGGAGTCAGAGGTCTCTGTGGGGGATGTCATCATCACCCGGTAATCCTGGGCAGGGATTACAAACTCATCAGGGTTTTCTTATTTTAAAAAAATCTCTCTCTATATATATATATATATGTATATATATTTACATTCAGCCCCTAGTCTACGAGGTTGTCTGCAGCTGTAATCCCTCTCCAGATGAGCATATCTAATATTCACAGGACACACCTGCTTCATAAGGAGTGAGTTTGACTGACTGTTTTCACAGATGCTTTTCAGGGCTTTCACTCTGTCCTTCAACATGGACAACAGTCACTGGACACTAAAAGGACACTAAAAAGGACAAGCAGGAAAGGTAGGCCTATTTGTTGTTTCTTTGAGTCTTACTCTGGGTGATGTTGCCATATACAGTACATTAGTGTATATGACTTTATTCAATCATCTTGTTGATAGAAATCTGCAAAAAGACAAATCCACCTATAGGTCAGGTTCTGTGCCTCTAAGGAAGAAGATTCTTTAATGAGAGCATCTTTAACTAACAATAGAGTGCTTATGATGACTATACGAGATGTAATTGCATTGTTCAAGCTTACAAGTTTTCAAGTTACAAGTTTACACATTGTAACTCAGGCAAAGAAAATATATAACTTGTGAACTGTTGCAACACTGTCTATATAAGTTGTAATTCCTGTGCATTAGGTATGCACTGCTATTGTAAATTACTGAACATTCTCAATGATTACATGTCTGTTCAGTCAGTATTGTATAAACACAAAGTATATAATGTTTTAGAGTATAGTTCTGTCACAATTAAATATCAAGGGTCTGCACTTCCAGTTTACAGTCACAGTTTCCAGGTCATGTCTTGCTGGAAGGTTACAGCAGCACAGTATAGTCAGGCCATAATGAAACTTAAACCCAGCATAGCTCTCTGTTGTCTGGCATAACAGACACCTGATATTTTAGCACAGGAGAATCTATCCACCAGCATCATATGAAAATTAGCCCCATCATTCAGTTGCCATCTCAGTCATCAGGGTATAGTTTCAAAAGCAAGCTGACACCTCTATTAATGGAGGTGCATGGATGGGGATTTGTCTAGTTTGGGGATTTGGCTGGCATTACTATAATCTGAGATCAACAGGTTATATCTGATGCATCAACGACATAAATCCAAGATCCACTCCAAATAAATAAAGTGTTCTTCGAGGTATACTTATCCTCTGTTTCTATGATATTTTGAGTGATTTAAATAATTGTCATTCATTGTCATGTACAACAGAAGACAATAAAATCACAAACTTAATAACCTAATCTTTTCTCGTATACATGAACACACATAATTCATGAATTCAAGACAGGATGTATCAACAGTGAGACAGTGTCAGCTAATGGTCAGATGTTGTCCCAGTTTACAGGCAATCTCTTAAACCCCCCTTTCCATACCCCCTCCCATTGGCCCTGTAAATAATTCACAAGCTCCTCTCTCTCTCTTTCTCTCTCTCTCTCTCTCTCTCTCTCTCTCTCTTTTGTTCTCTCTGTCTTTCTCTCTCCTGTCAACAGCTCTAGCCTCGAACAATAGGGCCTGATTCTCTCCTAAGGGTGCAGACGTTCTCCACCTGCAGCAGACTTTCTGTTGACAGACAAACAGCAGGGTGAATACTCCAGTCCTGCTGGTTTCCACACACAGGTAAGGCATCAATATATGCTTAAACTCACTTTTAAACAAAACTGCCATAGCCTACAGTACATGGTTGATGTTTTTTTAGTGCATTTCAACTCTAATATTAGGTATAGTGTGAGTAGACCAATAGTTCAGCCATATCTTACACAGTGAAATCTCTCTTTTTTCAGAATATAAGGAGCCAAAATGCAGTATTATTTTCTTCTCCTTCTGTTGATGGACATGTATTCTAAGTCTCACATGACCTCATGTGAGAAAGGTTGTGACTGTCGAGGGGAATTGAAGTTGACCATTTGTACCAATGCACTCTTAATACAAGTTCCTGGTGATATCCCTCCTTTCACCGAACACTTGGACCTGTCTGAGAACCAGCTCACCTTTATCCCAAAGAAGGCCTTCCAGATGGTGCGCAAACTCAGAGTGCTGTTCTTACATGACAACAACATCAGTGCTGTGGCTGACGGTGCCTTCTCACAGCTGGAGAACCTTCAGAGACTGGACCTGAGCCGGAACCGGATCTCCTCCCTGAGTGAGGGCTTCTCCCTGGGTCTGGGTTCTCTGAAAGAGCTGCTGCTCGCACAGAACCATCTGAGCAGCTTAGACAGCAAGAGCTTCCTGCACCTGGACAGCATGCAGAGACTAAACCTGACAGGCAACTCCATCCATTCCATCCAGATGAGGTCGTTCGGCTCTATGAGCACCTTGCGCCAGCTTCACCTGGAAGACAACCAGCTGAGCTCCCTCAAAAACGGAGTCTTCTCTATGCTCAGGTCCCTGGAGGTGCTCAACCTTCAGGGAAACCTCATCAGCCAAACAGACATGGGGGTCTTTTCGCCTCTGATTAGCCTGGCCCTGCTGAACCTGGCCCACAATCACCTGAGCACCGTCAATTTCAAAACCTTCCTGGGCATCCACTCCTACAGCACCCACATCCTGCTGGAGGGGAACCCGTGGAACTGTGACTGCGACCTGCAGAGGGTGTTCCGGAAACTGAGAAGCATACAAAGATTCTTCCTTGATGACTACTATAACCTGAGCTGCAAGGCACCAGGCGAACTAGAGAACTATCGTCTGATGGATGTCGACACAGAGCTGTGTATCGCTGAGACAGTCACGGTGCTGATTATTACCATCACAGTGGTAATAACAGTGCTCTTTGCCATGGTCATGGCAGAGAGAAAGAGGAAGAAGAAAAAAAGCGGTAAACATTGGACACAGCAGGGTGACCTGTCAGATGAGTCTGAGAACTCATGATTTCTCTGGAGCGATCAAAATCCTTTTGATACACACGTGTACAGCAGCATTCAAGGCTAACTAAGATACAGTGAATTGCCATATAATGTATGAAGGGAGTTATAATGTGTGTTTATAACCTCAGCATCACTTTTGGTCACATTTGGTCAACTGTCTTATTCTCTTGCAGTGTTCTCAATATCACCACAAAAGGAGTGAGCAAATGACTGTATTTCTGAAATATCAAGTAACGAAAATGTGTTTTTATTTATTTGCTTAAGCCTCTCCACAAACTACCTACTGAATGCTTTACAACCCAACCCATGATAATGAGTTTCAATCAATATTGCACACATACTATACAATTTTAGTTTGTAAAATATGTCTGACCAGTTGCAAAGACCCTGTGTATTACCTACCTAGTTTGTTGTGTTGTATTAGATCATTTGCTACTGTCCTTACATTAAATAAAACAAAAGAGAAAAGGTGGTGGTTTTTGTCGTATTATATTAGGTCAAGATACTGACATTTGATTCAGTTCCATATTTTGTTTACTGCAAATGTCTCACTAGATAACACCTGCACACTCTGGCTGGTTCCCAGACACAGATTGAGCCTATTACTGGACTAAAGGCCATGTTCAATGGAGATATCTATTGGCAGTGCTTTCTAGAAGAAGGCTTAATCTACATCCAGCAAACCGCCTCTAAATGTTCAGATAAGCCTTTGCACCATGTGCAAAGTTACAGCTGTTTTTTGCAAGCCCAATTACAAACATACAGAGTATTGTATGTAACATAGTATTACTACTTTAATAACTAAACAATAAAAATAAGTGAGAAAGTGAGTTGTGTGTAGGCTATCTGACACTTGTTTCTCTGTACAGCCGTCGAAGCGTCCCACTCACCCAGCATGGGCAGAGTTCTGACCATAGATATAGAACAGATGCAATAGACACACTAATGCTGGAATGGAGCAATTTGGCAGCCATCTAACTATGGTCCAGTTCTAAACCAGCTATAATAGGAACCTATGGTAGAAGTGGTATGTATAGTTTATAACTGGTGTATTTCCTTAATATGATTTAGATAAGAATTATATTACACTGGAATGTGTGTATAAACACTGTGCCTTTCTAAAATATAATGTTAAACATTTTAAGTCATTTTCAAATAATAACACCATCTATACCATAAGTATCAAAAAGCAGTTTTAAGGTAAATTAAGTTGAGTCTATCTGTACATTTTAAAAGTGTTTTTTTCTTGCTCTAATGGTTTAAGAGCAGTAGCTTCTCTAACCAGATGCACAATGACATGCAAAAAAATTCTCTGACTTGCTTTTATGAACGCCAATTGTTTGCCAATAATCAAGAATTTCATTCTCAGATTAATTAGGTAAAAGACTATTTTTGTCTTTCTTATTCAACCTCAGTAATGTGTCTTTAACGTTCACTGAAGTCCATAACTCAAACAATTCATGCACTTTTCCCTTGCCATTATGTTCATTCAATGTGGAGAGTGATTAGCTGAAATTATTAAAGCACGGTTTCTACAGACATCCGAGGGTTTACAAGAACCAAAGGTATATCGGTCCTGATAAAAGGACTCTTTTATAATGCTATTCATGTTATCCCTACAAACAATGGGATTATAAATACCAACTACCTGCACAGTGGACCAATAAACAACCAAATGTATGAATCAATTGAATGTAATTTCAGCA
Source organism: Argentina silus (assembly GCF_951799395.1). NCBI lineage: Eukaryota > Metazoa > Chordata > Actinopteri > Argentiniformes > Argentinidae > Argentina > Argentina silus. The sequence continues at coordinate 1,711,717 of NC_139668.1, forward strand.
TCGCATCATGTCAGGGTCACCAAAACTGTAGACACGTACAGAGGGCCGGTTACAATAAGACTGGCAGGAAAATGTGGCTCTGTATTTCTAATAACAAAGCATATGTAATATTAATAATCTGTTTCCTTTCTAGATAAAGAATGGCCAAGTGAGAATAAATCAGATGAGGCTTTATTAACATTGTAAGTGAATACTATTCTATCTATTACAAGGCAAATACATGATAACGAAATGTTACAACCTACCCTATGGTAAATGAGAGATAGAGAGAAAAAACAAGCCACATGGCCTGTATACTCACAGACCCACAGTTTGAACCACAACAGCAAGGAAAGAGAAAGATCTGCTCCTTAACATTCTGTTTTATGCCCACATTTCACCCATCAATATTCAAATCAGATGAACCTCATCTTATCAGTGATACTCAGTATTCAAACATTCTTAAACAGAGTCACTCAACTTCAAAATGAGAGTTTACAATGGCCATCAAAGGGATCAAAGAAGGGAGGCACACTAGGTTTGTCTGCCTTCAGCAACAGCACCCTCTAGGGTAGCACCATGGTGTTAGGGTTAGGACAATAATTTTCCGTCTTCCTCTGCCTTCATTAACTTAAATACAAAACCTAGGAGGCTTGTGTTTCTCACCCTCTTCCATAGATGGGAGCTCATGCAGTATGAACATCTTGGACATCCAGTCAAAGGATCAGAGAATGAATCCAGTACTACAGCGATAGCATTGTAGTGCACACTGTGATGAGTAGTTGACTCAAAGAGAGAGAAAGACAAAGGTTTAACAGTTTTGAAGGAATTAATTTGTTAAAGGACTAAGGAGAAGGAGCAGAAAGAGAGAGAGAGTCAGAGAGAGCTATCTATTTTATCATAGGATCAATATGGGAATCTTTACATTACTGGGTTTAAGAGCTATTGAAGATTAAACAAATCCTGTATAAAGAATTTTCCATTCGCCCCTGATTAAGAATATATGACTGCCATAAACATGTCACGCTGGGTTTAAGACGTATTAAAGAGTGAAGTTTGAAACCATTTTTATTTTTTTTAAAAAGACATAAAAGACATAAAAGTTGTAGATTTGTCTCCATCCGCCACTGATTAAGAATACATAGTTGTCATAGCCATGTCACGTTGGGTTTAAGAGTTTGAAGAGAGAAAAACGAATATTCAATATAAAACTAACTTTACCTAGGTTTAACCTCATAGTAATTGTTTGATTTCAAATCCAAACTTTTGGACTATAGAGCCAAAAGAAGAAAAAATGCTTCACTTCACATACGCAGGGCACTGTATCTCCCCTCCTGTGCACCTGCTAGGCTGTCAACCTCATTATGATGATCATACCCGGGCTGGGTGTGTAGTAAATAGCCTAAAACCTATCGATGTCATATTGAGCTGAGTGAATGGTATATGAATGACAGTCATTCAATATGTAGTAATAGAAATAAGGCCATACAAAAAAAAAAAATCGTCCTCCCTAATCTTGAACGAGACCAGCCACGACTGCTATGCTTCCATAGCTCTGTCTATGCATTTGAGAGTGGTTACATTTCTCCAGCCATATCCCTCAGCTGTTTACCCAACAAAAGAAGCGGGGAGACAGGTTTGTTTGAATCCCAGATCTCCCCTTTAACAGACAGGAGAGACGTCACGACATGCCCATCCTCTGCCTACGAACCAGGTGGGAGTCGAGTTCCATTCAAGAGTGAAACGTATGGCCTGAATATAGGAGTGGCTATGGCTGGATTAACTTGTGTATTTGGATGAATTTGTTTTGGCCACATACCAGTATAACCACTGTCATTCTCTGGGAAACGAGCGAATAAGGTTTATTCTGGGCAATGCGAGAAATGTGCACATTGAGAGACGGAATTGACATCGGAGTTGCGCAGTCATAGTTGGATAAGAACGGGGTGATATGAGCAGGTGAAGTACGTGGCGATTTGGGGAATAATTTACAATTGAAGAGATCCCCAGATTCACTTCATTCATGTAGTGATCTATGATTATTTGGGGAGTGTGAGCGTTTTGCGTTTAGATGGTAAAGCCTTAAAGGGATTGTACATGATTGTTTACCGCGATTTATTGTTGTTTCAGTCATAGATCGATCAGTAAAAGTTATGTATATTCATGTTTATGTTTGCTTTATTGCCAATTTAGCTCGTAGTACAAGTTGCATCTTTTGTTAGTGAAATATTCAATATAATGGTCCTTATTTGTCAAGGGATCGCATTTACTTCCGCATAAGCGAGGCAGGCAGATCGTATGTCTGTGCAGGCAGTCTGATGAACATTCTCAGGATGAGCCTTTTGTTCTCATTGGAGTCAGTCACAGTGAATTTGTTGGAAAGCCACCTATTGAACCAACCCTGTCCCAATTGTGCACACACTGTTGTAATAATGTACTTATTATTAGTTAAAATATAGGTACTTTGGTCTGGGGTTGGTGCTTTGACCAAATAGGGCTTCACATGTCAATCACTAACCTCATAATCTCTATTTTACAGAAATGGCAACCGATGACAAAGTCGCCATCCTAACAGAGGATGAGGAGGAGCAGAAGAGGAAGTATGTCCTTGCTGAGCCTTTTAACAGTCTGTCCCTGGAGCTGCAGACAGAGCCTTCCACCTCCGTTCCTGACCCAGACACACCTGCTCCGGGGACACCTGCCTCTTCCCCCCCCAGGGCCATAGACTGTTGTGAGAGGCTCTGTCTCAGAATCAACAGCCAGCTCCTCGTCTCCAAAGTGTTCTACTTCTTCTTCTACGCAGCCTATGGCTCCCTGCATCCCCTTCTAGCTGTGTACTATAAGCAGCTTGGTATGTCACCAAGCCGCAGTGGCCTGCTGGTTGGGATCCGCTACTTTATTGAGTTCTGCAGCGCGCCTTTCTGGGGGGTGGTGGCCGATCGCTTCAAGAAGGGGAAACCGGTCTTGCTTTTCTCTGTGCTGTGTTGGTTGGTGTTCAACTGTGGCATCGGCTTTGTCAAACCAGCTGCCATGAGCTGTAGGGAAGATGGTGCCACCACTGTGGCCCCGACACTTCCTCCCACTGTAGCCCCCATGAATGTCACACTGCCAGGTAACTCCACCAATCATGCGAGAAGAAAACGTCGGGATTTGGATGGCTTCCCATTGCTTTTAAATGACCTTGATTCCACCTATCACATACGCCACAGGTATGAAAGAAGCACAGACACCAATTCCACAGTTGTTCCTTACGAGCAGGGAAATACCAGTCACATTCTGTCAAATACCACACCCGTGACGACGGCTTCGACCATTCGCACCCCCGCCCCGACCACACCCAAAAAAGGCATTGTTTTCAACCAAGACCAGGTGGAGACCATCTTCCTCCTGATCCTGCTGGTCATCATCGTCGGGGAGTTCTTCAGTGCTCCGGCCGTGACCATTGTGGACACGGTTACTCTGCAGTACCTAGGGACCCACCGTGACCGCTACGGCCTGCAACGGATGTGGGGCTCCCTGGGCTGGGGCCTGGCCATGCTGTTAGTGGGCATCTGGATTGACCACACACACCTGACACTCTTCATCGACGGCCTAGGCTGCGTGCCGCCTGAGTACAAGAACTACCAGATCGCCTTCATCGTGTTCGGCGTCCTGATGGGGGTGGCCTTGGTGGTCGCCACGCAGTTCTCCTTCGACAGCGGGGATTACAGACGAGAGCTGATGGAGGGGGCCGAAGAGGTGGAGGTCCCGCAGGGAGTCAGGAGCGTGACCTCCTCGGAGGGCACCTCGGACCAGACCCCTGTGTCCCCTGAGTCCAGCGCTGAGCAGTTCACCTACAGTGACCTGATCAGGCTGCTCTGCAGCGTGCAGTACAGCACGGTGCTGTTCGTCGCCTGGTTCATGGGGTTCGGTTACGGCTTTGTGTTCACCTTCCTGTACTGGCACCTGGAGGACCTGAAGGGCACCCCCACGCTGTTTGGAGTCTGTTCTGTCCTGAGCCACATGGCTGAACTGGCCGCCTACTTCACCAGCCATAAATTTATAGAGCTGGTGGGCCACATCAGGTAAGGATGGGCTGTTTAGCAGGCTGATATGACTTGGAAGGGATCACATTATCCTTCATTTCTTAAGCAGATGGTTTTAGCGTTCCACTGAGGCTTTCACACTCACCACCCCTATGATCTCAACTACAGTTGCTACAGAATGCACCACTGTGAAAGCATTTGAGAGTGACGTATCTCTTGCACAGCGTAAGGGGCATTTCAGATTGTGGTGTTAGAGAGAGGCCCACAGGCAGCTTTGTGACCCATGTTTTTACTCACAATATCATCACCTATTAGCAAGACAGAACCCTGTAGAGGGTTTTGGTTATTTATTAGTTGAGGACAACATTTTTGTGATATTACAAAAATGGCTTTTATTAAGTGATAGCAACATTAACAGATGTCGGTCAGAAATTGAGTAGATTTCCATGAACATACTTTTCATCCTGGAAGTGTAACAGTTAAATTACAGTAGTTCAAAGGTTTCTGTGGTCATTTGTTAGATTTATGCCAGTGTTTTTACCTTTCAAGTGCCACTTCAACTATGCTTCTAGGTTATTTCTTTGGACCTTGGATGAATGAATTTCCCTATAGAATTATGATAACACTCCAGACAAAACTCTGCTCTAACGTTTCTTTTTTAAATGATATTATTTGCTTATTCAACTTCAAGTCAAAAAAGAAAGGAATTTGCTGTCTATTGTCCCTCAAGGAGACAGTAGTTTGTGTGCGGTATTCAAGTATTCATTCACTGTCTATTCAGCAAGTGGGGCTAGAATGTAATACATGATTTATTTTACAAGTTGGAGTAGTTAACCTCTCAGGGTCATGTTACTAATAGCTGTTTCCCACCCCAGGGTCCTGTACATTGGCTTGGCGTGTAACACCGCACGCTACCTGTATATTTCTTATTTGGAAAATGCATGGATAGTCCTGCCCATGGAGGTCCTTCAAGGTAAGCGAAGAAACGTCAGACAGCAGCATCATGTTGTTTGCATTAGACCAGGGGTGTCAAAGACACAGTTCCAAGCTTCAGATTAACCCATTTTGAAAATAAGGCATTTGTCTGAGTTTGAGTAGGCTACTGTAAAATTGAGCTCTGTGGAAATGAGGCATTGTGGGTAGGCTGAGTATAGGCAACTGTAATGTGGAGTATTGTAATAATACTGTATGAGGCACTGGTGCACACAGCAGTGGACATTAGTTTAGCTTTACGAACAAATTATTATTATTTTAATTTTTTCCGGCCCGCGTGAGGTTGCATTTGGTCCAATGCGGCCCGCGACCAAAACAAGTTTGACACCCCTGCAACACTAAGATTGGACTGGAGTCATTTGTCCAGTCTCAGAAAGGGCATCGTAGGACATGAACTTTCTCTGTTGGTTCAAGCATTCCTTATCTAACATCCTTTTCCGTGGCAACTCAACACTAAACAAGAACAGGATACTCTTTGAAGAAATTGAAGTATTCATCAAAGTGCCATTACAGTATCAAACAGAGCAATACAAAAACAACCATTTTAAAAACAGTGTAACCAACAAGGAATGTAACAATAATGGTATCTTCATAAAGCGTGATCAGCTCATGTCTCAAGCCTCATGGCGTGACTAGTGGATGTAGTTTAAAATTGCTGTTAATTTTTTTGTGGTTGCAGATGAGAGACTATTTAGGACCGGTCTCTAGACTAGTCAAACCAACCTCTCCCTCTCTGACACCTTTGCTACAAAATAGCCTCTACAACTTCTTCATATTGTGCATTGTATACGATTGTGTTCTGCTTTTCTGGTTAATCATTTCCTACCCCACCCCTCATGGCAACTTGATCAGTAACATTAAGGAATACAGAATGCAACCAACGTACAAAGCTTAGTAGAAAAAAATCTGTCATTACAGTGACATTTCTTCCACCAATGTTTCAGCTCAGTAGCCTTCTTGAGTGTATGACTCTCATTTTGTTCTCAGTTTTGAATTTGACCAAAAACAACAGTGATATCTGTAACCCTGTAAAACAGTTTGCTTTGGCGCTAGGTTCTATCTGAGCTCTACATCCTAGAGAGAGGAGTGTTTTACCCAACCCACAAAACAAAGAAAGATGAGGTTATCACATGACTTAATCTGCATGCAGCCATCACAAAGAACACTCACTGAATTACAGGCCTGGTGCTGAACAGAAGGGATGAGTCAGCACGTGTCGCCACATCCTTATCTTCTGGGCTCGAGCTCAACATCAAAAGAAGCAGTTTCCGCTCAGTATTTTTTCAAATGTGTTTTGCTGTCGAAAAAACGAAACGAAAGAACCAAATATGCCTGACAGTTGAAGAAGGTTAAGGCATTTGTCTGTGCTTTATTTGTACTTTCTGAAAAATATGAATTGTTGAAATGACAGGATGCAGTGGTTGATTGTTTTGGATTTACACATTTGTTTATCCTAATGGCTTTCCTTTTGGCATCATTCAATGACTAGGCTGTACAGTACTTAGTAGACCATATATAAGATGGCAGTTCCACATTGAAGGTTAAGCAAGGAAATGCTACAAGTAATGTAATTAACACCATGTGCAAATAATTGTTGAGTTTGTGCTGATTTAGTGCAAGAATGGTCAAATAGAATGACTCAAATGAGGCTTTAATAATACTGTGTACTTATACAATTATTACAAGGCAAATACTTGTAACTGAATGAACAATGTTACATTCTATCCTCAATGGTAAATGATAGATAGAGAGTAGAGGTCATTCTTACAATACTACTCACAGCTCGGATGTGAACACACGCCAGAACAAAGATAAATCATTTGTCCATTTACCTCTGTTATATAGACTAAAGTATTTAAATTAGGAGCTGTTTGCAAGGAGACCAATCAGAATTCCTCCTATCACTTCTACACTGATGACATCACAGCTCCGACAACTCTCACAAAACATCCCAGCCATTTGTCCACTCCGGGGAAGGGATCCCAAGGAAGAGGGGCAGAATAGCTCCCCTTTCATACCCAGGTCAAGTGTGTGTGGTTGTCTGTGCTGGTTTGTAGGTGTGACCCATGCCTCTGTGTTGGTTTGTAGGTGTGACCCATGCCTCCGTTTGGGCAGCCTGTATCTCCTACCTGAGTGCGGCGGTGCCCCCTGCCCTCCGGACCTCCGCCCAGGGTATCCTGCAGGGCCTTCACCTGGGCCTGGGCCGTGGCTGTGGGGCCATGGTGGGGGGAGTCTTTGTCAACTACTTTGGTATGAAGCCGGACACACAGTGTCAATTCTGACAGGCCAACTACAATACAGACAGGCCACCTACAGTACAAAATGTTATGTTTTTATTGTTATGTTTGATTTTGTTTGTGATTGTGTCTGTTTTCTAGGAGCTGCAGAGACCTTCAGGGGGATTGGAATGGCGTCTCTCGTCATCCTCCTCATCTTTTCCTTCATCCAATGTCTCACCGGACAGAACGAGGACAAGGGTGAGGGAGGGGAGAACACTGACGTACATTTCCTTTAACTCACTAACTGCCAAAGTATTCCGGAACACTCACCACCTAGAGTGCCAAGTGTTTTATGTGGTATTTACCTAGCAACAACACTTTGATTACAAAATGAAGCATAATCATTTATGCATTCAAGTCGCCCTTGGCACTCTAGAATGTTAACAATTTGGGTGACTTTATTCACCCTCGGCACTAAATAAGTTAAATGATTTCCCGTGCCAAAAAAGAACGACCGTCGTCTTCTTTACCTCCGCAGAGGACCAGATGCTGGCTGAGAACATCCCCGTGCCCTCCAGTCCAGTGCCTATCGCCACCATCGACCTGGTGCAGAGCCAGAGTGGTGTGACCACGCTGCACCCGGAGCTCCGACTGCCTGCTAAGAAGACCAAACACCAGGAGGAGCAGGAGGATGTGAACCGGCCGGCCTGGGTGCTGTCAGGCTCCCCCTGGGTCACCATTGCCTTCGCTATCTGTCAGATCAGAGAGCTGGTCCTCATGACCAAGAACCACCCGCCCACAGAGACTCAGCCCCTGCAGGTAGGCTATGATCATGAAGATGTGAAGACGAGGGCTCAAAGGGGAAGTCGTGCTGTTCTCAAATGTGCTAACCTAAGTGTATACTGTACTTTTTTGCTGTTTTAAGAATATTTCTTCAATCATTTTGAATGTGATTTTTTTTTTTTTTTTGGTTCATGACTTCATATTAACACTTTTCTTTTAATCCTACGCCTTCCTACACATTGAAGAAAGGTGAGAACTGATGTACTGCTGCAGAGGTTGATGGAATGCTTCTCTGGGTTGAGAGTAAATGGTTTTGTGATGTGTGTGCGTGCGTGTGTGTGTGTGTGTGTGTGTGTGGTGATAATGGCTTGGGAAAATATGATCTAGGTCCATGTTCGGACTCCCTAGTGTAGTGCATGGTTTGACTATCAGCTCTGAGTGTATCAAATATTTTGTCATCAAGATTTGTAACCAATGAGGTTCTTTTCCCTGTTGCTAGGAGACAAATGAGCGGCGGTCTAGTGAATATGAAGCGGTGGAGACGTCACGCCCAGACTCTGACCACAGCACTGAGTACACCCACTCACAAGGGGCACCCACCTCATCCTGAGTCTCCCTCCCTTCACAGACCAGAGTTCTTTCTACCAGGGCATCTTCACATGGCCTTTGTTGCTTTGAACCCTTTCCAGCTGTAATTTGGAAGCTTGTGTTATTATACAGAGCTGACACTCACAGTATAGGTCCTTCTCCTTTGACTGCTTTTACCACATATATAACTAGGAAAGCATAAAAGTAAGAGAGCACTACTGTACATTGGCTGCCTTGGGAATAGGATAACATAATTTAAAGTCTTGCTGACAAGTTTGTTGGATGGAACCATAAATGAAATGTTGGCATGTAGAAGTGCCTCTTTACATGCCTTTAAAAGTGTATATTAATGTTATACTGTACAGTACACCACCAAATAATAGTGTATCTGTAATGTTCATTATATCTGCATAATGCTGCATATGTCCTGTCTTTGTGAGTCATCTGACATTCTGTTAATAATACTTTTTTATCTAGATTGGGTATTATGCTGGAAAAGTGATTGCATCACACTCAAAACAATACCATGACAACGAAGCTATTAGCAAGATTGTTGAACGTGATAAAATATTTTTTAAATACGTTTGTATTTGATATTTGAGACCTATGTGCTAGTTATTGCAAGTAGCTAACGTGACCAGTCGCTAATACAGTGTCCAGCGTAAGTAATGGGACGGTGAAGCATTTTTCTTCTTTTGGCTCTATACACAAATGTTTAGATTTGAAATCAAACAATTACTATGATTTTAAAGTAGAGATTCTCATTTTTTATTTGATGGTGATTTGTGTACATATTGGTTTCACCATTTAGAAATAACAACATTTTTTATACATACTCCCCCTATTTCAAGCCACCAACAGTAATGGGACAATTACTGTTGACAGGTGGTTGGTCAAGTGTGTTCCATCACATCATTTGTGCAGGCATAAGAGAGCTGTCAATGTCAAGTATTGATTCTAGGCTTTGGATTTGTCTTTGGAGTCTGCTATTGGTGTTAAAAAGAGGACCAAAGAGATGTTGATGAAACGTCCGCTGAATACATCACTAGCCGAACTACAGAGGCTTCACTGCAAGGTGCAAACCGCTAGTTATCCTCAAAAAGGATGGCCAGGTTACAGTACAGAAAAAAGTATCTGCCCAAGATTTACAGCATATCACCTCATCTGTGAAGCATGGTGGAGGAGGTGTTATGGTTTGGGCATGTAAAGCTGCCACTAGAAATGGCTAACTTGTCTCAATTAGTGATTGTAACTGCTAACAGCAGCAGCAGAATGTATTCTAAAGTGTACAGAAACATCTTGTCAGCCCAAGTCCAAGCAAATGCCTCCGAATATATTGGATGGCGCTTCATTATACAGTAATGCAATGACCCCAAACATACTGCCATAGCAACTTGGGAGTTTTTCAGGGCCAAAAAGTGGAAAGTTCTTGACTGGCCAAATCCAATTGAACATGCATTTAATTTCCTAATGATAAGATTTTAGGCAAAAAAACTCAAAACAAATAACAACTGAAGATGGCTGCAGTACGGGTCTGGCAGAGCATCACCAGAGAATATACCCAGCATCTGGTGGGGTCAATGGGTTACAGACTTCAGGAAGTTATTGCATGCAAAGGATTGTCCACCAAATACTAAACAACGACCAAATACTAAACAACGTGTAGTGGACATTATATGAATCTGTCCCATTACTTTTGGTAAAAATAGAGGGATTATGTATAAAAAAGTGTTGCCATTTGTACGTGGCATAACCAATATGTACCATCAAATAAAGCTGAGAATCTCTACTTTATCCTCATAGTAATTGTTTTTTTTTAATTTATTTCAAATCCAAACTTTGGGGTATAGAGCCAAAAGAAAAGAAAAACAATGCTACACTGTCCAATTACTTACGCAGGGCACTGTATATCTGAAAAACAATTTTTATAAATAAATCTTCTAACCTGCACAGTTTTTCACACTGTCTCATTTATATGATGATGGGGAAAGCGAAATAATGAAGAATATTCAATTATATTACGGTGGGAGTACATTTTTATTTTATTTTATTTTGTGGCAGTGTAGCAGTGCTGCACGTTTGTTTGGGTGTCTCCAGCGGGGATTGTTGCCTTTATGTATTCTTTAAGAATGTATTTATTGCTCCTGTCTTCCTGCAAATTGATTAAGTTTGATTGATTTTAAGTTCATCATATTGTAAACCGCAGTCAAGCTTTCAACACTTGAGATGAGATGCAGAATGTCCTGTAAAATAAATCAATGTTTTGAAGAAAAAACTCACTGCATTCTATCTTCATGCAATTTTTTTAATTCCAAGAAAGGACACTTGGTGGTAGTAGTGTACAAGTACAAGACTCATGAACCATACTACCAGCGTGTGCGTGCGTGTGTGCGTGCATGCATGTGTGCGTGCGTGCGTGTGTGCGTGCAGGTTATTGAGGTCATGGTGGGCCTGCTGCTGATGGGATTGTGTGGGAGGACAGTAATACCGTTCCTCAGAAACTAGACTTGCCATCTGCAGAATCGTCTTGGCGGAGAGCATGTCTAATAGTGGTGTAAATGTGTCGACTGGCTTGTTTGTCTTTACCAGTTGTCTTTGTTTTGAACTGAGAAATTAATTGTTTCCCTAACCCACATTATTGCACTTCAGCAGTCAACTGTCAAATGCAGCCATTTGCCACATCAAATGACTATGTTGTCTATACATGATGTTGATGTGTGATAGTCATACTGGACATCAATGGAATACATCATTTGTCAAACTTTCTCACTCCACTACATGAACAGCATTTCCTCTGTGGCTCAGTTGGTAGAGCGTGGTGCTAACAACGCTTAGGTTGTGGGTTTGATTCCTGCTGGGACTGTATATACTGAAAATGAATGTACTCACTCCAATGTAAGTCACTTCAAATAAAAACATCAGCTAAATTGCATATATTATTTCAACTTATTTCTTATGAAGAATCCAGAAGCACATGTCGTAGTAATTGTGAGCTACAATGGTTGCATCGATCTTATTTGTATTTTCTGAATTTGTTAAGAGATTATTTTAAGTGTAATCTAGAACTGGTCAAATTATCATCAGTCAATCCATTTGAAAGTCAAACAACATGATTCAGCCAAATGCCACTATTTTTAGATTTTAGCACCCTGGTATGGTACACCGTTGGATGAAATGCCTTGCGGATGTGGCTTTACAGAAAGAGTTGAGTCATCAGTAGGACTGGTCCTCCTTTGTGCCTGTGGACACTCCCAACCTGCGAGGAGAAATAGGATCAGACAGCTGCCATGGTTAGTCTTGCATCACAAGACTGTTGTAGTAGTAGCGTCACTCACTTTAATGACAGAGCACACTGATAATGCTACATCGAATAAGCTACATACTATAGCTCAGCCACAGTAACATGACAAGTGGAAAGATATGTGTCATATTTTCACTAACATCGTCTAACAACGCTGAGGTTGTAGGTTCGATTCCCACTGGGATACACTGACCATATATGCTGAAAAATGCATGCACTCACTGCAATGTAAGTTGCTTTGGATAAAAGCATTAGCTAAATGGTATATATTATTATTTGCATACATACATTCTTTAGGAAACTGAATGAACACACTGATTGCACGTACATTTCTGATTCCTCACCACCAATCACACAGTCACCAGGATGCTCTCCAGTGTGTGAGGGGAACAGCCCTGTGAGACAGTGTGAGGCTTTGTCTTCTCTGTGATCAATCGGCCCATACATGACGCCCACGGGGCCGGCCCTTCGTAGGCGCCCTCGGCCCAGCCCACCAGCCCCTCACAGCCTGCAGAGCACAGCAGGAGACCTCACAGCCCAGTCGGCTCCCATCAATCCTCTGTGAGGCAGCCAGGGCCGGGCCACAGGATCTAAGGACAGCGCTGGAACCACACACCAACCCTCCTCCACTCCTCCAACCCACATCATTGTCCCACCATCTCAATTATGTCTGTTTCTTTCAAATCCATTTCGAATCCATGTGAAGTGCAGAGAAATGGGTATTTGGATAAGTAAATAATGTGAGGAAAAGTAAGTTGCAGAGGTTTTCTCATTGAGTCAGGGACTTGTGTTTGAAAGGTAGGCGGTGAGTGGGGGGGACTAATCCCTAGCTGCTGTTGTTTTTCGTGCCTGTTGGGTTGAGATCAAAAACTTAACAGCAATAATAATAATGCAGAATGTGTGGCTTTACTTCAAAGAGGAAATCAACATGACTTATACTCATTCTGTTTGAATAGTTTCATCAGAACTTATGTTTCTTTTTTTCCTTCGATTTTCTTTTTCTTTTTACAAAATGTGATAGATCTCTGATAAAGAACTAGTGATACCTCGTACCATAATAAAGGTCAGAGGCTTTATAAGGTTGCCTGACAGGCAGCTAAGACTGTAGTTAACATAGAGATGCTAATGACCATTTTACCCTAGTTCAAAAAGCGCCCTCAAATAAGTGAAAATCGAATGGACCTAACATTTATCATCAACATGACACAAACGCACATGAGAGGGCTTGCCGCTGTGGCAGAAGCGTTGTCCTGCATTAGCGGATATGACACACATTAGCAGGGCTGGGCGGTGGGCGGTGAAGGGTGGGCGGTGAGGGGTCTCTGGTACCTGCGTGGTCACACACCCGCCCACATGGGCAAATCCCCTAGAGCACACAAATACAATTCCCCCTCATTATCACCGTGCGTGTGTAGACTGGAGAGACAGATAAGCCCCCCACAGACACTCTGTGTGGGCAGTGCAATCCTAGCCTCGCTTTGTGGCCAAGTTTGGCAGCTGTGGTATTGATTACAATTCATAGGGAACACTAATTGTACACCTGCATGTTTAGGGTTATCACTGACCTAGCACAATTACCATAGGGACATTGATCACAAAATGGGTTAAAGATTTATGTACTACCATAAAACTTTGAAGATTGCTCACTCTATACTGCAGTCCCTATCTCTGCATTTCAGACAACCCCCGCCCACACAAAAACACCCACACACACACATCCGCCCACACACACACACTTTCCGCCCACACTGGGACACACATGTTCACTCAGACATAAGCTGCTCATGCCATCCCACACTTTCTCACAAACACACACAAAGTAATGTGCTACAGTACTGCTCAGTACCCACCTACAAATTGTATTTTTTTCCTGACAAACACACCACTCTCACATAAATCTGTAAGACAAACACACATTCACATATCAATGTTTTCCCACAAATATAATATTGTAGGTAACAACGCCATGATATAGAAATAGTGAACTAAAGACATTTGCTGTAATGCTCATACACATCAACTATAGTATACAGTAAATCCCTTTTGATTCCCACCGTTAACAGAGCCGTTATACGAGTGAATATCTTAAAAGTCTCAATGTTACAAAAGAGGAACTTAGAGGAAAAGCCTTCCTTTAGTGCATGAGTGTGGGGATGTGGGTTGGTTGGGGGAAGGTGGGGGGGGGGGGGGTATGGGTTGCCAGAATTGTGTGGGTGTTATCACAGAGTGTGGGGCTGACAGGCTCCTGCGTGGGTTTGACGCTGAAGTGTGTTTGAAATTGGGAAGGGAAAAGTTGCAGAGCACACTTAAAGTGCATCTCACTTTCAAAAAGGACAGCGGTAGTAAAGAATAGAAGGCGAGTGGAACGATAGCCTATTTTAGCTTAGGATTTAGTCCTTTCTCCCAGCTCTCTTTGTTCATTAATGGTTGTTCTAATGAGCGTCAGTAATGGGGAGCAGGGTCCAGGCATCTTTAGAGAGGTGAAGGGGTTTGCAGGGGCTGAGCTACTCTGGTACCTGGGTGCCCTGGGAGGTCAGAGCTGTGCACAGACAGACAGGATTAAAGGAGTGGGTGGGCTGCTGGAAACTGAGCCTACTGTACCTGTTCCCCCCGACCCTGTGGAAAACACATCATTAAATCTGAGATGAAAAACCAACAGCTGCTCCTCTTCGCTGACTCAATTATCATCATCATTCTTCTTCATCTGGAAATTATTATCAGTAGCTCTGCAGCAAACAGACAGTGGTTGACTCGGATGCCTAGGAGTCTTATTTAAATAGCCTCTGGAGAGCGGGAAAGAGTTGTTCTGCAGTGTGTAGATCCTAGCTTTTGTTTCCATAAGAAAAACAAAGCTCATCTCCCAAGGCTGCACATCGTGGTGGCTGGCCTAATTCCCCAAAATAGCTAATTGATACTGAAACAGACTTACGGATTACAGTTATTACATGCACTAGTTTTGTGTGGAGAGATATCCTGTCTCTGAGAGAAGGAGATTATCAAAAGATATTATGGTTATTTTAAAACCTTTTTCATTGCAATTTTCAAAAAGCACATTCAGTTCGGACAAGGTAGCCTACTGAAGATGAACATCAATATGTATTTATTTATTAGATTTTCTCTTTCATTTGACATTATGTCAGCCTCAAATGCACTGCAGGATAGGAAGAAACACCATAGCCTCAAGTCTTAATATATATTACATTTGGAGAGGCAAAGCACTAATGGTAGTTGAATCTCAGTGTGTGGGTGTGTTTAAGTCCTCAGAGAAAGGTTCATAGTCTGTGTGCACATGGGACCAAATCGCCTCATCTCCACCCCAAGTCCCTGCCTTAATTCTGAGAGCCAAAACAAAGCAATGGTGGAACATGAAGTACAGTACACACCACATTACTATCAGACCCATCCCAAGGTGAAATAAAAATAGACCAAATCAACCCTCTCTGAATGCAAGTAGTAAAATCAATCCTCTCTGAATTCAAGTAGTAAGAGCAATGTGTCCAATGGAGAAAGGTGTTCAACAGCTCATTATGCTTCCTCTGAAATGCCAATAGTAGACTATTGCTTCACCGTCTACGCGGGCGATTGGGTGAGTCTGCTCCACTCCCAGCTGACCCAGGCTGCTGCTGTTGAGATGTGGTGCTTGGTATTCCATGCAGAAGCCTCCCACGCCCCTGTCCGCCCACGCCAGGATTTGCGTCACGCAGGCGCGTAGGCGTGAGCACTGTAGCAACCGCGGAATATCCCAATTTCAATATATCTGGGGAGGAGGGTGTAGCAGGCGGCTCTCACATCGAAGCTTTTACGTCCTACACAACCCTATTTCTCGTCTTAAGCCAAAGGGGTTAGAGGAGGGGACCTAAAGTTGTCCAAAAAGAGGAATAGCCAAAGATCTAGAGAGCGCACTCTACAGTTGGTGCCAGCGCGTAGAAAGGAAATTATTGTTTGTTTTTTTAGAGCGAAATCTTTTGGATCTACTCCGTTTTGACAGGTTCTTCTGAAACAGTTTGTGGCAATTACAGTACATTAGGCTTCTGGCAGTTACAGTAGACTGGGCTTCTGTCTACACTGTAGCTACATTGCAACACCTAGACAAAGGAAACTAAAGGGAGCCAACGTTCTCCAGGTACGTAACCTACAATAATTTGGCATCGACTATCATTTGTTTTATGCATTTGTGTCCTTGATAGTGTTACATTCGACCATGAGTTTTGCTCTTCTTCCTAGAGGGTGTATTATTTGTACATAGCAGAGAGGAAGAGAGATGAGTCAGCGTGACATTTGACTGGTGCTCACTCTGTTTTATTGTTTTGCATTTTTTTGTGTGTTTCGAAACTAATTCGTTTTCCTCATGTTGATGTTGATATTGCACATGTAGAATTGGTTTTGGTGAATATGCCTTGATCATGAACCAAAGTGAAAGTCAAGACATTGTCTCTGTACTCTGTTCTGTGGAAGGTTGAGTTCGTTCAAGTTTTCGCTCAGCCATTTACATGACTTCAAGCAAATGTCTGTCGAGATCTGAGGAATAGTTTGCAAATAGTCTGTTCACATTGATAAACTATGAAATTATATTCCCAAAACAACTGTATTCTATCCAGAGGATCAATCAGCAATTGGTATGTTTATGAATGTGTGTGTGTGTGTGTCATGGTTTTAACTGACTTGCTAGGAATGGGTTGGGTAACAAATCGCCTTGGCTAAAGCCAGTGGAGCCTGTGTTGAGAGCCCACCTACGCATGCTGCAGAGGAGGGTTGTGGCATGTGTTCCTCCCAGCAACTCAGGACTCTAACTGCCACTCTTCTAACTGCAGCCCTGATCTGGGCCTCAGGCACTCACAAAGGAAACTCCAAGTCTAGTACCTCTGTCGCTTTTTCTCTTCCTCTCTTCAGTCAAAGACAACATTTTCTTTAGACACAATATCTCATCCCACATACAATCGTTCATGTCCTCAGGTATGGCGGCGGCTTTGCCCAGAACCCTTGGGGAGCTGCAGCTCTACCGTATCCTCCAGAGGGCCAACCTGCTGTACTACTACGAGGCTTTCATCCAGCAGGGCGGCGACGATGTACAGCAGCTCTGTGAGGCCGGAGAGGAGGAGTTCCTGGAGATCATGGCCCTGGTAGGCATGGCCAGCAAACCTCTGCATGTGAGGCGTTTACAGAAAGCCCTGCGGGACTGGGTCACCAACCCGGCGCTGTTCAACCAGCCCCTGACCTCCCTGCCGGTCTGCAGCATCCCCGTCTACAAGCTGCCTGAGGGCTCCCCCACCCCACACAGCACCCAGGAGCGGGGCAGCAACAGTGCCAGGGAGCCTAACGTCAAAGTCCCCAAAGTCCTGGCCGCCACCTGTTTGGACCCAGGCAAGCTGGAGGTGGCCCGGGACAAAGTGGCGGCGGGCTCTCCCTCACAGAGCGCCAGCGAGCCGCGGTTCTGGTCGGGCCACAGCAACGACAGCGAGCAGAGCATGTCCCCGTCCGACCTGGGGTCGCCCTCGTCTCCCCGGGAGGGGCTGGAGGCCCTGGATGCGGCTGCCGTGCAGTCGGTTCTGGAGTGCGTGGACCGGATGACCCCTGCCCTGCCGAAGACGGACCCCGCGGAGGTCAAAGAGCAGCTGAAGGGCAACAAGAAACTGGCCAAGATGATCAGCCACATCTTCGACATGAGTGATGACGATCCACACAAAGAGGAAGAGATCCGCAAGTACAGCGCCATCTACGGACGCTTCGACTCCAAAAGGAGGGACGGCAAGCATCTGACACTGCATGAGGTACAGAAGGGAACCTGATGTAAAGCTAGGCTCAGCGCCACTGCATTTGCCTAACCTCTACTTGTACTAGTAAGGGGATGGTGGAGGGGTAATGAGTGATTTTTAAAGTTTTATTTGTACAAATAAAAGAGCTGTGAATCGTATGGATAAAAATGAGGGTTGTACAGATGAATAGATTAATCAAACAGATTAATCAACTAATGCTTTAGTTACTATTACTACCCCTTTGGTTGTTTAGGCAACGCTTTGGTTTTCTTGTCTTGAATTTTTTTTTTAAATCTCTTACCACCACTGTAGATAGCAAGATGAAAAATAAGGTGGAAAAATGTCACATTTTCTCATTAGATGAATCAACTGATGGGGGGGGGAAAAAAAATTAACACATTGTTTTAATCGACTGACAGCCCTGATACAAATGCTACAAATTGTTCCTAATCTTCCCTGAAGCTGACTGTGAATGAGGCAGCAGCCCAGTTGTGTATGAGGGACATGGCCTTGCTGACACGCAGAGATGAGCTGTTTGGATTGGCCCGCCAGATCTCCAGAGAGGTCACCTACAAATACACCTACAGGACCAGCAAGTAAGACCCTCTCAATCTCTTCCTCTAGGTTAGATACAGTAGTGAGGAAAGCAGGTGTATGAGGTTGTGTTGATTCAACACATTGTCCCTCATGTTAAGACTATAGAATGATGATAATGTGTTAGATTTGATCATGTTATGTATGTTAAGAAGTGTATATTGCACACAGACTGACAGTAACTATCCTCTCTAGGTCTCGCTGTGGAGACAGAGATGAGCCATCTCCTAAAAGGATAAAAACAGAGGTAAGTGCTCAGGTATAAAATAGAAGTTACTTTCTTTAAACACTTTGATATCCAAGCATTTCACCCATACATAATGTCTGTACTGGAAAGTACATTGCCGTGTGCTAATGTTTTACTCAACAAGCACCGACATGTTTTGAATGCCCACTTTCAATTACTTTTCAGTTCGTCTTTATATATGAAGTATTTTTGCTTTGTCGTCTTATCATGCATGATGGCTAACTAGCAACTTCAGAAAACAATGTTAACTCTCATGTTCTGCTGGAGCTGTATATGTTGGCTGGTGGGTGTCTCGATACATGCTTCACTGATATCTGAATACAGAATAAAATAAGCTTTCTCTGTCTTCAAAACTCTGGGGGGAAATTATTATCCTGAATCACTAGGCTTGTTCAACACTTCCTTTAAGGATTGTATCACTCCTCTCAGCTGTTAGATGAATGATTGAAAACATATGTACAACTGTGGCTCTTTGAATAAGGTAGTGTTTGAAAATGAAGAGTCCCCTATTGATCTGCAGTAGGCCTACAGTATGACACTATACAGTGCCTTCGGAAAGTATTCAGACCCCTTCACCTTTTCCACATTTTGTTGTGTTATAGACTCAGTTTAAAATGGATTAAATTTAAAAAATTTGCCATCAATCCACACACAATACATCAGAAGTACAGAACTTGCAAAACAGGTTTTTAGAAATTTCAGTAAATTTATTAAAATTGAAATACAGAAATACCTCATGTACATACCTTGACCCTTTTCTATGACACTCTTAAAATTAGCTAAAATGCAAAAATGTCATCAACAAATCACTCAGTAAGTTGAATTGAGTCCATCTTAATGCAATGATAATAGTTCATGTAATTTTGGAATTAATGTCTTTGTTTTTATAGGGTCTCTGATTTGCATAGGAATCAATTACACACTGTGTAGATTAGGATGTACGCTACCAACTCAGCAAATGTAATAATTTTCTCTTCATCCTGACAACTCCCCAGTCCCTGCCAGTGACAAACATACCCATAACTTGATGCAGCTACCACTATTCTTCACATGAGAGATGGTGCGGATTTGCACCAAACTTAATACTTAACCAAATAAACACATTTCCAGCCACTTTCTTTGCTGTAACACTTGAATTCATTGTTGCACACAGTATGGAGTATGGATATGAGAGATTATTTTCCATTAAGGGATTCTTTTTGGCCACTTGGTTGTAGACCAATTTTGTAGAGTGACTGAGATGATGTTGTCCCATCGACTATGCTTTTATCTCTGCACCATTCAATTTTGTAGATTTTTGTAAGTCTCCCCAGGCCTCAGGGTCGCATTCCTGAGCAGTTTTGTTCCTCTCCATTTGCTCAGTTTGTAATAACAAGCTGATCCACACAGTGTGTAATTGATTCCTATGCAAATCACAGACCCTATAAAAACAAAGATATTAATTCCAAAATTAAATTAACTATTATCCTTGCATTAAGATGGACTCAATTCAACTTATTGAGTGATTTGTTGATGACATTTTTGCATTTTAGCTAATTTTAAGAGTGTCATAGCAAAGGGTCTGAATACTTATGTACATGAGGTATTTCTGTCTTTCAATTTTAATAAATTTACTGGCATTTCTAAAAACCTGTTTTCGCTTTCTCATTCTGGGGTATTGTGTGTGGAATTCTTTGAATTGAATCCATTTTAAATTGAGTCTATAACACAAAAAAAGTGAAGAGGTCTGAATACTTTCCGAAGGCACTGTACATCCCTCTGAATGCTCACCACACACCAGAAGAAATACCATAGCTTGCCCCACCCATATCGCTTACACTCTATATCTTCTCTCATTTCTTGACATCCTCAGGAGAACTTTTTTGACATCCAGGAAGCACTCCAGGCCATCCACATGAGGCAGGAGATCCTGAGGGAGCAGCTAGCGAGTGCCAAATCCAAAGGGGAGGAGACGGTTGGGCGAAACCTCCAGGTAATTAGAGCCTTGCCTGTACTTGCCTCTACAAACTCAGTAGGACTCAGCCCCATGTATCCCATGGTCATTTTTTTCTCATAGGAGGCTGCTCCAGTATACGGTGGCTACAGAGTTATGTTCTCAATCATGTGCTTCATTGCCTTTTTTACCACCTGCTCTATCTGCGATGGAATATCTTCTAATAAACAGTGTAGACTCACTGTGCTACCGTTATCTTATTTATTTTTTTGGGACGTGGGGGTAGGTCAGCTTTGAAAAAAATAGAATTTTAGTTGTATTCAATAGCATTGTTTGTATAATTTCTAGTCCCTTTTTTTTCTCCCTGCCCCAACTCTCCCTAAAAAGGACAATTGTAATTATTATTAAAAAATATATATTTTTGCCCAGCCCCACCTCAGAGGACCTAAGTACTTTTTAATTTTTTTTTTTTTTTTTTTTTTTTAATTTTAACCATTATCATTCTTAGATGAACTTGGTTCCTATGAACGTTTGGTTCCTATGAACGTATGGCTGTGTCTTCCAGGTGCAGCTGGAGCGTCTGTTGGCCAGGCAGATGGAGATTCTCCATGACGCAGCGGTGCAGGAGCGGTTACAGGCTCTGGACTGGAGAATACCAGCAGGAGCTTTGAAGTACCTCAGTGATACTCAGGTCACCAACAGCATGTCTGCAGACAAGAACAGGGAGAACCAAGGTACGCCACTCCTTTTTGTGCTCCCACTGAGTCCCGCTGCTTCTGGCATACGTCACTTAATCCAGAAAGCAGCCATGACACAACCGTGAATCTTCTAAATCTCTAATTCAGTTTGGGTTTTTCTTTTCACACTTCTCAAAAGAGGGAGGAATCATTTTTCAGCTCCCAGCCAGCCTTCAGGGACTCATCTTATTTTCATCTTTTTCTCACTCACCCCATAGGCCTACTGCTGACAGCTCATTACTGTATATCCGTGTTCCCATAAATCCCCTCTGCACTGGTAATTACCACTCCCACGCCTGTTTACCTCCAGCCAGTTGCCCAGGGGGTGTCTCTCTCTATCTAGTTCTCTCTCTCTCTCTCTTTCATAAGGTATGGTTACCAAGAGACAAATGTAAAACAGCAGCTATTAAAAGCACCTTATTCAAGTTGAATGAGAGGAGCATAAAACACTCTAGGCTTAGTGAGTGGCGTATGCTCACACAGCAGATGTGGGGATCACTGAGAGAACACAGGAGGTTTATGCACTGACAGAGCAGATTCAGCCGAAGTGAAAAGCAGTGCCAGTAGAATTGAACATGTAAATGATAGTGTTTAGCCACACTCTCATGTTTGTTTGTTTGTTTGTGTGTGTGTATTGTTTCAGATGAGAGACCGATGAACTTGCGGGTGGTCAGTCAGAACGTGGCGGAGGGGGAACTTACGCTGGGGAAGCAGCTGGCCAATGAGCTGAAGCGTCACCATAACCACAACACAGATGAGGCCAAAACACCAGCAGCAGGTCAGCACAGCAAAATGTTCACTCCCAGGGCACTTAGTGGCAAAGCACACCAATGTGTGCTTAATGTGTATACCATATAATCGCAAGGTTCCTCCTCTCTCTCACCCATCCTTCCTGCCAATCTCTACTGTCTCTACCCCAATAAAGCAGAAATGCCCTAAAAAAAACCATTTTAAATGTTCACGGCATCATACTCCTGAATCCCATGTGTAATGATCTATCACCGTACACATGAGAGACATGATAGTATTCATCATGCTTTATTGCACACACCTGTGTCTTTACAGATAATGAGTGACCACATACTGTACATTCCTCGCAGTTCAGTGATATAAGTGGGTGATATTTCCTACTCTTAAATGTTGATCGTTTGCATACACCTTTCTCCTTGATCTCTTGGCCCATCACACACTGCAGGCTAACATCTGATCACACTTTAATGTATGCTGCCTCTTTAATCTATGATGGCTCTTTGAAGCTGACTCCTACAGTACCAAGTTTTGAGATTTCCTTATACACCACAGCACACCCTCTTCCTTATCTTAACCCACCACTTTTAGTGGTGTTTAATGTTCCTTCGGTTTTAACTTGGTGTTTCAAGATATTTTACCAAAAATGTGCGGTTTTCTCTTCTGAGTAGGTAGTTCTGAGTATATTATTCAACGTAATTTGGAAACGGTATATGGCCATTGTATGTTTTAGGATTATGATAATTATCATGTTTTTTTCTTTGCATTGACTCCATAGAGAACGGGACTTCACAGCGAGCAGCCAACCACTCAGACAGGAAGACCATCAAATCAGAACCAGAGGATTCCACATAGTGCCTCCAGCCTCCTTCTGTTCCCCCTGTTTTACTCACAGTTTACCGTATGCAGTTATCAGTCAATAGATACTAAGCAAGCACAGACACAGTAGAGCCTTAACAACCAATGTTGCCTCAAAAATAGCATTTATTTTCTTTAATTTTGTCAAAGGTTTTTGCCAAAGCATCTAGAGCATGCATTCAGTTGTGGGGAATACTGAGCAGGATGCTCTTCATCCTGTGCAGGTCTTTGTTTATTTATCGATTGTACATGATGTTATTTAAAAAGTGATGGTTATGAAAAGAACACCAAGTTGCATTTTTCTTTGTACCCCATCGATTTTTGACTTGTTTGTCATTTTTTTGTGGACAGCTGATTTACTGCAGTTATTTAAGGCTGAATCATAACTTGAGATCTGCATGCCAAAACCTAGATGTTCACGTAACCTTGGATGTCAATGATAGATTTGTGTAAAACATTGAGTTCAGTGTAGAGATCAAGTTCCGATTCAGCCCTTCATGAATCGTTTTCTGGGTTCAATTCAGAGGAGACAAAATAAAGTTGTCTTTAGAGGAGCAATCTTTTTGCTTCCCCCCGTTGTACTGTATGTATTTATGAGTGCTAAATTTACTTGAGGCAGCAGATGTTCCGTTCTGTAACTCATCCTGAGATCAGTGTTGTAGGTCAGTCTAGCATTCTTGTGTTGCCTGGTACCAACTCTGATCATTTGCTTTGTTTCACTTTTTATTTAGCAAAGCAAAAATTGATCTCATACCGGGCTGCTAGTTGTCATGTTTTCTACAGTTCTCACTGTAGGACATTATCATCAGGCCTGTATATAGTATGGAAATTACAGTAATAATAGCCTAATATCAAAAGCAGGGTTTTGTCAGTGAGTGTAGTAATTTGCTGTAATGTTGTTGTCAATATAGTGTTTGTGTGTAGAGCTAAACCGAATTACTGTTGTTTTAAAAACCAGTAAAAGTGTCTGGTACCACGCGCTGTACAAGATTTTAATGTTACTTAGCATAGCCTTAGATCTTACCAGTGTTTCATCACTAGGACCACAAGTGTATAATTCAAGATGTTCCTTGCTGTTAGAATAAGCTAGGAGATGGCTATCAATGTTTTTGTGTTTTCCACTGAGTAAATATGTCTTGTTCTCATGGTCTTTTTTGAGGTCCAGTTGATACTTTGTCTGACGTAGATGCTCTGCACATGGCAGTTAGTTTTGTAATAGTCTCACTCACTAAGACTGCAACCAATGCAATACTTGTTAATAAGTATGTAATTACTCTTTGTAATTTCACTTTCTGGGCCTACCATTGTTCTGTGCTAGGTGACTGTCGTCTACCAGTGTCCAATACTGGTCATCAGTGTCATATGATGTTCAGAGATCACCGCATGTCCAGCTGTGTGATAGAGGTGTCAATAGTTGATTCATGTTCTTATCACTGTTATTGTACGTGATAGAGTTAGATTAGGTTTGCCTAGTTATGCACCTGTTTTTTAAACACTAATATATTTTATTTGGTATACAGCACATGGACATTAAACTTTATTTTTTGAACTCTTATGGTGGCATGTTTTTACTCATTAGTGGCGTGCAAAATGTGTCTGGTCCCAAAGAGAAGGAAAATGATGTTCTGTGAAAGAGGAATAATTAAGAAATATTTTATTTGACATCTAACCTACTGCATGACAGATAGACAACTTGCTTCAGCAATTAGTAGAGGTGTGAGGGGTGACAAAAGTGCCTGGGGTCATGTCAACACTTTGTCTTCAAAGAGGAATGTATGAACCTCTTGAGTGAACCATTTGCATGAGCGTCACATCAACACATTCTGAAACTAATTCATGACTCACTCTGACGCAGGTCCTTTTCATAGTCGTCGTTGTCGTCACAGATTTTTCTCCTGAGAACAGGTCAACTCATCACTGAACACCCACTCTTGTAGCCCATAGTTTCAACTCTGTCTGATGGCCTCTGCCAATGCAAGTCACTGATGTGTTGCCATGGCAATAATGATTGTGGGCGGCACCAGGAGCAGTGGGAGGGAGCCTGCCTGCCGCTAAGCTGTGTGGGAGTGATCTGGTGAACGCACCATCACCCTCATTTAAAAGAGCAGGAAACTGACTCCTTTAGAGAACGTGTGGGCGTTTGTGAATTATCGGCTCACCTCCTCCAATTGTGTTTAGGATTATGTATTATTTGTTTCTTTCTTATTACCTCCCAATGCATTTATTAACTCTTAAAGGGACAGTTCACCCAAATGACGAAATCGCATATTTGGTTCCTTAGTCTGAAAGAACAGACTTCAATACACATAGTTGGTTTTGTTTATCTGGGCACTGTCACGAACAGCTAATGGTTAACATTTTTGGAAGTCAATGGACACTAACTTAGCCTGTTTGAAATGTCATGTTCAAATGATATAAAAGTCATTTAAATCATGTCATTTAGTCTCTTCGGAGAATTTGAGATGATTTGGGCATGACATTTCAAACATGCTAAATTAGGGTCCATTCACTTGCATTGGGTTTTGATTAAAACTGCTAACAACTCGATGTTAGTTACGGTGCCCAGATAAGCAGAACTAAAGTGTGTGTTGAAGTTTGTACTTGTCCATAGACTTATTTCAGGATAAGGAGGCAAATATGTGATTTTGTAATTTGTACGTGTATTTCGTTTTTTATTTATTTTTAAATATTTAGATTGTATTTGTAATAAGAGAACTCAGTATGTTATCATTTAATTAAATGCAATATGTATATTGACCACAGGGTGTCAGGCTAAGACAAAAGCAGGGGAGAGGCTCATTCAGACAGGAAGAGAGAAAGGAAGAGTTTGAGCAGTGTGGTCCTATTTATAATCAGGAATATCCTCCAAGGAATTATTTTTCTTTTACTCAGGGCATATATTTATTCTGAATTTTCTTTTCAGCACAGTGTCTCCACTAACACATTCTTGATGCATATTGCTGTTCCTCATACTTTTGAAACTGGAGGCTAAAATAAATATCACCCCTGTGATTGTTGCCTCCTAAAGAGACCCATTTTTACCTAAACCCCAGTGAAAGGGTTAGCTTTTGAAAAGCAGAGGATCAGTCCAGTGGATTGTGTTGGAGGCCTGCGTTGTTAGTTTTGGGCATTGTAATGTCACTCTAGTTTAATTTCAGATGACCAGACAGCATTTCAGAATGTGTGACTAGAGCTGATGGCTCTGCTGCTCTGACAAAAATCTGGATCAATGTCATTGGCATCTAGTTATCACACTTTGAACAACATGAACGCATACATGTACCATGTACTGTATGGTCTACCTGGGCAGCATGTATGCCCTGAATTGAGCACGATGTCTAACTCCTGGCCATTGTCTTTATCCAGATAGCATCCGACTTGCCAACGTTAGCATCCGTAGGCATAATTCATTATCATTATCATTATCATCATTCATCATTATTGGAGTGACATTCAACCAAACCAACATAGAATTGTGTTGATTGGTGTATGATTTTTATCAACTGATAGTGTGGGGGCAATAACCACTACCAATGACAATGCTATTGTCGTAAAAGAAGATGGAACATGGAATACATATCATCATTTACCATTTTATTCAGTGTCTCAATATGAGTTTCCCTGAATTACAGAAATACGACACTACTGTTGACTTTGAGGAAAACAATAACATAACATGCACACTTTGCTAGTGGATAGATGCTGCACAGGCAGGAATACACATTATTTTATAATAAACGCACCCGGCATATTTGCTGCCACGGTGCTGAGGAAAAGGATTGTGATTGATAACGAGCGCAACCAATTAGAAGGGGGGACGCGCTAATACCAGTCAGTAGGATTCGTTGTAGGGCGTGAACTAAAGGTTTCTGTCCACTAAACAACATTTCAGAGTCGTGAGTCACTGAACCGTTCTTCTCCACAGCGACACAATCCCAACCACATTGATATTAAACCGCATTGGAATTGAGTGCATTTGCCGTTTAGGTTATTGATTTAACCGTTCACCTTTCTCTGCGAGATAGGATTGAAATGTTACATTTTCGGTCTTCGATAGCGCTCAAGGAGTTGTTTCAGTCCAACCTGACGCGTCCTTTGATAAGAAATAAAGCGTCACCATCAGTCGCGGTTAGCTTTAGCACCGCTTGTGTGATCACAGATGTCAGGTCGGTGAGCAGAGTCAAGTCCCTCCAGCATGCCGTCGGAGGGCGACCTTGGCGGTATAAGATCCACGGAAACAGAAGCCTCTGCACCAAGACCGACAACGGCTCGGTAACGGACCCAACGAATGAAGCGAGCAAGGAGGCGGCGGCGGAAAAGTGAGTGTTCGGTTGTACGAGCTGGCTGTGTGACTGCAGTGTCAGTCTGTCACCCGTCTGATATAACCACATTTCATGAATTAAATGACATAGTATCAGATATGAGTCAATATTTGCTATTTGCTCTAGTTTGACCAGTGAACATGAGGAGCGATCATGTCGTGTTTACTCTGGCGGTAGTGTAAGGACCGTGGAATGGCACACAGACTGAGCCGATACCGCTGTCCTGTGTACTATAATGATGTGTGGTAGTAGGATGGGTTATGAAGACATGACCATGTCACAAGCTGCCTACGCCATGCATAGCTTCCTCTAGTGACATGTTGACGGATTTAGCCCCTCTGTTTTTACTGATGCTTGCTAGTTATGGTTTGTGATGGGTTGGTGTAGCCCCGTTGATGATGTTACAAAGTTATGGTCTCGGACTGTACAGGAGACACGACTGTGGAATGTTCCTATCTTGTCTGCTATCAGAAAGAGGGTATTCCCCCAGTGATTGAGATCTGGTTTGCCTGTGCCCAATGATGCTTGAAGGTCAGTCTGTGCTGATCCAGAGACGTGCTCAGAATGTCAGATTCCTTGGCCCCTCTTATAGGCCCAGTTGTTTCCTCAGACCGCATGATAATGTAATTCAATTGAATGTTTTGTACGAGGCTAAATCTGCATCAGAAAACTGTATTTGAGTTGGCAGACTATGAACTGCTTATCAACTTGTGGATATTTGCTCTCCTTTGGACCAGTTGATAAGACCATCATGTTGTGCCCCTGCCATGTTATGTTCAATAATGGGATTAATATCCAAATGGGAGCGCTGTTCATCTTAGCATGCAGGATGGGGGTCCACTGGTAGGCCTACAAAGCATATTGAATATCATCCGTCCATCATGATATAATGAGCTTGCTTCTTTCAAGGACACTATTATTTTTTTTTAGAATCCTAAATTCGGCATTCGTTTGATAGAATCCCCGGCGCTGGTGAAATTCACCGGATGAATAACCGCCTCCCAAGCTCCAATTGCGTTACGGTTTGCCGCCATACTCTCCGTTCAAATGGAGGGGGGGATTCTATCACCAAACGGCCCACTTTTCCCAGAAAACGTGCATTATAGTGATAGGCCTATGCCTCATTGCTCAATGTTGATTGTACAGCAGGTCCCCTCTGGTTTTCTATAGGCCTACATGGTTAATTTGCTTTAGTTGTCAGCCATCTGTACAGTGTTGTTACTGCCAACAGCATCCTCAGTCAAGGTTCAACCTCAGAAGAGTCCTGTGGGATCAGTGTAGGAAGGCTGGCGACTAGCCTGATATAGACCTACGTAGTGTTGCATTGGGATTGGTTCTTTTAGTGTTTTTTTTCTGGTTTGATTCAGAGTTGAGTAAGCTTCAGTTTCTGTCTATCCTGGAGTTGCAATTTAGTGCAGAGAGAGAGATTTTGTCCTTCGTACTGCACTGCAGCACTAAGATGAGTCACTCACTATCACTGATTGATTTTTGTGGTACCGTCAACATCAGATTCTAATCTACAGCCCCTCCACTCCAACCAGTCTACTGTGACACC
Source organism: Argentina silus (assembly GCF_951799395.1). Taxonomy (NCBI): domain Eukaryota; kingdom Metazoa; phylum Chordata; class Actinopteri; order Argentiniformes; family Argentinidae; genus Argentina; species Argentina silus. The sequence goes on from NC_139668.1 coordinate 1,740,351, forward strand.
ATGATGATACACTTGGTCATATAAAGATGGCAGACAAAATGTCAGGCTCAAGTGCATTGATAATGTTATCAAAACTCAGCCTTGTTGGATTGGTTGGCCTAGCTGTAACCATCTACGCCATTGTATTGCTGACATTTTAGAGATGCACCGGTGTAGATTTCTCAATCGTGAACTTGATTACCGCCCGATACCGTGTACCGATCCGTTAAAAAGGTCTTTTTTTAAAATGTGAAATGCTCTCTGCTACCCCTCGAAATACTCGCCTTGAACATTCTGCAACAAGCTGTTTTACTGGTGTCTGTCTCTGCAGCAATGCATGCAGCAATGTAGAGGTGTTAGCCCCCAGTCACACATAGAGGCCTAGCCTTATGAGCATTTTGACAGTCTTAGTCTAGCCTGATTATGATTTTAGTCCCATTGCCATGCCAACCGAACCCTGTAGCCTATAGCATATAATGTTCAACCTTGATCGTTCCAGGCACCTTGCCTCCATTAGGAGGAGTAGGAGCGTGCTGTTATAGGCTCTGTGGCGCGCAGGGCTTATAACTAGGCCCTTTGAGGCACGCACACAGCTGACCTCACACGCAGGAGAGACTGAGAGGGAGGAGGCAGAGAAGGAGGGGCAGAGGGGGAGCAGCCGAGGCAGAGTGAGAATTGATTGCAGCCCCTATCCATCCAGATGTCTCCCTCTCCACCTCTCACCTGCTGCTTCCGGTAGCATGCCTCTGTGCTTCCTGTCCTGCGGTCAAGACAGAGACCATGACCGTGAAGTGGATAGTGTATTCCTAATTTACTTCTAGGCTGTTTGGAGCAAACTGTCGAGTAGTGTTTTAGTGGACAGTGGACGACTCAAAGGCAAAAATGACACTGGATTCTTTGATGTTCTGGTCATAGCGACAACACCAGTTAGTTAGTTAGTTACTTGACCAAGATGATGTAATTCTTCTTGTTGCATCTTTGGTTGAGTGCCCTGATTATTGAATTCAAGTCTGTTAATCATGAATCAGCATATCAGTTTTGTCCTCTTTCTGTTTGAAATGGTATCTGCCTGATGTTGATGATGATAATGATGATGATGATGATGTGTATGCTATTGAGTTTGTTGCCACTTATTTACTCACTGCATATTTTCTCTCCCTCTCGTTGATCTGCTTGCTTTGCATTTGTGTGTAAGTATTTGTATCTATTTATTCATACACTGTAGATGTGAAGTGTAATTTTTGACAGGCTAAGCCTTGCAGCTGACTGCTCTTCATTTCTTTACCCTGAAATGTCCAAGCGACTGCGCTTGACTCCCCCTACTTACGTGTGATGTAGCATTCCTCACTAGCAGGCATCAGCCATCCAGTAATGACGCCACAAATGGACCACAGAGTCAATTAAAGAGGCCCTATCAGATTTCTGAAAAATAATACAAATAGGCCTACTACAAGAGTTATCTAGGCCTAAGAGTTGACCCAATGCCTTTCCAATCAACCTCAGTAGGAAACAAGAGGGGAGTCTTGAGTCATTACTGGATGTCCGATGAAGGGATCTACCTACTAAAGCTCACTTTCTAAATGTCTTCTCTAGAGCAGACGGTAGAGCTGGGATACCGCTCCATTGTCTGTCCATGATGCATCGCAGGACTCAGCCTGAGCTCCCATCACCGGAGCTTTTACAAATCCAATCAATGCATATGAATCATAGCAGAGAGCTTGCTGCAAGCTCATTTGAATATTCCTATCTACCTCTAACATACACTAACTCTCCTTCCAGTGGAAAGGATTTAGAACTGCTACGCATAATACTAGTCAGTGACCAGCCGAATACTACGTCATACGCTCTGGGCGTTACTCTACACAGCTGTGGCTGTAACCAATCTAGGTTTGTGTCTTTAAGGTGACATCAAACTGACAAAGCTACCTTGCGAACAGCAAGTACATAGCCTCATGTTAACATTGTCATTCCAAACTCTCCTTGAACCATAATGGCTTGAAAACCCCTCTGACTGGTATTCTGAGAGCAGTGTTCAATCTTTTCCTTCAAGCTGGGGCAGTAAAATGTAAAACACTCACCGCCTCTCCCTACAGTATAGCTAGTTGCCCCTGCTGCAGTTACCTACAGTGTTGCCTCTAGAGCTCCTTGTTCTCGTCAGCGGCCTGGATGTTCCTTACCGTCTGTTTGTGGTGTCTCCCCAGGAGAAGAAAGGCAGGCATCCTGCCTAGTCTTGAGGATCTGCTGTTCTACACCATCGCAGAGGGCCAAGAAAAAATCCCAGCTCACAAATTTACCACAGTGAGTGGGAAGTCTGTAACACGGTTTGCCCTGCACGATGGTGGTCACTGGTCATGGTGCCTTTGACAAAGTGACCTTTTCAGTGATTTTTGTTGGTACTCTGAAAATGTAAATAGACGTTGGATTGTTGAACAATCAGGAAGGTCTGCAGCGTAATAAAATCTGCTTAACATCTTCCAATGTGTCTGGGCAGCAGGTGTAATGACTGATTCTCCATCTGATCTACTCTCTTTTCTTCGATATCTCAAGAAAAGACCTAATCATATTCTTGACATGACACATTATCTTTAAGTTGTTGTCAGAATACAACCCTGCTGTTTTTCAAGCCTCTAAAAACGAGCCACGTTCTTGTAGGCGCTGAAAGCCACAGGTCTGCGTACGGGAGACCCCCGGCTGAAGGAATGTATGGAGATGCTGAAGATCACCGTGAAGACGACCTCAGACGGAGCCTTGGACCGCCACCTCTTCAAGAAGTAAGTCAGCCCGTCACCATCTCTGCTAGGTTGTCGTGGTAATCTGTCTAGCACCGGTCATTTTGTAATATAAGGACATGCTATTGTGTGTCCATTCCCGTTCATTGGAAGCATGCTAGATTCCTCTCAGATTTCTCAGGTCATCTATTGATCTATTTTAGATGCCACTCTTACATCTGGTACACGCTGGAAAAAACACACGGTCATTTGTCAAGAGGACTCTAGTATCTGTTTCCTGCACAGCTGATATGTAGCCTGCTACTCTATTTCCCACAGTTATTTATCCCAACAAACAAGGGTTGTTACTCTCCAACCCTATGTCATAGCACACACAGCCTAGTGAGCTTCCTAAGCTGACAGCTTGGGAAACAGACCTGAAGCGAGCCACGCTTCAGGATCCAGGAAATAAGACAACACACCTGTCAGGAAGGCACACAAACACGCCAGGCAAGGCAGCTTTGACTCCACGCCAACTCACTCTGTCTTTATTTATAGGCAGCGGCCGTGGCCAGGGAGGCACATGAAACACTCTTGAGAGAGCATGCACACACTGCACTGTAGTGACTACAGTAACAGCAGGAATAGCAGAATACATCTGATTTAAATCCTATAGCTGCCCTATCAACATAGGAGCGAATTCCTTACGGTGTTATTTCTCAGTAATGTGTTCTCCCTTTGATGTGTTCTCCCATTGATGTATGTGTGTCACATCTTAAAGGTTATTTGAGTGGGGCAGTCCCGCTCTTATATGTGTTTTCTTTATTGGCTAAAGACAGTGGAGAGAGACAGGAAAGTAAGGAGGAGAGGGCATGGGCGGGATTCGAACCCATGCCGTCATGGGCATATGTGTGGACTGTAGGCCGTGGTGCTAGACCTCTGGACCACCCCAGGCTGCATGCACTCGCATAGGCCACTGGACCACCCCAGGCCACATATGTGTCACATCTCGACTCCGATACATAACCTGTTATCTCTCGTTTTCTCCCAGGTGCGTCCAGAGCAACATTGTGCTGCTCACACAGGCTTTCAGGAAGAAGTTTGTCATCCCCGACTTCTTGTCCTTTGCCTCCCACATTGACGAGCTCCATGATAGCGCCAAAAGCCTCTCAGGAGGGCAGGTGGGTGCAGGAGGATGTCATCGTTTTTGACTTCATGCGTAAATGACCCTGAGGAATAAGGAGCCGGTGTGGTATGTCGTTGTTCTGTGTTTTGTCGTGTAGGTGGCTGACTACATCCCCCAGCTGGCCCGATTCAGCCCTGACCTCTGGGCCGTGTCTCTGTGCACTGTAGACGGACAAAGGTAGCTGTTTTAACTCATTCAGCGCAGAGGGTGAATAAAGTCGCCCAAATTGTCTACATTCTAGAGTGCCGAGGATGACTATTCACCAAAAATGCATAGATTATGATGCTTCATTTTGTAGCCAATCAAATTATTGTTGATGGGTAAATAAACATAAAACACTCTGCACTCTAGGTGGTGAGTGTTCCCGGAATTCTTTGGCAGTTAGTGAGTTAATGCATTTGTTTTTCAAGCTGCAGTGACATGGCAAATGTGGAACACATCAGCCTTTTGTCACATTGGTATACTGTACAAAACTGCTTGTTGACACACTTTCCTGGTTCTCTCTCTCTCTTCCTCTCCCTCAGACATACTGTGGGCGACACCAAAGTCCCCTTTTGCCTGCAGTCATGTGTGAAGCCCCTGAAGTACGCTATCGCTGTGCACGACCACGGCACGGAGTACGTGCATCGCTTCATCGGGAAGGAGCCCAGTGGCCTCCGCTTCAACAAGCTCTTCCTGAACGAGGACGGTGAGACACACACGTCTATCACTCTCTGTGCCTTTTACACACTCACAACTGACATGTTACTGCACACTAACATCAGCACAACCCTGCTCGAATGTTGATACTCATTGCAGTGCATATACCTAACATGATCCAGGATAATTTCGTGTACAATTTTTCGTGCAGGCTATTGTTTCCAAGGTTGATTTGTAAAGAACTCCCCTGGCTGTCTGTCTGTCTGTCTGTCTTATGATTCAGTGCAAGGTGATGTCGTCTGTTGCCATGGTAGTGTGATGAAATGTTAATGAGCGGTGCAGTGTTGCCGGTGCAGAATAGAATCAGTGCCGTGTCCATCGGCTCTGTACGATCTAACACACCACGGACCTTGTCCTTGAGGAAAATACATTATTGTTTGATCAAAATCACATTTTCGTTGTCACATACATCGCACAGAGCAATTGTGTAATTGATATAGTGAAATGCTTTGGGATCTTGCTCCTCGATCAACAACAGTCAACAGTAATCAACAATATAATATAGTATAATAGAACAGTGACAGTAGTCGTGCATAAGGGTGTAGTATAAGTAGCAGCAGTAATGACTATAATAATAACAATAGTAATACAATGTCAAGTGCATGTAGCAGCAATAGTCATAGCTTTATACAGGCCTATTGTGTCGCGGCAGCAAAGCTCTGTGCTTACCTCATAACAATGTAGCCTAATTGTGTTAGTAAATGATGGACTGAGATTCAGGTTCAGGATCTAATGAGTTTAGAGAACCTGCTAGCGGAGGAAGGGTTTTTATTTTTTGTCCTGTTTTGTTGTGTTGCGTAAGGAGATTAAAGCAACAGGGGGGAGTGGTGTCACACAGCAGAAGTACGGATAGTACTGTGGGATTGGGCTACGTATCTCATTATTTCTGTCCTCGACTACATAGCTGTGTCGCCTGTCGCCCGTCAGCATTCATTATCCGCTTTTCTTTTTTTTTTTAAATGTATTGCTCTACAGATTTCCTCATTCATCGAAGAGTCTTCTAAAGCTGTTAGCTGCTTATGCCTGAAATGTGTCATGTCTGGTTTCAGGGTTCAATTGTTGAGTGAATTGAGAACCTCTTGAAAGCCTCATTTAGACAAGTCTCACTTTGTCATGCTTCATCACCTCGAATGAATGATAGGAACATTGTCTTCTAACATCATGTTTTGAGAAACTCAAATTGAACTGTGAATGAATGTTCTGTCTAATGCATCTTTAAACATTGTATTCACATTAATTCCCACAGACAAACCCCATAACCCCATGGTAAACGCCGGAGCTATCGTGTGCACGTCCCTCATAAAGGTAACATTTCAATTTCATGTGATAATGTATGTTTTTGAAAAACATGTTGAAAAAGACAAACGGAACCTTGCCTGTGTTCAGTTCAATGTATAGTTCTACCAAATGTACCCGGCGCACTAGTGCCTTACGTAGGCTTGTTACCTTCTGAGTGACAAAGTAGAATGGAATGAAATATGTTAAAAATAAATTAATAAGAGGGGGGGGGGACTTGCTTTAGCCAGATTACCAGCTTTTATATGGGGAGATTAAGATTATACTGTAGATAATCATGCTGAAAGGGGATTTGTTGAGTGAAAGCATCACTGAGCTGCCTCCCAAAGTTGTACACACAGCTCACACAGGACAGTGTTTTGGGTCTGGAGGGTGCTAGGTAGAGGCCGTTCTGCTCTTCAGTCTGACCAGCCCAACCATACACATGAACACATGTAATCATGGATAATTGCCATCTGAATGAAAGACCAGTGGGTGGGAGTGCATGTCTGTGAAGAGGCAGGCCATGATGGCTGGCTACTTCCTCTCTGTCAGGAAGTGCTGTTAGACATAAGGGGACGCCCTCTTCTGCTCAATGTGGGATTGATTCCTAAATCTCACTCTGCACTGTTTATCTGTTTGTGGGACATTGTGCGGTAAACACATTCACCTCCAATGCCGTATTGTAGGTGCTTCGTTGAAGACTAGACCAAGAGCGGGACACGTATGTTGTGTGCATACGATTTCTGTAGTGCTTGTTACTACATAACCACCAGCCCATGTTTCATAATTCACATGAGGACGCAAGTATGTTTCATACTAAACTCCCAGCAATCACTTGACTACATGCCGTCGATCAAGGGTTAGGGTTTCTATCGAAATGATTCCTCTTTATCCTCCAAAAAAATACAACTTTTAGACCTTCTCTTGTAGAGTTGTTTTCATGTCATCTCTACAAATTATGGTATTTGATGATATCTGCTTGGCCACAATACTAGACATTTTATGGCAACTACACTGCACTTAAACAGATCAAGCACTCCAATCATAAGAAAAGCAGCCTAGGTTAAAGAGGTCAGTCAGGTATAGGTCCTGGTCTGATGTTCTTCACATTGTTCCACAGCAGGTGGCTTCACAATTGATAACTTCCTCTGTCAGGTCATTGTACTGTGGCCAGGCAATGTCAACATTTAGCAACATAATCCAGTAGAGTAGGCTCCCTTTATCTCTGATTTGTATCTATTTGTTCCTCCTCTCTTGATACAAATTCTGGAAATGATGCCTGTGCCTCAATGATTTGAGATACAGATGTTCAACTCAAAATAAGTTAAACTTATTGACAATTTTAGTTCCCATGACCTTTAACGAGTGACTTCAACCTATTCCCAATAGGTTTTATTTTACTCTAGCTCTAGGGATGATTGGGCAGCAAACTAAATTTGTCTTCCTTCCTCAGCTGATAGGCAATACATTACATGTTTCCTTCAAAACATGACTGTCGTACTTATGAGTACCATATTTCAATTAATCTTGGCATATTTTCCCAGATACATGAGGCTTGTCTACCTACAGAAGCAAACAACTGAGCTTGCTTCTCCCACCATAACCAAGCCAAGTTGTTAGAGTGTTCCTATCTGGTTGTATTTGGGGTTGAAATCTGATCGAAAGGTGCTATATGATTATCCTGTCTGAGAGCAGAAGTAGATACCATCTAAAACGAGGAGTGAATGTTCACAGTTGGCTTTATTGATACTGTGCTATCATACCGCACTCAATACATGCACATAGATACTACCGTACCTAATAGATAAGTAATTTGGTTTGGGTATTTATTTGACAGGGTAATTATGTGGTGCCTTTCTGTTTGTGCTAATTTTTAAACTTTAACCCAATCACTATACACATTGTTATAGGCTGGGGTGGGCTGTTTGATCCGCTGATTGGATGCTCCCACATTGTAATGCATCCATTAATACAGAGCAGATGTGTCTCAGATGGTGAAATAAGCTGAAACAATGCATGATGTACATGTATTTCCTCTATGGTAAATCAGGGTCCAGACTATGAATGTATTTTGAAGGCTCGTTTGTGGTTTATTTGTTGTTGCATATTTTACAGCATTAGGATCTGTGGGATATTATGACCACTGCAACAGGTCAATGACGTTGGTAATTTTTTCTTTCAATTATTTTCCCTATTGAACAAATCTGGATTTGCTCTACAGCTGCACATACTGTAGTCATTGCTACTCATAGTTTCAAACTGTTTATATACTCGATTATAAATGGTAAACAGAATAGTCACTTTGGTCCTAACCGCTGGTTTAGTACAAACATGTGCCATTTTTCGTAGATGATTAATTCCTTGTGTTTATTGTTTTGATTTATTTGGCTTTTGTATTATTTGCCCAATTTGTATTCTTAAAGCCAAAGATTCAGTTTTATTTATTTTATATTTGAGCTGTAAACAAAGATTTTGTGGGGATCATCCCATCATCCCCACATCGTCCCCTCCTATAGGACAGTACTCTCCTGAGTAGAGCATGAGCTCACTCCTCATATCCCACAATTCAGTGTGTTCCACCATACTGGGTAGTGACATACTGAGCACCCCTCATCACACATGTCTGTACTTCTAGACCTCTCCACTACTTTGAAACCTCTCCACCCCACTGCATTAACCACACACTAGTGGTACATGTTGAATATGATAGCAGACATGTAGAATATCACCACATACTATACTCACATAGATGGACTTCAGATATAGCCTACCTGTTAATGGAGATGTACTGTCATGAATTGTACTTAACTATATGTTTATTCTCATCATTGAAACCTCTCCTTTTAACAGTAAACTATTCAAAAACAGTTGGTATTACAGTAGAATATTTTCCCTTTTGAAAATGCTTGAATGTTGTATTAATTGTTAATTTAATCTCCTTCATCTCCAACTAGTTGGGCACTAATCCTAACTCCTTTTTAATATTATGACTTTAGTTACTAAATACTGTTTTATTTCCGATTATTGATAGATTTTGTTTATCAAATATGTGCAGTTAAGAAGTTATCAACCCACATCCAATTTATTGTTAATTTCATCAACATTATAGACAATATGGCTAATTATTAGGCAGATATATAGATGTATGTTATCTTGATGTTTGTGTATATTACTGATAGTTTCATCTTGTAGTTGTTTGAATTGGTCTGAAGTTTGCCCTCTAGGGGATGTTTATCCAAACATATATTTTGTCATTTATACTTGTGATTTTCTTTTTGTCTTACAGCAAGGGGCAAGCAATGCTGAAAAATTTGATTATGTGAGTAATGTTGCACAGTTTTTATGTTTTTTTTTTTTACATCTGGCCAAAAGTGCATTTATTATCTTTGTAATACTGTTTGATCTGTCTTGGTGTGATAGTGATGCTCTCATTGAATTGCAGGTCATGAACTTCATGAATAAACTGGCAGGAAACGAGTATGTGGGTTTTAGCAATGCCACGTGAGTACACAAGAGGAAACACAACAAATTAAATTGTTGTTGCGGTTAACCACCTTGGGTTCGGATTCTGTAATGTTGTTTCTCAGATGTCTTAAGTAAGCACAACAACACCACCACCGATAGCATCACTGGTTTGGAGAATAGAAACTGAAGAAAGCTTCAGCAAACCTGTGTTTCTGCTGCTGACAACACTACTCTCTCTGCCCTAGATTCCAGTCTGAGCGGGAGTCTGGAGATAGAAACTTTGCTATCGGCTACTACCTAAAGGAGAAGAAGGTGAGTGTTTATAGCATGGATACAGAACAATAGACAGGCTGATGTCAGACACCTCATGCTCTGGAATGGAGCCATGTGGCAACCATCTTACTGTGGTCCAGTTCTCAACCACCTCTAATAGGAACATATGGCAGAAGTGGCATGTATAGTGTTTGCTGTTCTATCTCTATGGTTTATAGGGTGAGGACTACGGAATGGGCTTAACACAAGCTTTCCCCCCATATAGATATAGGATCACATTAAGTATACACATGCTTTATTAAGTGAGTGATTTTAAGTGGTCTGTGCCATTATGTTCACAACCTTTTTAACCTTGGGGTTTTGTGAGGCTCTGACTGTCGATTTGTTATTTATTCCTCCAGTGTTTTCCTGAGGGGACAGACATGACCTCCATACTGGACTTCTATTTTCAGGTGAGCAAGTCCTGTAGGCCTGATGGTATGTGAGCTCTCCCTCCAGCAAGCACCATACCTCCTCTCACCATCTGTTCAGGCACACAATTAGCTCCATCTAGCTCTCCTCTCTGCCACCAACCACCTACAGGGATGTATATCCCCACTCTCTCGTACGTTAGTGTGGGTGCATCCTATTACACATTCACACAACGGCTTAGCAACACTCTGTAATAGTATTCATACCCTCAACAATATCTAACGTCTGTGTATGGAAATCTTAACTGTGGCACCCGTGTGTGTGTGTGTGTGTGTGTACTGAATTTTAATACAGTAGAGTGTTTTTTTTTCTGTACACGGTTCACATCTGGAGCTGTGTTTTTTTTACTGTGTTCATGTGGTCCTCTGCGTGTTTCTCCATGTCCCATAGCTGTGCTCCATTGAGGTGACCTGTGAGAGCGCCAGCGTCATGGCGGCCACCCTGGCCAACGGGGGCTTCTGCCCAATCACAGGCGAGCGCGTGCTGGCCCCTGAGGCCGTGAGGAACACTCTGAGCCTCATGCACTCCTGCGGCATGTACGACTTCTCCGGCCAGTTTGCTTTCCACGTGAGTCTGCCGGAACGTTCTCTCCCCTCGTTTTGTTTCCTCCTCTCTCTGGCCTGCTGTTCACCCTGTTTCCCTGTGTTTTCCACTGTGTCCCCAATCTGCCAAGCTCCCAGCACCTCACCCTGCAGTAGGCCTGTCTGACTCTGTACACACTGCACACTGGTCTACCACCTCTCTGGGAGAATGAGATGTTATGACAAAACGTGCATCTCTCCATGTCGGCATGGGTTTGAATCCAGCCCACGACCTGCTGAAATACCCTCTCCTCCTTACTTTGTCTCTCTACACTCTATCCAATAAAATGGAAACAAATATAAGAGTGGGACTGCCCCACCAACAAAAATAACCTTAAAAAAAAAAGGGCATCTCTCAAATGTCAGTGTTCACAGAGGGCATTGCTCACGATTGCTCAGTATTCCCTGTGAACGTGTTCCTACTCTATGCCTTAGGTGCTTGTTCCTCTACTGTATGCCTTAGGTGCTTGTTCCTCTACTGTATGCCTTAGGTGCTTGTTCCTCTACTGTATGCCCAAGGTGCTTGTTCCTCTACTGTATGCCCAAGGTGCTTGTTCCTCTACTGTATGCCCAAGGTTCTTGTTCCTCTACTGTATGCCCAAGGTGCTTGTTCCTCTACTGTATGCCCAAGGTTCTTGTTCCTACTGTATGCCTTAGGTTCTTGTTCCTCTACTGTATGCCCAAGGTGCTTGTTCCTCTACTGTATGCCCAAGGTTCTTGTTCCTACTGTATGCCTGAGGTTCTTGTTCCTCTACTGTATGCCTAAGGTCGGACTTCCAGCTAAGTCTGGCGTGGCAGGGGGCATTCTGCTGGTGGTGCCCAACGTGATGGGCGTCATGTGCTGGTCCCCCCCGCTGGACAAGCTGGGCAACAGCGTACGGGGCATCCAGTTCTGCACGGTACGACTCTCACCCTCGTACTTACACTCACTGAGCACTTTATTAGGAACATTACACTAACACTGGGTAGGGCCTCCTTTTGCTCTCAAAACAATTCTTCGTGGCATTGATTCCACAAGATGTTGGAAACATTCCATTGAGATTCTGGTCCATGATAACATGATTGCATCACGCAATTCCTGCAGATTTTTCAGGTGCACTTTCAAGCTGTGAATCTCCCGTTCTACCACATCCCAGAGATGTTCTATTGGATTCAGATCTGATGACTGGGAAGGCCACTGAAGAACACTGAACTCATTGTCATGTTCATGAAACTAGTTTGAGACGACTTTTGCTTTGTGACATGGTGCATTATCATGCTGGGAGTAGTCATTAGAAGATGGGTAAATTGTGGCCATGAAGGGATGCACCACAGTATTCAAATAGGCTGTGGCGATCAAATCAAGCGATGATTGATTGGTATTAACGGGCCCAAAGTGTGCCAAGAAAACATTCTCCACACCATTACACCACCTCCACCATGAGAATGTGTACTTGTGTTCCTAATAAAGTGTTCTGTGAGTGTATTTGTCAGTGCTGAAATGAGTGACTGATGAATGTGATGTTATTAGAGAACCATTCTAAAGCAGTACCAAACCTGACCAGGGGATGTTTTGTGTTGCAGGATCTGGTGTCTCTCTGTAACTTCCACAACTACGACAACATGAGGCACTTTGCTAAGAAGCTGGACCCTCGTAGGGAGGGGGGAGATCAGCGGGTGAGTACTGACGGGAGCAACACGACTGCACCACCTGGATATGCTGTGATTGCCGCTGGTGTTTTTAAAGGAGAACAACTGCAGCTTTGGGAAATGTGTCTGTGCCTTAATCTCTCTGGCTCAGTGGAGGAATGTCTTGTCAACGTGCGCAAATCTCTCACTAACAGAACAACGTCACATGGTTACACCGCCTTCTCCCCACCCCCCCACCCCACCCCACACCCCACCACTACAGCGAACTTTGTAGAATTCAGCAAATCTCCCCGAAAAATGTATATTCTGTTACAGCGAGCAGACTATGATGGGGAAGCCCCGATCATGACATGGCATCGCCCCCTTGTGGTTGATCGTAGGTGGGCGTGTGTGCTGCTGGAAGCATGTAGGTGTACACTTTTAGGCTGTGTTTGTTGTAAATAAATTGTCGATTTAATTAATTTGATGATGCATAATAGTAATTTATTTAAAATAAATAGCCCAGCCTATGTAGAAATGTACTACAAATAAAAAAATACCAAATAGTGGTGAACTGGAGCAGGCGCGCAAATATCGGATCATATCCTATCTCAGTTGTCATTTGTAAGTACTTATTAATAAGTACTACTACTTAAGTACTACTACTACTTAAATATCTACCAGGTCAGTTTTTGAGGGACAATAACTGATCTGGTAGATAGAAGATCCATGCAGTTCTTTCCATTCTACGATGATGGAATGCTGTCAAAGAGGCATCGTACACTTCGGGATGAGCCGAGACAACTACAATCAACTTCTTTGTGTCCTCCATTTTTGTCAAGTAGTAACTTGGGTGAGCGGAACCAATATTTATCGAATGGATCTCCGGTCGGATGACAACTAGCAATTTGGCACTAGCGCCGAGAAGTTCACACTAATTGAAATAATTTTACATCGGTCACGTGTGTTAATAGATTTACACCGTGAAAGGTAAGACGCATTTCCCACATGTGCAGTTGTTCCCATTTAAAGCAATAGGGACACCTTCTAGACAATTCAGGTAGTGCACCATGAAGACAATTGTCAAAACAATACAAAAGTTCTTCCATACGTGTTTTCAGCCACAGCTTTGATACTTTATTGATAGCAATGAAAAGCACTGATTCTGAGTTAGCACATGTTCTATGAATGGTGGGCCAGGGACATGACAAAGGTTGCAGTGTTGTAAATCCCCTCTTTGTTTTCTCTCAGGTGAAGTCTGTCATAAATCTCCTGTTCGCTGCCTACACTGGGGATGTATCTGCACTGAGAAGGTTGGTTGATTGATTTGATTTGTTGATTTGAATTAGAAGTAGTCATCTGCTCCAGCTGGAGACATAGCAAAACAAAATTATTGAGGATAAAAACACAACAAAGCCCAAAGGCTTGTTTCCATTGTGGTCCTCCAGTGAGATGGCAGAGGGTGGGCAAGACTGGCAAGTTTTCAAATAGCTTGGCAATCCTTTGCATAGAACTGCAGCAGAGTACAGCCATGGGTTTTTCCTCATGGAGCTCTTAAATATACAGTAGAGCTCCCTCTGGTGGAGTACTGATGGGTGTCATTTATCCGGTTGAAGTAGTTCATTCAGCGTAGCCAGTTCAGCTCATCAAATTGAGAGAGGGATCAAGATGAGTATGGGGAGGGAGTTTCAGAATAATCTGAACAAATGTGTTCTGAGAGGTCTGAAGCTTATTTTTGACCCCCTGGTGGGGAACCGCTGTACCAAGAGGTAGAACACTGAATTCTCTCTCCAAGTTGGCAGAAAAGGCCCGTCATAGTTTCCGGTTCGATAAGTTATGAAAACAAATCTGTTTTTCTATGTTGGCATCACTTCATCTTTGGAGACACTAATCATGACAGAATGCATTTGAAATGTTCTGTAGTGTAAAACATCCATCTTTTTTACTTTTGTAACATTTTAGTTAAAAAAGAAAAAAAATTATATATATATATTATAACATCTGAAAATTAGGGGACTATTTTCTGTCTGTTGTGTATAGTCTTCCATAGTACCCTTGGATTCAGTGTTGTTATTAAAGTCAGACCCAATAGTACAGTATGACATTGCTATGAAATAGCAGGGTGTCTACCAGCAGTGAGTTAGTAATTAACATAAAATGAGACGGTCACTTGTGTTGGCATGCCAGAGGTCGCAAGATCGAGGCTTGGTCGGAGCAAGTCGAATTGCGGGACTACTGTTTGCAGCAACTTGACGTCTGTTTCACAGACACCTTGTATAGTTGTCTTTTTATGTATGCAGTACACGTTGGCTTGTTTGACTCATCCTGGTGTTTGTCCTCAGGTTTGCTCTGTCGTCCATGGACATGGAGCAGAGGGACTATGACTCCAGGACAGCCCTCCACGTGGCAGCAGCTGAAGGTAAGGACACCTTTATGTCTTAACCCCTTCCCTTCACATGGAGCTACTGTCTTTTATACAGCTCACTATGAATTAAGCCCTCTCTATTTTGTGCCTCTCTCCTACTGAGTCTACATCATAACCCTTTCTCCATCTTCCAGTGGGTGCCACCGATGATAACTGTAGTTTCATGTGAAGAAATCTGGTTTGTGTTTCAGGACACGGCGAGGTGGTGCGCTTCCTGTTGGAGGCATGCAAAGTCAACCCCGTGCCCAAAGACAGGTGAGCTAACACCCTTTTGTTTTACCTTGGTGGGGGAACACACCCATGGATGAGGGTGTGTTACAGTGTTGTGTGTGTGTGTGTGTGTTCTAGGTGGGGAAACACACCCATGGATGAGGCCGTGCACTTTGGCCACCATGACGTAGTGACAATCCTCCAGGACTACCACAAGAAGTATAGCCCCCAGGAGAGCTCTCCAGACAAGGAGACAGCCGAAAAGAATCTGGATGGCCTGCTGTGAGCCACGCGGACAAGTCCGGAACCTGGGAGGCCTGCTGTGAGCCACACAGACCGGTCCAGAGTGTATGTATGTACAAGTGTGAAGACTTGTGTGTATGGTTCCCTGTCATGTTGTTGGTAGGTCACGTACTGATACTGTATTGTTAATTTTGTACAATAACCTTTCCCTCATGTTTGGTCTCTTGGTTGGTTTATGTTTGGCTTTTTGTATGTAGTCTTGCTCACTTTGTGTAACTTTCCCTCAGCGTTGGCACTATGTGGAATGTACAGTATTGTCTATATTGAAGTGCTCAACAATTGGTTATTAATGTACAGTAGTGTGTAAACTTTAACCTATTTATAAGATAAACTGTACATTTATGTAGTATGTGTGTGTGTGAAATTACTTTAATATAATAGCAGTAGGATTCTGTGTAAATACCATTTTATCTGTAGTAAAATAACTCTCACTGGCACAGCTTTTGAAGGGGATGGATTTAAGCACAGTGCAGTTTAAGGCAGAGACTTGATATCAATTATCAGGCAGGTTCAGTGATCATGTATTTTAATTTGATAGCTTCATATGAATTCAGTGTTGGCATGTGGAGCATTTTTTGTTCATGTTTTTGCTATCTGATAGCTAGCCATTTTTTGCACCTTTTCTCCAACATTACAAATATTCATACTTGATAGTCCATTCTAGTAGAAATCAAAGAAGACAAAGTAAGTGTCAGCCAAAGCTTTTGTGTGTGTTCGCTCCACATAAACAATTCAGCAAGTTACCAAACAACATATCAAACACAAGCCTCCTTTACTTCTTGAAAAGCAAATTGGACTCTTCAGAGACAAGTCACCCACCTATAGTAGACTGTGCTTAAGCACAAGTCAAATTTGAAAGCAAAACATGAAAAACAACTTTGATTCACCTCATCATTTTTTTATAGACAACCATGCCAATATTCTATTGCTTTACTACTGTGCCCCAAATCACATATTCAGTTTGGAAGAAATCTATAAGACCTCAGAATGTTGGACTTTAATTTTGCCACACTACAAATACCTCCCTCAGGTCTAAAAGGTGATGAAATGAAAGCTCAACACCGAGACGATCCCATACAAAACTGATGGAGTACCTTTTATGCAGATACGCACATTGATTGTTTAACTGTTTAGAGTAAGAGTATAATAATAACCTTGCATATACTTGAAAAGTTAAAGCAGTAAATCCAGTTATTTTTTTCTGAGTGCTAGTTTTGTCTGTGTGTATGCGTGTTTAATTATTGAGCAACTACAGATCCGGTAATGACCAATCACATTGTAATCAGAATCTCGACACTATTGTGCTATAAGGAACAGGCAACTGATCAAAGTGAATTGATACATTAATACGACATTGTATTCAATAACTAGTCTTAAGTGGAAAACTGTAGCGTTGCCTTCATTGGATTCAATTGACTTTGACTTCTCAGTCCCTTTGCAAACGTTGTGTGAGTGTTTACATGGTCCATTGGTCAAAATTAACTATTTTGAATGTACTATATTGATGTCATCAGTTTGTTTCTTGTTCCAAGTGTATTTGCTTCAGCTCTTATGGCAGCGAGTAACTGTGTTGCAGGCAATTTTAAATATTTATTTCTCTGAGAAAACATTAAATAAAGTAAAGCTTTATTTTATTCCTATTCTGTGTTTTTATTCCCACTGTATCAAGCAAAAGGCATGGAAAGACCAAACAGGAAATGAGTGGGTTAGTATTAAATACATGGTAACATAGGGATGTATGTTAATATCACAACCACAACAGTACAGATCCAGTACAATTAATAGTATGTTTTTATGAATTTCATTTGAGAATGTCTTAATTTGAAGAAAAATAATGAAGTGGTTTGAAACGTAACAACAAAGATAAGATGGAATACAGTCAAATAGACTTGTGATGGATTAAAAGATCAGCCTGTGCAGTTTCTTAGTTGTGATGCGCGTCTTCCTCAAACTCGGCATTCATCTACAGAGGAAAAAAATAGTTGACATGAGCAACATTTCATATTCATGAATCCAAAACCAGATACAGTACGTGGCCCAAAAAGTGAGTGTTATGACAGAATGCATTCAAAGGGAATGTTGTGTTTTTTAGGAAGTGTAGCAGATTTACATCAGTGTCATGCTTACAGGATACCAATGTTTACAAAACAGACAAGCAGCATAATGTCGAAAGAGACAATACCAGTAGCTATTTTATCAACATAATGAGGATTAGAAATGCATGCAGATTTAAGATTTTGAAAACTCAGAGCTTATTTTATTACTGTTGAAACTTCACCCACAGAATGTTATCATGGATGCAAAAGGGCAGCATAAAACTATACCTGAAAGTCTTGTAAGTCTGGAAGACCACGTGTCTGAGGCAAAGAGTATAATACATCCAGAATAAATATGGAGGAAAAAGCAGACTCATAGGCTACAGCAACAATCATGACAGGCTACATGTATTGAGTGTGGTTATAGTGAGGGATATGAGGAATATTGGACTGAACTGTACTCACCACAGCATCGATATCCCTTGGGCTTACAATCTGCTCCAATACTCCATAAACTTCAGGTGACATGGGCATGATGCTGTCTTGAAGTCTTGATGGGGGACTACACACATTTGATTGTTGACAGTTAATAATTGACAATCATACATTTAACAGGATACAAAGATTACATATAGTGTAGGCCTATGTCTTGTAATGAATCATGATAATCAATAAAAATTGGGTACTGTATATACAGTGCCCTCTATAAGTACTGGACAGAGGAAGCATTTTGTCTGCTTTATCTCTATACCCCAACAG
Organism: Argentina silus; assembly: GCF_951799395.1. Taxonomy (NCBI): domain Eukaryota; kingdom Metazoa; phylum Chordata; class Actinopteri; order Argentiniformes; family Argentinidae; genus Argentina; species Argentina silus. The sequence continues at coordinate 1,758,332 of NC_139668.1, forward strand.
TTTGGATTTGAAATCAAACACTTATGATGAGGTTCAAGTAGAGATATGAGAGAGAGTTATGTACCTCTTTAACCTGAGCCTCAGTCTGGAAGAGATCAATGTGCAAAACATCTTGCCTGGTACTGGTCCCAAAGAAAAGGAACTCCAGTGTTCTGAATGACTATAGACCGGTAGCCTTGATATTCCACATCATGAAGACCATGGAAAGACTGGTGCTCGCACACATGAGGCCCCTGGTGAAGACATTCTTGGACCCCCTGCAGTTTGCCTACCAGGCAGACATTGGTATGGATGATGCCATCATCTACCTGCTACACAGAGCTCACTCCCATTTAGATAAGGCTGGCAGCACCATGAGGGTCATGTTCTTTGACTTCTCCAGTGCAATTAACACCATACAGCCCTTACTACTTGTTGATAAGCTAGATGCAGGCGGACTCACCCATTGTTTCCTGGATTATGAACTACCTGACCAACAGGCCACAGTTCGTACGGCTGCAGGAATGTGTGTCGGACTGGGTGGTGAACAGTACTGGCGCCCCCCCAGGGGACAGTTCTGGCTCCCTTCCTCTTCATCCTCCATACCTCGGACTTCAGGCACAACACAGATGCTTGCCATTTGCAGAAGTTCTCAGACGATTCTGCAATTGTGGGATGTGTCAGTGGAGGCCAGGAGACTGAGTACAGAGGACTAGTGGACAGTTCTGTCCACACGAGTGGTGTGAGCAGAACCACCTGCTACTCAACATCAGCAAGACAAAGGAGATGGTGATGGACTTTAGGAGGACTAGGGTCCCCCTGTCTCCTGTTTCCATCCAGGGAAAGGACATGGAGGTGGTCCAGAGCTACAAGTACCTGGGGGTGCACCTGGAAAATAAACTGGACTGGACTGGTAACACAGATGTCCTGTACAAGAACGGCCAGAGCCAGCTTTATTTGCTGGGGAGGCTCAGGTCCTTTGGCATATGCAGTATTCTGCTGAACATGTTCTACCAGTCAGTGGTGGCCAGCGCAGTGCTGTACACGGTGGTATGCTGGGAGGCAGCATCAAGGAAGGCGATACCAAGAGGCTGAACAAGCTTATTAGGAAAGCTGGTTCTGTCCTCGGTGTCACCCTGGACACTGTGGAGGAGGTGGTCAATAGGAGGATGAGGACCAAACTCCTGGCCATCATGGACAATCCCTCCCATCCCTTACATGACACTGTGGCAGAGCAGAGAAGCTCCTTTAGCAACAAATTATTACAACCACGTTGCACTAAGGAGCGCTATAGGAGATTTTTTCTGCCTGCCGCAATAACACTGTACAACTCCTCCTTCTGCTGGCCCGATCGGGGTGATCAGAGTCAGGCTGAGGGATGTTAAATTATACCGGACTGTTCTTACTGTATATAATGTTTCAGATGTCTGTTTTATTTTAATAATATATTTCTGGGGGCGCTTAGTGGCGTAGCACACTAATACGCTTACCACGTAATCGCAAGGTTCCTGGTTCGATTCCGACCCTCGACCTATCTTGCATGTCATCCCTCCTCTCTCTCTCCCATCCTTCCTGTCAATCTCTACTGTCTCTATCCCAATAAAGCAGAAATGCCTTAAAAACATATTTAAAAAAAATAATATATATATTTCTATTGTCACTTTATTTTGTTGTTGTAGTTTGTGATGTGAGCTGCTGTAACGCGTTCATTTCCCCTCGGGGATCAATAAAATATCGATCTATCTATCTAACCAGCCAACAACAGCCCAAACCTAATCCTCTTTCCAGATTTCGCTCACTCATCTTTCATCTTGAGAGTGTAGATAGAAAGGACACTGTGTTTTCTTCAAGTGATCAAAGCTCAAGACGCCTCAAAGTAAGTAACAGGCTTTACTTTATATTTTTTACAAGACAGTGTGCTAGTGTAACATTAGATTGGTAAATTGCTTTGTACTGTTTTGATATTACTGTTTATTGAGAAAATAAAGATTTATTTGTGTTTTGATCCCTGTGTCTGAACGATTGCTTACACAAAAACTTAAGAGTTTGTTTCCTTTGGAGGATTGAGACTAGATATTGGCATAATTGGATGAGCAATTGTAAGGATAACTCAAATCTTTAGTAGTACGCCACCTTTAGATTTACTGAACATTAATGACTCATAAATTATTGTACGTATACCCATACATTTTACACCACTAGTTATCCTCAAAAAGGATGGTCAGGAAAACAGTCTTGTGGACAGATAAGATTAATATTATTATTATAATTATATTATTATTATATATATATGTACCAGAGTGATTGCAAGAGGAAAGTTCAGAGAAAAAAGCATCTGATATGTACAGCACACTAGAGGGCTGCATTGGGATTGGGTCCCGCGGGACCCAACGCAAATCTCGCGGCAGCGGGCGGTTTGAACTTTGCTGCGGGCGGGAACGGGCGGCTAAAAAAAACACTGCGGGATCGGGATGTAGTCTAGGCTAGCGACAACCCCATGAATCTCTTTATTAATAGCCTATAAAATTACGTGTTTTCTCCTGCGGGACGGGAGAAGACACAAAATCAATGCATCTCTATTATTGTGCGGGCAGAAATTCTCAGAGTTTTGCGGACACGGGCGGGAGTGGACATACACACTGCGGGAGCGGGCGGGAGTGTAACACGCACCCTGCGGTCGCGGGCGGTAATGGTCAGAAATTCAGTGAGAGCGGGCGGGAGCGGGATGAAGAAAACAGTCCCGCGCAGGGCTCTACAGCACACCACCTCATCTGTAAAACATGGTGCAGGGAGTGTTATGGTTTGGGCATGTATACCTGCAACAACAACTGGCTAACTAACAGGAAGGGCACGTCAAGGAGACGGCAGCTGGCCGGTAAGGTGATGGACAGCTGAACCCACCTATGAAAGGAAGCAACGCATCACATGGTCACATGGCCAAGTGTGCTATACTCTACTATGGTTAACAGTGGCTTTGCCACTGGCTATGGAAGTTACTTTTTGGTCGTCCCACCCACCAAGCGCCCCGCTCTGTGTTTTGCCTACCTACCGGGGGTTTGAAAAGTTTATGGACTCCCCGCCTTATGATATTGTATTTGATGTTTGTTTAACTTCAGGCGGGGAGCTATATTAGAGCGGAGCCATCCACTTACGCCAAACCTAACGTATTACCATTTTCATTAAACCTCAATCCAAAATGTATTACCTTGTCATTACATTTATTAGACGACATAAGTGTTCTGACAGAACTATGTTATTGCTGACAGCAGCAGCAGAATGTATTCTGAAGTGTACAGAAACTTTGGGTACAAGCAAATGCCTCTAAATTCAATAGATGGCGCCTCATCATACAGTAAGACAATGACCCAAAACATACTGCGATAGCAACTAGGGAGTTTTTCAGGGCCAAAAAGCAGAAAGTTCTTGACTGGCCAAGTCAATCTTCAGATTTAAATCCAATTGAACATGCATTTAATTTCCTGATGATAAGACTTTTGGCAAAACTACATAAAAACAAACAACTGAAGATGGAGTATATACAGCATAGAGCATATAGCATATAGAGCATGCCATTAAAGTATGCAATACTTTATTTGGACATCATATTATTTTTTCCAAGTTTAAAACATTTTCCCAATCTGAAAAAAATGTAATTCAAGCTAAGAATCTCTACTTTGACTTCATAGTAATTGTTTGATTTCAAATAGAGAGTATAGAGCTAAAAATGCTTGCTCTTTTCAATACTTATGGAGGGCACTGTATATGTGGGGTACTCTACACTTACACATTAGATATTGATATCAGCTCTGTTTTCATGTAACCTGTGGGCAGGGGACCCTCCATGTCCATGGGTTCTGACGCTGGAAAACAAAATGGCCGACCAGAAATGTACAGTAAGCTTCAATGGTCAATAGCTGTCTGTTTGCATGTGTGGTCCTGTGACACTCTTGAATCTCAACTTCGTACGGTATGTTTGATTTAGCATATAAATCTCTGAAATAGTCCAAATAAGGACATCTTCTTTTTGATTTGAACAATCCCTAAATGTACAGTACAGGGGCAGCAGTAAAACAAACCTGAAATCTATAAGCATAAAGCTTAAACAACCCATTTACAGTACAGTAGGTCCACCAGACTTGGTGGATTTGAAAGATGCTTACTAAGATGCTTACTTTCTGAGGGCCTGTTGTAGTACTTCCCGAAGGCCTTGTCCTTGGGGATGTCTGGGTAGAGAAAGCGTAGAGGGTTCTCTGGGATGTTCTCCGCAGCCATGACCTTGTATGTGCGGATGATGTCAGACAAAGAGACGGCACTAAGTTCCTTCTTTGTGTAGGGCTCCACTGCATGGAATACAGGCTTATCTGTGGAAACATGCACACACGCACACACACATGCAGTTATTTCAACTGACAATAGTCAATAGTCACAAGTCTACTCCCAGTTCAGTAAATGTTTGGCTAAGGAAATACTTTGCTTGAGAGATTAAACCAAGTGTTCCTACCTGATTGAATTAAAATACCATGATAAATCCATGTGAAGGGAGCGCTAAGTGTGTGTGTGTGCTTTGCCCAGAGAAGAGGCCTCCCTCCCTCTCTCACCATTCACCCAGGGAGGACTCCTCCCTCTCTCTCCATTCATGTCAGGGAAGAGCCCCCCCCCCCCCCCCCTCTCTCTCTGTTCACCCAGGGAGGAGCCCTCCCCCCTTCTCTCCCTCTCTCTCTCTCACCGTTCACATCATACTCCACCCAGGTGAAGGTGATGGCCCCGTCTTTGCTACTCTCACTGAAGCGCAGCAGGAATGTTCCTTGACACTTGCCCGTCAGCATGGCCTTCTCTCGCTCCTTACTGACGAAGCCCAGGATGCACCTGGAGCCCGAGAGAAACACAAAGAAGAAGTGACCTTGATTTTAGGACAAGAATGTAGTCGTTTGCTTTTCTAATGTGTCACTCAGCAAATATAGTTCGTTAACTTAATTAACTCAATTCTTAATGTCCTTGTGCACCATCTTACCCGCACGGATCTGTGAGCCAAATGTGTGTGTGGATGTCGAGCGCAGATTCTAATGTCAGCCCGGTACGCACGGTTGAAACTCACAATTGAGGGGTGTGTTTCATGAATATCATAGATGCACACATTCTTATCTGATAATGTTATGCAACAAATCCCTGCGTGCTAAAAGAGGAAACACTAAAGCAACACACTATTGGCAGGGTTCGAAATCGCATCTTTTGCAATCTGTATTTTATGAATGACGGTTGATTCAACACTAATCAGGTCATGTACAGTAACACTGCTCGTAGTCATTGGTTTAAGTGACATTGAAATCAATTGATAAACTACTGACTGTACAGCAGCACTGAAATAGCACTGCGACCCTTTAGCCTAGCTGGAGCTAGGTGAACGTGGGACACAGTGAGCGCTGCAGCCGCTTGTCTAGGAGCCCGACTTTCCTCACTCACAGTCATTCACTTCCATTTTAATGGCCTGTATTCTAGCTTGCTTTTGAGCGGGCGCATTGATTGGTTCTCACATACTTTGTCGAGGCATCTCACTCCCCCTTTCGTTGGAGCAAAAGGTGATGGTGGCGGTTCTTAAAACAAACATACCTCATGGTTCGTTGAGTTATAAAATAAGATAAGAGACACAGGGGCTACGCCAACCAGCGTAGGACACAGCCCCTTCATTATCCAGTCACTGTGCGGACAACATCAGAAGGCCTCTCCAGACTCAGAAGGCAGGTAAGGTTTAACCTTTTAGTGGTCTCGGTCATCTAGCCTACCTTGAGAGGGTCAGTTGCTTTGAAGTAGCCTCAATGTAATGTATAACATTTCAAATGTATTAGCATTATTGCTTACCTACTACAATGACTGGCCGCACTCATGGAGGGAATCTGGTCCAAGAATAATGGAATACATACAGTTCCAATTGTATTGCCATATTATGTGCTTGGATACAGGAGAGTGTATGACAGTACCATTAGAGGTGCAGCCCATAGAAGTCAGTTTTGAACATGTTTGATTACTGTTTTACCAAAGGTGTCATTCGTGAACAAATGTTAAAAACTTTGAAAACAATTGAGTGCTCTGGATTAATTATGCATGACGGGGATCGAACAAGCAGTTTGAAATGTTTGTGTCCAATCTATCATTTCAATAAACCATACAATCATATATATTTCAATTAAATTATCAAAACCACCGGAAACATGTATATGCTTGCGAACGGATGCTTTCGTATATGGAGGGCTTGATTGATTGCGGGCTATGTCAACTCATAATAACGTCCAAATGTATTCTAATTGCCTAAAAGATGCTCTGATTGGTTGGATATGAACCCCAAAATGCTACAATATAGGCTACAGCTGCAATACACAGACAATGTTTGTCTCTATACGAAATAAAAATGTGCGTGTTTTATTTATCAAATCACAGATTTTCTCAGGGGACCCAATTTGAAATCAGGTATGACTGCTGAGGTATGGCAAAGAACGTTTAGTTGTTGTTCATAGCTAATGATAGTAACATATAAAAATTATTTCCCCAGAAGGACCGCCTCAATTGACTGTAAATATAGGTTTATATAGGACATAATGTAGGTGCGTAAGTCTGGAATGCCTATTTGGGAAGATACCCATGATAAAAATAACTAATAATAATTTCAAATAATAATAATAATAACAATTGAGGCTATAATCAGGTCCCTGATGATTGGTTCTAGATAACACGTGGATACTTACCCATCATTCCACAGGGTTAGCAAATGTCTCTTGATGAGATCCAGGATCCCTTCGATCCACAACCAGAAAGGGAAGCTCTTCTCACTGATGCTCTGTTCCAGAAAGAAACATGAACCTGATGTTCAAACACTCAGACCCCATGTCCTTAATGATCTGTGTGAATTGTTACTTTGTATTCTGTATTCTGTCCTCATGACCCACCTTACAAAACTTAGTCCAGGGGACCAGACCCTCTGGATTCCTTGCTGCCTTCTGGCCTGTATGAAATATATCTGGGTTACCGAATCATCAGGGTGAATCTGAATCTCGTAAATCAACCCAAAATGCTGTATGTACAGTGACATAATAGAAATCCAATAATCTGTATGTTGACCCTGGCAGATAGGGACCGAGGAGGGAGATGGAATTCTCAACAAACAGCAGATCACCCAGACTCACCCAGGAGCTTGTCTCCAAGCATGCCCAGCTGCTCCTCGTTGAGCCCCCGCTTAGTGACGGAGGAAAACTGCCAACTCAGGATCTCAGACAGCTGGCCCCACGACGCCGACAGGGGGTTCAGGAAGAACTTCAGGTTCTGTCCCAACAAGCCCAGATTAACAGTGATCAGCCAGGGGGAAGAGAGGGGGGAGAGATTTAGATCCACCTAGTGTTTGTATCTCACCGCATAGAGGTAATTATGTTCCCGCTTCCTAACCCCTAATAGACCTTCATTTAGCATCCTCTACCCTGCAAGGGTCCTTCTCAGTTCCTAATACCTTTCCAATTAAATCACAATCCTCTTTTGTAACCCGTCTTTGAATGTTTTGTTGCCAATGTGAGCTGTAGCTGAAACATCACAATGACTGTAACTGTAGTGGCATGGGTTAGTGTTTGTAGCGTCATTGACTTGGAGCAGTTTCCTTGGCTGGTTCTTAGAGCAGGTTCCTAGGCTGGTTCCTGTGCCTACCTTGGGCTCGTTGGTCAACATGTTGTACCACAGGATAGAGGCCCAGCCGCTGGGCAACTGGCTGACGTTAGAGATGACCACGATGGGCAGGGAGATGGTCTAGGACGGGGTCAGAGAAGACAGGTCTGTCAGAAACTGGACAGGATACTGGTGGACCTCAAGACAATGCGAGTGTCGAAAAACTATTCCAACTTTTCTGAGATATGTCACCCATCCCTTTGATGTAATGTGAACGTGAATTTGAATTTGGTCTTAAATGTATTGCATCCATCTTCAATATGGGAACTGTACATTTGCCCTCTTTCTCTTTTATTTTTTAGTTTGCTTTATTTTATGTAATGTTTTCCCTCATGTGTGCACTGTGTGTTTGTTGCCTGTATAACCATGTTGAAAAACAATTAAAAAAACTTTAAGTGAGATGAGTGTAGGAAGACCTCGGAGACTGGCCAGGCATGTGAGTTCAGCTTACCTCCAGTTTGATCTGCAGGCCTGACTGACTCAGTTCAGACTCAAAGCAGATGGAGTGCAGCTCCTCTGTCACAATGAGAGGGCCCTGAAACATCATAGCCAGAGACACATTAGTATGTAATTACTGTACTGTAATTACCATATCTAGCAGAACAGAATTCAATATTCGAGACATTAAACCAACATGTTAATAACCCAGCTATATGCCAGAAAAGTTTCTTACCTCATTTGTTCTGTTGCCGGCTACTTTCTGTTCTTTCAGTTGCTGTGTTGAGATCATAGAGTACACTGTAAGGACTCATACCAGTGCAGGTCCAAATGGACAATTCATAATAAGTCAGCATATATCTAATTTGAGATTGTGCTGCTACTTACCAAATGGCGGAATTCTGCAGCTAAGCTTCCATTGGACTCCTCCATATTCATAACTTTGCTGTTGGTCCCCAATATGTTGAATTTACGAAACCTGTTGGGTTTAAGACAGTTTTGATCAATACAAATGTAGAGCAAATATTTAGAGATATTCAACATCATTAAATGACAGGGCACATACCCTTTCTTCTCTGTGACATCCCTAGGGGGAAAAGACAACATGCAGTCATTTGAGGTACTGTATGTTCAGAGAATAAATCTGTTAAGATCATTACAATTAATTAATTGAATTAAAGACAGTCTATCTACTTACTTGTCAAACAAGGCTTTGACTTTGAGTTGATAATTAAACTCCTGGAGCTTCACAAGAAATCTGGAGAGGAAACGGAAATGACGGCCAGTTTAGGCTTGAATGGTTACTAAGCAAACACTATTAAAATGATAAGTCTAAGTGAAGAAGTACCCAGGTCCAGAAGAACGAGTAGAGATGTCTTGACTCTCACCTGAGCTTCACTGTGAATTGCACCTGTGTTTTCAGCACCAGGGGCCTCTGTGGATGTGTGGGCATACAGGGCTGCCTTTCTACCACCATGGAGCTGACACACACACACACACACACACACACACACACACACACACACACACACACACACACACACACACACACACACACACACACACAGTTAGTTATGACCAGCAGTTATCAACCACAGACGAGTACGACACAACGGAACCTTTTACTCTACATTTCCACTTGCTTCCACCTGACTGACAGCAGTGAGCAGTTGCAACACATCACAACTATATAACACATCATTGAGTTATGAGAGGTATTGTTTTCTATGACAAATATGCAAACATTTCTATATGACAAACATCAACTTCAGTTGAGTAACTGGGAGTAGGCCCAAACACAAACAGAGTTCAGGATCCATATTGCCACTTTAACCCTTCAGTGACTCCCAACCCCAATTCGTGACGACCACTATCTCTGTCTACATGTGAAAGCGTGTTTCTCACTGTTCTATGAGGTTTCTGAAGAGCGAGAGGGCCCGCCCCTCCAGGAAGCTCTTCTGTTGGGGGATAGGGTCGTTGTCGTAGGTATACTTCTGCTCCAGCTCCTGCAGCTTCTTCAGCTGCTGCCTCACCTGCTGCAGGCTCTCAGCCACCGCCGTGAACCTACAGGACAGGGGAGGAGAGTTGGAGGGCTCGACCCACTTGGCCACATAACACTTTATGCTATTGTCATTGTTTTACTATTATTATTATTGTTCCCTCATTTTGTTATTATTATGACATTGCACTGCAAATTGATATCTATATTGTCTGATTGTTGCGTTGTTGAGGAGTTGCTTACACTAGAGCATTTCATTACATGGTATCCTGTATATTGTGTAAATGACCATTACAATTTTATTTTATTTTGATTGATTAACACATAACACAGTACACTGGATTCTAATCTAGCAATGAGATGTTTTATGGGACACAAGATGAACTGGAGGTGGATGTTTGACCAGATAATGTGACAGCGAGACAGTGTTTGCTTCGCTGTAGGACCTCACCAGTTCTGCAGTTGATCCAGACAGGCGTTGGGTGGGCCTCCGATGCAAGCTATCTGCTGCCGACGCTTCCACTCTGGCATCTCCTCTGAGATCAGGTCTGACAGGACCGCGTCTGCCAGGTTGAGAACCTCAGCCAACTGGGTCACCACTTCCTACGCAAGAGACCAACCACTTAATAAAGCACTTCTAAATGACCTACTCTTCAATATGAGCAGTCTCTTTATCACTGTCTCTCACTATCAGCTAACTGGATAGTCTAGTGGTGCTTGATGCATGGTTATTTACGTTTTTTCTTATCACATTATTGTTATTCAGTCACAATCAGAGTCAAATTTCACTATGTACACATCAAGTTTTAACACAGCATAATATAACTAATATATATGTATCTATGTCTATGTCATCTGCACTTGTTTTATCATCTTCATCATACTCATATCTGGACCCATTCATCATTGTAAAGTAGAGTAGATTAGAGTAGAGTATTGAGCGTTCTTACCCCTCGTTTGTATTTCAGCTCGAAACACATCTTTGATATTAGCATCTTCTCATGCTCTAGCTCTTTCTGGTTAATCCCATTAATTTCGTGTTCTAAAACACATTAAAAGGAAAAGAGGTTTTACACTGTTTGTATTTCTTGAAAATCATTACATGTGAAGAGGATAGCATCATGACCCTGTCAGCAGACAATTGTGGGCCAGATCTGGTCTTGAGGTGGCACTCAGTGTCGGAAACGGCAAGTAGTATATGGGCCAGACCTGGTCCAAATGTTGGGGGCCAGTCCAATTTGCTATGGCCTGGGATGTGATATCTGGCCCTGATACGTTCCTGTCATTACTGGGCCATCTTTGGTCTGAATGTGGTTGACCAGTTCTGGGTGAGAGTTGGCATTTTGTTCATGGGCTAGCTCTTGTAGGAGGAATGTGGCCCTGATACATTTCTGTAGTTACTGGGCCATCTTTGGTCTGAATGTGGGGGACCAGTACTGGGTGAGAATTTGCAGTTTGCTTGTTGGCCAACTGGCTAGAGGTACAGTCATGAGAAAAAATTAGGACACCCTATGAAAACCTTTGTCTTCTTCAACATATTCAAACATATGGACATTTGATATTCATTTGAACAATATTGAAAAATTGAGGTAATATAACTAAACAAATACAACTGAAACAAATTATTTAAAAAATTATTGGTAAAATGTAATTAATAGAAATGCAATCTTCTTGTGAGGAAAAAGTTAGGACACCCCTACATTTAGTTCCACTTAAAATGCCTAAAATTATAATAAAGAGCACCACATCAGGTGCAAATGATTAGAACATCGTTACAGAGGATTTTGGAGGAGCCTGTCCTATTTAAACCTCAGATATTTAGTTTAGTTTGCTCTTGATTGTTGAAGTGAGTTGCATCACCATGGCGAGATCAAAAGAGCTCTCTGAGGCCTTCAGAAGAAAAATTGTAGATGCATATGAGTCTGGGAAGGGATATAAAAAGATCTCCAAACTATTCGAAATTGGCCATTCCACTGTCCGGAAAATAATTTACAAGTGGAGAACATTTAAAACCACCACCAACATGGCCAGGTCAGGCCGCCCAAGCAAGTTCAGCCTAAGAGCTGACCGAAAGATGCTTAAAGAAGTCTCCAACAATCCCAGAATGTCATCACGAGACCTACAGGTATCTCTTGCCACAATTGATGTCAAAGTACATGCATCCACCATAAGAAAGAGACTGAACAAGTTTGCATTACATGGGAGGTGTGCAAGGAGGAAACCCCTGCTGTCAAAAAAAAACATCAGGGCAAGACTAAAGTTTGCCAGAGAACACCTAGAGAAAGACCAGAACTTCTGGAACAATGTGCTTTGGACAGATGAATCCAAAGTTGAACTATTTGGGCACAGTAAGAGTAGACATGTTTGGCGCAAAACCAAGACAGCATTTGAGAACAAGAACCTCATACCAACTGTGAAGCATGGGGGTGGAAATGTCATGGTTTGGGGCTGCTTTTCTGCAGCAGGGCCTGGTCAGCTCACCATCATAGAATCCACTATGAATTTTGTATTGTATCAGAGGGTGCTTGAGGAAAATGTGAGACCATCTGTTCGAAAGTTGAAGCTGAAGCAGATGTGGACCATGCAACATGACAATGACCCAAAACATTCCAGTAAATCTACCAAGGAATGACTCAAGAAAAATAAATTGAGAGTTCTGGAATGGTCAAGTCAAAGCCCGGATCTTAATCTTATTGAGATGCTGTGGATTGATTTGAAACTGGCTGTGCATGCAAGACACCCCTCGAACATCACACAGCTGAAAGAATTCTGCAAGGAGGAGTGGGAAAAACTTTCTCCCAATTGATGTCAGAGACCTGTAGACAGTTATAAGAAACGTCTAATTGAGGTTATTTCAGCCAAGGGGGGCAATACTAGCTATTAGGGCATAGGGTGTCCTAACTTTTTCCTCAGTAGGAATTGGCATTATTGTTAATTTTATAAATAATTCAAATAAATGATTACAAAGTTACATTTTCATAGTTTTTTGTTCAATTACATCCCCTTTATCTATAGACATTGTTAGAAAGAAGATAACATATTGATATGTCCATATTTTTAAGAGAATAACTTAATATTTTGGGGGGTGTCCTAACTTTTTCTCATGACTGTATGTAGCCCAAATATGTTACTGTCGTTGCCTGGCCACTTTTGGGATTTGCTAAGAAATACAGAAAAATGAAGCTCGCCATATATTGCACATTAAAGCCTGGGCCATACACCGTTCAGATCTTGTCAGTTGGGCTAAGAATTTGGTGTAGACACACAGAAGTGATGGAATCTGATAATCATAACTCAAAGCTGCAGTTTGTACGTTTTATGCAGATTTTAGCAGTTTTACAACTTGCCACAGTCAAACTAGTCAAGATGAGAGGAGTGGATTTCAATAAACGGCCACCGTCGTTCTAAAGCAAACTGTACACTCAACACAGCCCACATATGCTGACTTCTCACGTCAATATACACATCCAGAACAGTAACAGACCCTTTTAAACAGCCTAGTACCCGTAGACTACTGTAGATAAATAGAGACACCTGTAGGCTGGCTAGTTGGTTGTTACTCTTCCCTTAAATTATGTTTGTGATATTTAATGTTATAATCAGATGGATCCTTATTTGGAATGTAGTCTTTGGGCCAGGGAAAACTTGGGCTAAATTCATGACATGTCGGAACTAGGAAACTCAAAATATAACTTGGAATCTCGTTGTAGAAAGATTATCCCAAGGTTTATTATTCCCACTTGGAAAGTATCTGAACCAACCAACAGGAAACTCTATGAATTGAGTTTCCAACTTGTCATGAATGCAGCATTATCCATGGTTTGGATTTTTTTAAACAAACTACTGCTAACATTAGCTAATTTTAGTCCCTCTAACAAAGAAATGTCCTAGGCGCATTCAACCAAGTTTTAAATTGCACAACCAAATCTACTCAAGTGATTTGGTCACGTTCAAAATTAGACAGCATTTCCATAGCACCTTTTTTGTTAGCAGTGGCTACAATTAGCTGATGTAAGCATTGGCTATTTCAACAAATCTGAATGGTAATGTTTCTGGCCCATAAACTACTTTCAGGGTAAGGAATGATCTGACTATCATGAAAAATTTCTGTTTAATTGGGTAGCTTGTCAAAAGGGAGCACATGTTGAACCCAACAGAAATGTTGATGCATCCCACTTGGAATAACAGAACTATAGTTGCCATACAAATGTGATATCTCCTCCAAAAAGGAAGGTCAGCTTAGTTTACTAAAAAATACCTAAAAAGCCTGCAGAGGTCTGGAAAAAGTGTACAGAAACATTGTGTCTGCTCGAGGACAGTAGGTCACTGTTTAAAATATGCATGTTGTCGTCATCATCTATTTAACACTGACCTACTGTAGTTGCCAGATCTTGACCACAATTTGAGTAGAACAGGGCCATAACAGATTTTGGATGTGGATGTGGCCCAGTAACCACTTGGAATAATGGTCCAGAAGTAGGCCAGGTCTCGTTTCCATTACTAAGCCAGGCCTTTGCCACAAATAGGCCAAGCCTGGGCCATGATGTTGATGTGGCCCAGGTACAACTTTGTTTCCTGGGCCAGAAGTGGACCGGCTCTGGTCGCCATACCTATGCCCAATCCTGCAAAATACCAAATCTTAGCCAACATGTGGATATGGCCCAGTTACCACTTGGAATGATGGAATTGAACGGTCCAGAAATGGGCCAGATATGGTTACCACATCTAAGCCTTAAACAACCAGACTTGGCCCATATCTGGATCGTTATCAAGTGATAACTGGACCACATCCACATACCGGCCAAGGTCAGGCCTTTCCATGGAAAAGATAAGACTCTGGAATGGCAGCCAGAGGCGGCCCACTTCTGGCCCGGGGAAGAAAGTTGTACCTGGGCCTCATTCGGATGCCGGTAGAAAACAGACCGTCATTGCTGTGCTGACTGGGCAATGACTTAAGCTTAAACACAAATCTTAAAAATAAAATGAATAAAAATACTTCACCTCTGTTCTTTAGGGTATTAAGCTTAAAGTCATGCTCATCCTGAAGGTCCTCTACAGATTTGATGTAATGATCTGTCTCCTAGTGAAGAAGGGAGGTAAAAGTTATGGGTTTGCATACACCAATCCATGATGGTCAACATTAGCTGATGGCTGGGCCAGGCTGGCCACACTCATAAACAGGACATTTATGGAAAAGATAACTCACCTGAACCTTGTTCCTCATCTCTTTGACTTTGTTGTCAAGCTTTTGTTTCTCCACAACCATGTTAGTCTGTGCGCTTTCTCTATCAGTCTGAAAAGACGTATGGCATTTAGAACCCTCCACAGTTAGGTCAAGTCTAGAGAAATTGTGAGTAATGGCTGACATAAACGCAAACATGTGGTGATCAATGAATTAGCCTAGTTGAAAAAGAGATTTGAGGAGCTGCACCTCGATACTTTTGGCATTGGTCAGGATTTTCAGCTCCTCCTTCAGGTTTCTAGATATGATCATCGCCATGTGAACAGGATCCTCCTGGAACCGGTCCTGTAAAGGGGTGTGGTCAAATACTCAACATCAACTACGGGATGCGCATGTAATACTGTATCAATATTACATACCAGAGATGTAATATGAATAAAGTATTTAAATATTATTTATACAAGGAAAACACACTAAGACCAAGGCCTCTTTTGCAGGTCCACCCTGTCCACAATATTTACACAATCACAAAACAACACATAAAAAATACAACACAGTTCAAAACATCATATAAAAAACACAACATATTAGGAGAAACAATCACATGCTTCACCAAGGAGGTCCTCAATTAGAGAGGACCAGATTGTTCCAGCAGTTAGGTGCACCACAACTAAAAGCGGATTTACCCAATTCAGTGGAGACCCGGGGAACCTCAAGAGTTAACCAACTCTCATAACGGGTTAGGTAATTTATGTTCTTGGCAGCAGTGTCTGTACCTGGAGGTTTCGCTTGATCTTGCGGATGTTGTGCTGGAGCAGGAAGTTGTTTTCAAGGGCGAAGCGGCTGTGTTGATCATCAAGCTGGGCCAGGAGGTCATAGAAACGTATGGTTGCCAGGGAGTCCTGAACAGCCACATTATCCCTATAAATGTGTTTGAATGACGTGTGTCAAAATGAGATGAAGGGGTTGAGTGGATATTATGCATTGCACAATCCTGTATGCTACAACTTCTTCGCTGTTCAACTTCAAAACAAAGGTTCTCTACTGTCCCTGTCCAATAAAAACTGAAAAAAATATGAGTGGGACTTCTCCACTCAAAAATAAGCTTAAAAAAAAATTTAGCTTGTGTTTTTAAATTATTCACTTGCCATACTGTGATGAACTGAATTTCCAAACTTGCCAAGTCAATTGCCTTAAGAGGACCACAATGGAAATCAGATCATCAACAGTCTGATTATTGCACAATGGTCTTGGACTTTATTGTGTAATATCTGCAATGGCATGTACATGTAGGTCTTTGTAATGTGCTTGCTTTTAAAATGGTCAACTCAACTAAAGTGCATTTCTGAGATAAGCTTCTCAAATGCAGCTCCTCCGCACACATTGAACGCCTGATCACATCTCTGGTATACAAAATGTATAAATATAACACCAACAGGCGCTCAAGTGGCGTAGCACACTAAGGCGCATACCATATCATCGCAAGGTCCCTGGTTCGATTCCGGCTATCGACATATCCTGCATGTCATCCCTCCTCTCTCTCTCACCCATCCTTCCTGTCAATCTCTACTATCTCTATCCCAATAAAGCTGAAATGCCCTAAAAACATATTTAAAAATATAATACCAACACATTGATTACGAATTAGTATTACAACAAATCTACTTTTCATAAGCAGTAATTCCAGAAACAACAAGCATTTGTGAGATCATAACTCAGAAGGACATATTTCAGTTTAATATCCAGGCTTTGCTGCAGTCCAGTGGCAGTAGCCCTTCTGCCAGGGATGACTTGGTTTGTCTTTTCTGCATGTCATGACATGATAAACCAAGCTTACCAGTCGATGCTCTCGATCCACTTGCTGAGGTACTGACGGATGTCCATGGGGAAGGAGTCATCATACAGCTGGTCCACCTGTTCCAGGTACTTAGAGTCCAGTACTTGTAGCTGGCACCACTGGGCCATCTGGAGAACAAGGAGTCAATCAACTGAGATTAGAAAGGGACCCAGAGCATATCATGGTTAACTCTCAGTAGGGCTGTGTTTTTAACTACCATTTTTAGTTGGCTATATAGCCCAACTTTCCCGTCCCTGATAGCATCTGTAATAGTTGAACTGAACATGCACATGCGAATTGAACATAATATAAACAGATATAAACAGAGGCTGTCACCACCAGATAATCTTACCTTTTATTTTGACGAAAGGATTACAAATCCGTTAGGACAGGTAGGTTATAACTCTAAAATGACGTCCTTGATGCAGCTCCTTGAGTTTCTCTAGCTGTACAGTTGTACACACATAGAAATACACTCCTATAAACTGCATAATAATCAGCAATAATACGGATATCGATCTTATCCAACCAGAGCTTAGTATTCACCAGGAATACCCGCCTCTTTTTGTGATGGCCAATCAGGATGAAGAAGATCAGGCTGTTCTAACAGTGAAACGCCCTCCCCAACCTTCTCTTCCAGTAAAGATCATTACATAGGAATACTATGGAACTCAACAACTGAAATTAATCCTAGTCTACGTTTTTTTAGGAGTTTGGTCGATCACAAACTATTACCAAAAGACTATCTAAAACCAAATTACATATTCTCAACAGCCGTTTTAAAAAGCACAGGGGGGGCATGGATTAGCGGAAGAGCCAAATGTTGACCACGTGTTTTCAGAGAAAATGAAAGCAGTGCTCTCCTTGACTACGTCAGAGTTGGCCCAAAATTCATCCGACTAATTTCTCTCTGCTGCACTACTTCTTAATAGTTGACCACATGTTTTCAGAGAAAATGAAAGCATTGCTCTCCTTGACTATGTCACAGTTGGCCCACAGCTACTCTGGGTCTATTCTTGAATACAGTTAGGATACCTGGTCAACAGAGCAACATAATGTATTCTACAAATGATTTCGGATTTATAATTCATACAGATGCTAAAATACTATTAGTTAACTCGTCTAACTCACACATCTTATGAATCGTTTGTTTACTAATGCAGAAAGGTTAACGTGCCTATAATTCTCATCTATAATCATTCTCATCTATTAACATGTCATTGTGTAACCAACTGCAGTAGGCCTATAACTAGAGTTGTGTAAGAAAGGCCTTTCAGTTCATGTCGTCTCAGGAAACCCTGTGAACCATAATATTTGGGGACATCTGTACTCTAGTTGAGCACCCATGACCTTTTCATAGCCATGTGTCCTCAAAGTGAGGGCAGTTTTCGGACGATCTACAGTTTGCATGGAAACCCGTCACAGTGTGGAACCTCAGGGGAAAGGCTATGGCAGTTCATGTCCTCAAGAAAAGTCAAAGTTCATCACATTTTTCAAAATATTTCTCACACCGTGAGTGTGTGTGTGTGTGTGTGTGTGTGTGTGTGTGTGTGTGTGTGTGTGTGTGAGAGAGAGAGAGAGTGTGTGTGTGTGTGTTCCATTTCAGAAAGAAAGAGACGAGAGTGAGAGTGTGTGTGTGTGTGTGTGTGTGTGTGTGTGTGTGTGTGTGTGTGAGAGAGAGAGAGAGAGAGAGAGAGAGAGGTTGTTTTAATCACTACTTTGTGACAGAACATTTTTCACAGTCGATTTAATGGTGTCACAGAAAAATGCATTCCTCAGCACAACATACATGAGACACAACGCAAACAATTTCATCATAATACTGAAAATGTGTAAACAAGGTTGTTTGGTACATTTGAGGTCGGATAATAACAAACTGCACATGTGTAATTTCTTGTTCTCTGCTCTGCTAGTGCTGAAACACAAAAGTCAGAGTGGTCTATTTAGATGGCCTATTTAGATGCCTAGACAGATGCTGATCCCATAGATGATTCAACTCAACTCAAGTGAATCTTATTTGATGGTTTATGGAGTTCTTTGATGGGAAGAGGGAGGTAGGAGGGGTCATTGAATGGGATTTGGAGGTTAATAAAAATGACTTGATACAATAATCAGGTTCTCCCCCCCAGGCTCAGGAGCAACCACAGTGATCAACCACCATAGAGGGGATTTTGCCGTAGATGATCTGCTCTTTGCGGTTGAAGTAGAGCATGTTGATGGAGGACATCTTGGTGGGTGTGCAGCAGGGGCCGGCAGTACCCCTGGGGTTAGCTTTGTTCACCAGGTGAGTGTGGGGATATTTCTGAAGGTGCATGTACTCACACTCTCCAGAACAGTAGTTGGCCTTGTAGCGTTTTGGTGCAATGATCCAGTCCCAACCGAAGTCCTCAAAGTCGACCGTGAGGGGGTAGTGGCAGCATCGTGTCTCTGGAGACTCCTCGTCACAGTGAAGGCCAGAGTCCCTGCGTGAGCGCTTTGGGCTCTCTAAAATCTTCACCTCCATGAACGGTCGCTGGTAGTGATGGCAACATGAATGAAAATCACACCATAATAGCACTGGAATATGAAGTATTTGTGTGTGTTTGTGGACTAGAGCTCTGATATAGAAAACAAAATCAGCTATAGGATGGATACTTTTTGCTATGGTTCTAAATATGCATGTTCATGAACACTGTGAATTTATAAGCTTATTCAGGATTTACAACGGGTTCATAAGCTTTGTCTCCTAGTGTCATTAAAAAAGGCATGTTGTAGCACATTTCAAGTCATAACTGTACATAAGTTTACACTATCACATCAAAAACTGAGAGCTAGTTATTGTCGCCTACTCACCAGTCCCTCTTCTCCCAGCTCCGCCGACGTCACAGCCAGGTCCTCTCCTTTGGAATCATAAGCTTTGATCTCGATGCCATAATTGGTCTCTGGCTGACGGAGCCAGGTTTGAAGTAACTGACTGATATCTACACTTTGCCAAGAACTTGAACCAGCATCGACGTCGACCCTCAAGGAGCGGATTCGTATGCGCGTGTTTCCTTGTGTGGTTGGTTTTATACGAGAGATTTGCAAGAACACAGTGGTGACCATGTCGGCTGGCCGCAAGTGGACCCAAAGCTGAGCGCTCAAAATGTTAGTAGGTCGGATCTTCGGACTGAGGCTGAATAAACAACAAGGCACTCCGTCTGTCTGAGACATGTGTTCAGCTAAACAGTAAGGGAAGAAGAGCGAGAATCATTATGTCAACATTAACATGAGGCTATAGGATACGCAATAAACATGGATCACACTATCTGAGATGGTCATGCGTAATTGTGTATTCCATGCAATACATTGACAATGGATGATTGAAAAGGTAAAGAGGTGACACTACTCGAACGGCATTTTTGCATTGCCCATCCAATTCATAGGTCATTTACGCACGGTCACCTCTGCATCGCCATTTGCGCGCAAACATGTTCTGGCTCCTGAACACAATGCGCGCACAAACGACTGAACAACTAGCGTGACTTTCAAAGTGCCCTTAAATATAAACTTTGAATAATACTTACACTTCGTGGCCATGGTTATGATGGTTTCAGTGGTGGCGTGATCCTCATTCTCCACGCGTTGGTCATACTGGTCTAGGAGTCGTGTCAACGGGGGCGCTTTGGGCAGGAGCTGCCTGATCATCTCTCGGCTGATGTTAGGAGCTTGTTCGAGGCGGAGTATGCTGAGGATTTGGGATTTGATCCTATGGAGTCTCATCAGCTTGCTCTGTTCTCTGAACTCGCAGGTTGAGCATTGATCAGGTCCCTCCACTGTGATCTTGACCTGGCGCGTCGTAGTCTCATACATCCCCATGGTGCAGCCAAACGCACCTGACATTATCAGGTAAAGTACAAAATGCATTCTGTCTGAGGGTGTAGGAGAAATATGACAGGCCATACACTGTGCCACAGTGAATACAGACTCTCATTGTTTTTTTGTTTTATATCTCATCTCCCCTCTCCCTCTGGTGTCGTCAAAATAACATGATTGGCTGCACTGATTTGAGTTTTTTCTGTTTTTTTAGTTTTAACCCTCAAGCTACCAACATTTGTCGCCACTTCAAATTGCCAAGGATAGAATGATTGAAAACAAATGCCACAATAACAGCTGATTCAAAGCTTTCTTTGAGAAATCATGAGACAAGGCAATCATAGTGAAAATGACAAAAACAGACTATTTTCCACACTTAACGACCGGCCTAAAGGCCAACAATCATTGGATTGATTGCTTTAATGTTGTCAGGCTTCCTCTAGTTAGCCTACTGTATACAGTATAGGGACATGTTTATAGTGTGTGCGAGATAGCCTTACTGTTCCCCAAGTGGTATGACTAGTACTTATAGCCTGTTTAATTCAACCTTGCTGTAAGGGTCGTTTAGGGACTTGAGGTAAACAGAAGAACCTAGGTTCGTTTTATATTGGAAATTCGGTTTTCTCTCTTCAATAGCTCTTAAACCTAGCGTGACCTGTCTATGAAAATGTATATGAAATATTTAGAGTCATGGGAGGATGGAGAACGATCTACACCTTTTCTTTTTTTTCTACAGGAGAGTCTATGACAGCGGAGTATCGGAGCGGGTCATGGGCACACACTGTACGGGAAAGGAGTTGTAGTGCTTATGTGATTAGAGTTAATTAGGTTGGCATGCTTAAGCAAGTCCAACTATTGTTCTTCGACATAGTTATTATTATTAGGTGGGCTGGCTTAAGCAAGTCCAACTATTATTCTTCGACTTATTATTATTATTATTATTATTATTATTATTATTATTAGGTGGGCTTGCTTAAGCAACAAGCGACATACTTATTGTTATTATTATTATTATTATTATTATTATTATTATTATTATTCCAGTTCTTCCACTTGCTACTCCTCCTACAAATTTAAGCTATTCACACCATTTCAACTTTAAAACGCGTTGCTTTGACTTTTGGTTTTAATACCTATTAAACTTTTTAAACGTTACAAACTTGAAAGTGGACTTTTTAACATGGAGGTACTGTACAATGTGCGAAAAACTCCAAATTATCAACTCTGATAAAAAGCTTTTTGATACCTATTCAACTTTTTAAACGATTACGTTTTTTGTAACTCCAACACCTCTCATCTGGTGAACATGGTGGAATGTTGATTTAGGCCAACATTCTGAGAGCCCCATTGTTACTGCAACTGCTATGGAACTTTCACAACTCTTGAATAAAAACAACAGGAGGCCTGCAGAACACATTCTTAGAATGATTACACAACAATACACTCTCTTGGCTACCAGTTCTACCCCACTGACACCATTCTCAACCACTTAACAAACCAACTATACCACTCTCAACAACTCAACCCTCTACCCACTCCACTGAACTACCCCAGGCTTATCCTATCTATCTATCTATCTATCTATCTATCTATCTATCTATCTATCTATTGTCGCAGAGGGCGAGATTAGTATGGCCTTTTCCCGGCCTAAACACCATCCCCAACGTTACCCAGTTAAGCACAGCAGGAATGGCCTATGGAGGAGAAGTGTCCTTCCTTGATTTGATCTATGAAATGACCCAGTTTGATGTGTAACTGATTGATGACAAGTTGAATCAAAAGTGTATAACCACTGATTAATGATAAGTTGATTCAAATGTGTGTAACTGATTTGTGATAAGTTGAGTCAAATATACAATAGATTAATGATAAATGAGTTCAAGTATGTGCGAAAGGCAAAACTTAACAAAAGAAATTATAAAGGTAGTGTATGACTCCAGGTCAACATATCTAGTTGGACCTCGTAGTGATAACGGTTAAACTGATACTGAAGTAGGCAACCAAACCATATTAATGTTTGACTGTATAATTCTTACTCAGAAATGATTGCTGAAGTAGGCCACCATATTAATGTTTTCATGTGGGCTAATGATAATTGTATACCATATGTACTAGATGTTAACTTTGAGAAAGGCCTAGATTTTTATGTTACGAAAATAGAAAAGAATTGTATAAGTCCACAATAAGAAGTGGCCTTGAGTCCAGTATGAGCAGGAGAGTGATAAGTATGTCTAGTAGACATAACAACAGGTGCCCTTAGGGACATGCCCAAGCATGAATGCGAACTCAGGGTGATGTAATGAATTAGATAGAATTCTATGCTTCAAGAGATTCAAGATTCAAGATTCAAGATGATTTTATTGTCATATGCACAACAGTTACAGAGCAATCGCTGGCAATGAAATTCTTAAGTCTTGGGCTCCTCCAACAGTGCAATAAGAAGTGTAAATAATAAAAATAAAGAAACAACAACAATAACAATATTTACCTAAATACAAAACTAAATAAATGTAAATGTAAAATGTAAAAAGTGAAATGTAAACAGACGTTTTTATCCAGATGTCGACTGGTATAAAGTGGCATTTTATAGTGGCATGTTATAAAGTGGCATAGTTTAAAGTGTCATTGTGGTGAGCTAAGTAGCTCAGGAGTTCAACAGTCTTATTGCCTGTGGGATGAAACTGTCCCTGAGTCTGGTGGTGCGAGACCGGATGCTGCGGTAGCGTCTGCCAGACGGGAGCAGCCGAAACAGTTTGTTGCTGGGGTGATGAGGGTCTTTAATAATCCGGTTAGTCTTCTTCCTGCAGCGCTGAGTGTAGAGGTCCTCCATGGATGGCAGCTCCGTCCTGGTAATGTGCTGGGCAGCTTTCACCACCCTCTGTAATGTCTTACGGTTGAGGGCGGAGCAACTGCCGTACCAGGCGGTGATGCAGCCAGTCAGGATACTCTCTATGGTGCACCTGTAGAAGTTGCAGAGTATCCTGGAGTCCATGTTGAACCTCCGCAGCCTGCGGAGGAAGAAGAGCCGCTGTCTTGCCGTCTTTGTGATGGCGTCGGTGTGGTGAGTCCAGGTCAGGTCCTCGCAGATGTGGACCCCGAGGAACTTGAATCTGCTGACTCTCTCTACTGCCGTCCCGTTGATGGTGATAGGGGCGTGCCCGGCTCCCTGCCGCTTCCTGTAGTCCACAATCAGCTCCTTAGTTTTGCTGAGGTTGAGCTGGAGGTTGTTGTCCTGGCACCAAGATGTCAGGACTCTCACCTCCTCTCTGTACGCCGTCTCGTCGCCGTCGGTGATCAGGCCGATGACGGTCGTGTCGTCAGCAAACTTGATGATGGTGTTGGAGCTGTGTGTGCTTGACTGAGAGCTAGATTGAATTCAATGCCTGACGTAATGAATTAGATAATAAAGGGTGGGGGTAAAGGAAAGCCCCTTTGCAAACTATAAAAAGAGCTCCCTGGAGCAGTACATCGGTCATTCCCTGCTGCGGAGCGTAACACCTGAAGGACCGGAGCAGGACCGAGTGTGTTGAAAACCAAATACTCTAGCAGATTCTCCTTGTCCGGAGCTCACACTCTGATTGAATTCTGACTGTCGGCCTCGCCACACTAGCACAACAGAGGACCTTGGCGGACCTTTGTTTGTATAACAACAGCTCTGGCGGATAGAGGACCCGGCATCGCTCTGGACAAGTGAAACTGGGACTTCTCTAAATTTCACAGGCAGAGTAGGGACAGACTGATAGGTTTTTATTATTTTATCATTTTTATCATTTTTGAATACTAGCATTTTACCATTTAATCACTCTGCCTGTAATGCTGTAATGTTTTAAGCCATCATTAAAGAATTGAACCTGCATTTAAAGGAACAGTTCACAATTTTAATTCTTAATTTTAATTTTTATTATTATTATTATTTCTTATTTTTATATTTTTAGTCATTCCATCCCTCATAAGCCTTTTACCTCCTCCTGGTAACATAAAATATTATAGATTGCTGTGCATAATACATCTTAGGATCTGAAGGGTTATATCTGACCTCTTATTACCTCCTTTGGGTAAATTATCCTTACCGATAAACCCTTTATCCGCAACCACACCAACTGGCACTCACATAAGATTAGAGCGGTCGTTAACCATAGAGACTACCCACTTCGGTGTACAGTTTTTAGGTTTGGGGCGATTTTTCAGTTCAGCTGAGGTGGGTAGAGGAAGATATGGGGGGAACTATGGGATGTAGACCGTTAACAGCGGAGTGAATCTAATCGACACCAACCTACATAGGACCAGTCAGCATCTGACAGGGTAAGACCCCTCAGGCTGAGGATCCATAACAAGATCTGAGGTTGGTCGGGAGTTCTGTACTGAGCTACCCGGGAGACACTATCTATCTATCTATCTATCTATCTATCTATCTATCTATCTATCTATCTATCTATCTATCTATCTGTCTGTCTATCTATGACATTCTAACATACTATCTATCTAACCTTCTATTTAAACCTTCAACGACCTAGCATCATCCTTTCTTCCTTTCACCAGTCATGACTGCTCGGTATGACCCACACTGGTTAACCTCTTAACTGTTTTGGTCTTTTCATACCTCCCCTCTCTCATCTATCTATTCATCCAATCAACCAACCAACTAACCTAACTCTCAGCTTCTTTCAACTACCCAGACAACCCTTATAAAAGCTTTCTGATACCGATTAAACCTTTTAAACTATTAAGCTTTTTGTAACTCCAAAAACTCTCATCCAGTTAACCAATCAACTCTACCACTCTCAACCAATCAACTAACCAACTCTCTACCGACTCCACTGAACTATCCCTGGCTCATTCTATCTATCTATCTATCTATCTATCTATCTATCTATCTGTCTATCTATCTGTCTATCTGTCTGTCTGTCTGTCTGTCTGTCTATCCATCCATCTATCTAACATACTATCTATCATTCCAACCATATATCTAACCTTTCAACTACCATGCCATCATCCTTTCACCAGTCACTACTGCTTCACTCAGTACAACACATGCAGATTAACCTCTTAATTGTTTTGATCTTTCTTTACCTCCCCTCTCTCATCTACCCGTCCGTTCTTTCATCTTTCCATTCATCCATCCAGTCAACCAACCTAACCAACCTATCTCACTTTCTTTCAACTACCCAGAACATTTTCATCAACCCTGATAAAAGCTTTCTGATACCTATTAAACCTTTTAAACTATTAACCAACCAACTCTACCACTCTATCAACCAACTCTCTACCCACTCCACTGTCATACCCCTGGCTCATCCTATCTATCTGTCTGTCTGTCTGTCTGTCTGTCTGTCTGTCTCTCTGTCTGTCTGTCTGTCTGTCTATCTATCTATCTATCTATCCATCCCTTTATAACATTACAGCCATCCAACCAACCAACCACCTCTAACTTATTTTTCTAGTTACTTACAGTTTTCTAAGTTACTTTTTGAGCAGGGTTCAAATCGGAAAACCCCATTGGATTCCAAGTCCAACACCTTAACCAACACCTCCACCATCACAGCTGGTGGCTTTTCATTGTTATTTACAGTTTTCTAAGTTGCTTCTTGAAATGTGAAAGGGACATGGCTTACAGGAAAGGCAATCCGAACCACCTTTGCATTTATACCATTACTTCAACCATTCTGCAATTGCAACTCAACAACAAAAACATTTTCCACAGATGGGCTAAGTACATGTACATAGAGGGACATTGTTGTCTGTGCGCTGAGCAGGGTTCAAACCTCTCGGCCATCACAGCTGTACTGTCTTAACTTCTGCACCGCCTGTTTTTTCTTTGTTCTGTTTAGATATGTAAACAATTTTTTTTACTTGGCTCAACAATTAACGGAAAGTCTGTTGCAGCCTTACAACATAAGGGAGGATTTGTTATTTGCATGCTGCGATCAGGGTTTGTACCTGTGCGTGGAGACCCCATCGGATTTCAACTGTAACACCTTAACCACTCTGCCATCATGGCTACCCTGCATTTCATTGTTACTTACAGTTTTGTAAGTTACTTATTGACATGTGAAAGGGACATGTCAATATGCCTTACAGGAAAAGGATTTGAAAGGAAATCCCAAATTATTTATGTGTTTTAAACATCACATGGTATGCAGGTGGATTCCACGCAGCCCAATGCCACGGACACACTATACAAAATGAAAGTGACACTTAACAGTAATGCAGCTTCTAACGTTGGTGCTGATAAACTAGGAATTCCGTTCCTGAATGAGAAAACAGTGATTCAATGCATAATTATATTTGTATGAACTATGCATTGATAATTCAGACACAAAATTAGGTTTAAAAAATACAGAAATTAGTTGCGACTAGCTTCTCTTTAATGACTCATTTATGGATAGTGACAATTCAAATAGTTAGAAAATATGTCGCTGCACTGTTACTAATGCTTTATAAATGCAACACATGCTTATAATGTGCAAACAGAATTATAAACCTGTTAAAAAGGAAACCCCTTTGTGTGAAGTGTCACCAAAAGAAAAGAAAACACAGACAGTAAATCCATTTAAGCTACTCTATCACTCACATTTATTTGCAAATATATATTATCTGTAGGATCAAAGTAAAGTGGCAAAGACACAAATCAGTGAGGCTCCTGTGGTCCTGCATATCAGAGAGAGGGGAAGAGAGGGGGGGACATAACAAGAAGGCATGTGAAGTTATTTTTAACTACTATTTTTAACTGTGGATTTCACTCAAGTACTTCCCATCATTTGCAGTGACCGATGGGGTGGACCCTGACCCCCATTCCTAAAAATGAAAGAGAGAAAGAAAGAGAGAGAGGAGGGGGAAGTGCAAAATTAGTGGTAAGAATACACTTACTTCCAATCATTTAAAATGACTGTGTGTGTGTGTGTGTGTGTGTGTGTGTGTGTGTGTGTGTGTGTGTGTGTGTGTGTGTGTGTGTGTGTGTGTGTGTGTGGCCCCTCAGAAGGACTCCATGAGGAGCTGGTGGTGGTGCTCCAGGAGGCTGGAGACTCCAACGACCAGAGACTCTAGGTTGAAGTACCAGGGAACCTCCTGACCAAACAAATCTTCCAGAAGCTTCATCAGCCCGCCCTGAGGTAAGGCTCTGGGTTACTGCTAATTCACAGTACTAATTTAAACTGAACTATAGATTGGATGCTAAATACTAGAGAGAAGGAGTTTTCAGTAAAGGGGGCTGTATATGAAAGGAATCAACTACCAGCAACCTGTGGTCTCCTAAAAAATAAAGCAGACAAAGATTTCAAAGTCTCACAGAAACATAATTAATTTTTCTTTTCTGTGTTACTGTTTCTAACTTTAAATGATTTTCTTTTCACAGTCCTACCTCAAGGATGCTCTGCACATCGTGGACATCCTCAAGGATGAGTGACACCTCCTCCACGACCACACCCTGCTCAACGTCCATCAACAGCACAGCCAAGGCCTCCACCTGGACCCGGTCAGTCCTCTCTACATATGGACAATAATGACATAGAACCACTCAATATGTGTTGCTAGAATACGAAACAACATAGCAAGTCCAAGTCCAAAATATACATTCCTTGCCAAAATGCATGGAAGCTGGCTAGCAAGCTAGCTAGTTCAAGCTAAAGCTGGCGAGCTAACTCTTAGCAACGCCTTTAGAAACTGTCAACGGGTTACGTAGCCACCTAGCAGCTAACAATGCTATCATTGCTTCTAACTGGCAAAATAGTCATTGCACAAACACTTTCTTAGATATGTGTCTACTGTAAAATGTAATTAAATGTCACATACCCTCTTCGAAGTCGCTGTCGCTTTCCTCTTCACGATCGCGAACCCTGCAAAAAAGAAAGCACGAAAAACAACCCGTCGTAGAGACGACAGACCTCAATGTAAACATCAACTGAAGTCTGTTGTTATCTGGAGCGGACTGAACATTCCATAGAATGTTGCTAATGTTCTATATTGAAAGGATGCATAGCAACACACCGTTTTGAAAATAATGAGGAATAATCATACATGACATGTATCATGAACACTTCAAAAATGCGTTACCATGTGACCTCTAGAAATAGAACATGAGCAGCATTCTATGGAATGGTTGATCCAGCGCTCCGCAGGAACACACTTCTGTTGATGTTTACATTGAAGAGACCCCGCTGGTTTTCTGAGAGCTAGCATTACTACGCCATTAGCATTAGCATTACTAAACCATTAGCATTAGCATTACTAATCCATTAGCATTAGCATTACTAAGCCATTAGCATTAGCATTACTAAGCCATTAGCATTAGCAACGAAAGGTACTGAAAAATGCGTCGGTGTTTTTCAGGATAGGCTGCGGCCTGCGGGACTGCGTGGACTGCGTGGACTGCGTGGACTGCGTGGACTGCGTGGACTGCGTGGACTGCGTGGACTGCGTGGACTGCGTGGACTGCGTGGACTGCGTGGACTGCGTGGACTGCGTGGACTGCGTGGACTGCGTGGACTGCGTGGACTGCGTGGACTGCGTGGACTGCGACTTCGAAGCGGGTATGTGACGTTTAATTACATTTTACAGTAGTAGACACGTAGTCAACAAATGTATCTGCGTAATGGCATGAGACTATTAGTCCGTTAGTAGCAATGGTAGCATTGTTAGCTTTAGCTTGAACTAGCTAGCTTGCTCGTCACCTACATGCATTTTGGACTTGTGCTGCCTGTGTTTTGTTTTAGCAACACATATTGAGTGGTTGTCTAACGATCGTTCAGAGGTAGTCCAACTATTGTTATTGCTCATAATTATTCATATACGCCACTTAGCAGACACTTTTATCCAAAGCGACTTACATTGCAGTGAGTTGCTAACCCATTTTTCAGTATATATGGTCCCAGCGGGAATCGAACCCACAACCTAAGCATTGTTAGCGCATAGAGACCATATTATTCTTATTCTTATTATTGTTATTATCTTGTTATTGCTCATACTTATTATTATTCCAATTCTTCCACCTGCTACTCTTACAACCTTTAAGGTATTCACACCAATCCAACTTTAAAACGTGCAGAGAGGTCTAACACACGTTGCTATGACTTTTGGTTTTGATACCTATTACACTTTTTAAACGTTACACACTTGAAAGTGCACTTTTTAACATGGAGGTCTATGGAAACCAAAAGATGCAATTTTTGAACCACTGCTGATCTTACACCTTCTAACTGCTATTAACACCATTTCAACTGTGAAATGTGCCAAAAAATTAACCTTTTTAAACGATTAAGCCTTTTGAAAAGCCACTCTCTCATCCATTTATTTGGACATTACATTACTTTTTCCCAATACTTTTGGAGGTATGTGGAAATATGTTTGAAAATTGTGTCTAAATGGTGAAACCAATCTGAAAAAAACGGCTATGTATCTATTGTATCTAGCTATCTGTCTACCTATCTATCTGTCTGTCTGTCTACCTAGCTCAGCGACAGCCAGCACAGGTCCATCAGCTCTACAGGCTTTATTTGGTCTTATTTATTTATTTGTTTATTTATTTATTTGTTCTTTCTAGGTTATTCAACCACAGGATGAGTGCTTACACAACAATGTACTCGGCAACCAGTTCTACTCCGATAAAACCACCTTACACTCTATCTCTCTAGATATCTTACCTGAACAATCCTCAATCCATCTCTCATCTCTCTGGCTATCCTGTCTGACCATCCTACTCTCACTTTCTTTCAACTACCCAGCCATCATCCTTT
This sequence comes from Argentina silus, assembly GCF_951799395.1. Taxonomy (NCBI): domain Eukaryota; kingdom Metazoa; phylum Chordata; class Actinopteri; order Argentiniformes; family Argentinidae; genus Argentina; species Argentina silus. The sequence goes on from NC_139668.1 coordinate 1,788,529, forward strand.
CATCTATCTATCTACAGTATTGATTTATCAATCGATCGATCGGTCTATCTGTCTATCTATCAATGTGTATCTATCTTCCGACCGTCTGCCATCTATCTGCCTATATGCTACCATGACCATCTTTTATCCGTTGGTCCTTTCTACTATCTCACTTTCTTTCAACTACCCAGCTAATATATCTATCTATCGTCCACAGTTAACCATCTTTAAACCTTTTCCACTGCCAAATTAAGACTGCAAGCCCACTAAGTTTCTTCTAGTTAAGGAATAATGCCTGATAGGAGTAGTCCCATAGGCCAGACATTGAGATTAGATCACATTTACAGATGTACCTCAGAGAGCACTTTTTAACCTTATTTCCTGGAAAGTGTCTTTACTGCATTCTAAAGCGGGTGTACTGTATCAAGAGAAGTGAAGCAAGACTTCAGATCATACCTTACCACCGTACAGTGCCACTTGCTTACCACTCCCTGCTTGAGGACACCATGTCAAATCAAATCTATCTTTAGGGTAAGCAATTCCTCAACAAGGCAACAGTCAAACAATATCAATATCAATTTGCAGTGCAATGTCATGATAATAACAAAATGAAATGGGGTTGGGGGGGAGAGGGTCAGTTGAGGAGTCTTATGTGTCTTATGTGAACTAGTCTATCATTATGTGAGTTCTACAACAGATGCGTCTGTGACGTTGAGACTTGACACACTATGGAATAACAAAGAGTGAGGATCATTTGATTTATTTATGTACCACTTATGCTTGCTGTCAGTATATCATGCCATGCTCTTAAGTTGGATATTTTCTTTGTTAACCAATTAGGTTAAGTGGGTTTAAATGTTAGGGGAGAAATTGCCCACCGTATTGGTGGGATGGCTTAACAGAACTTTAAGGAAACCTTCAGGTAAGAATTTGAGACATGTTATATTTACTCGTAGCACCGGGGATGTATGGCAGTTCATCAGAATAATATGAATAATAATCTAATAAATAACATTTTGTGGGGCAGACAATATTCTCTATTGAGGTTGTCTGACACATTTGGCTCCCCACACCAGATGCATTTGCGGTGAATGATGAAACAGTAACATCAACATACAGTCATTTCAACAGCTGTCTCTGCGTGAATCAGCACTCTTGTCTAGCATGCCCTTTTTTTCAGAAGTGAATCCACGTTGTACTGTTGTTTCATTTTTTCTGAAATGAAACAACGGAGGCACGCATGCGCGCGCGCACACACACACACACACACACACACACAGACACACAGACAGACACTTTCTCTTCATCCAGACTTATGTGTAGTTTTTCTCAGCCTTTTGCCTTTTCTCAGCCGTAAGAGAAAGCTGTCTTATTCACTTTGAGTGTTTACTGTGCGTGAAAACTGGCCTATATGGACATCAAAACAAGAGTTACTCTGGGCTTGTTCATGGGTTATGTCAATGTTAAGACCATGGCTACTGTTTAAATCAGGGTAGCACACAACCTCTTGAGCAAATCTGCTGTAGCAAGATATTCAAAAGGGAGAAAACTGTCAGTGTTTGCCTGCTGCTGATCCCTGCTGAGGAGTGCTTTTAGAAATGTCCATACAAGTTTCAGTTTCAGTTCCTGAAATCAAATTGTTTCCCTAGGTTTCACATCTTTACGCTTAGTCAAATCATTCATCACCTCCTCCCTCCCTGACTCACTGGACCCCATGCAGTTTGCATACAGGGCAAACAGGTCCACAGACGACGCCATCGCCCTCGCCCTCCACACTGCCCTCTCCCACCTGGACCAGAGGAACACATATGTGAGAATGCTGTTCATTGACTATAGTTCAGCATTCAATACCATTGTGCCCTCCAAGCTCGCTGTGAAGCTCAGTGACCTCGGGCTCAACACCACGCTTTGTGACTGGATCCTGAGCTTCCTGACGGGCAGACCCCAGGCAGTGCGGATAGGAGGCGCCACATCATCCACCCTGACTCTCAACACCGGCGCACCCCAGGGCTGCGTGCTCAGCCCTCTCCTCTACTCCCTGTTCACACATGACTGCGTGGCCACACACAGCTCCAACACCATCATCAAGTTTGCTGACGACACGACCGTCATCGGCCTGATCACCGACGGCGACGAGACGGCGTACAGAGAGGAGGTGAGAGCCCTGACATCTTGGTGCCAGGACAACAACCTCCAGCTCAACCTCAGCAAAACTAAGGAGCTGATTGTGGACTACAGGAAGCGGCAGGGAGCCGGGCACGCCCCTATCACCATCAACGGGACGGCAGTAGAGAGAGTCAGCAGCTTCAAGTTCCTCGGGGTCCACATCTGCGAGGACCTGACCTGGACTCACCACACCGACGCCATCACAAAGACGGCAAGACAGCGGCTCTTCTTCCTCCGCAGGCTGCGGAGGTTCAACATGGACTCCAGGATACTCTGCAACTTCTACAGGTGCACCATAGAGAGTATCCTGACTGGCTGCATCACCGCCTGGTACGGCAGTTGCTCCGCCCTCAACCGTAAGACATTACAGAGGGTGGTGAAAGCTGCCCAGCACATTACCAGGACGGAGCTGCCATCCATGGAGGACCTCTACACTCAGCGCTGCAGGAAGAAGACTAACCGGATTATTAAAGACCCTCATCACCCCAGCAACAAACTGTTTCAGCTGCTCCCGTCTGGCAGACGCTACCGCAGCATCCGGTCTCACACCACCAGACTCAGGGACAGTTTCATCCCACAGGCAATAAGACTGTTGAACTCCTGAGCTACTTAGCTCACCACAATGACACTTTAACTATGCCACTTTATAACATGCCACTTTATAAAATGCCACTTTATACCAGTCGACATCTGGATAAAAACGTCTGTTTACATTTCACTTTTTACATTTTACATTTACATTTACATTTATTTAGTTTTGTATTTAGGTAATTATTGTTATTGTTGTTGTTTCTTTTATTTTTATTATTTACACTTCTTATTGCACTGTTGGAGGAGCCCAAGACTTAAGAATTTCATTGCCAGCGATTGCTCTGTAATTGTTGTGCATATGACAATAAAACCATCTTGAATCTTGAATCTTGAATCTTGAATCTGTAGCTCTAAAGACACATTTCAAAAGCAGAATATGAAAGAAATGAACAAATGAAACAAACAACTCAACTCAAACAACTTTATGTACAGTCAAATCAGCAACTTAGTGTGAACCGACCTCAGACTGAACTAATGTTTGTTGTTATTTTTTATTTTTCAATGAAGTATCAGAAATTGAGTGTAAATGTGGAGGGAGACCGCCACCTGCTGGTAAAACATGGAATGTATATAACACTGTATACAACCCTTTGAGACAGACATGAATTGTTTATCTCTTGCATACATTTCTAAGAGTATGAAACCAACATTTGTGTACCGTAACTGCAAGTTTGTGATCATAATCAGTGTTTTACTTATCTTTACATGTAATGATTATAATGAGTTAATACATATTTGAATGTGTCCATAAATGTTGTACAGACGTTATTAGGTATCATCAATTTAGAAAAAACAAGAACAAAGTTGATGTTAGTACATTTGATAGTAGAATGCATTGTCCAGAGAAGAAAAGTTCCTCTCTTGTTCCTCAGTGATATCCACTGCAGGGGAGGGCTGCAAGAGATGAGATCATATGTCAGGCACATACGTTTCCGACTACAGCCACATAATACCTTGTCAGCTCTTTGTAAATCATTAGTCTTTAATTCAGCCAAATAATGAATTACACTGACAATGTATTCAATCAGAAGAATGTGATCTTACCCTCCATGTCCATGCATCTCCTAGTGCTTATGGCCACGTCCATGACCATGCCCATGACCATGACCATGACCATGCTTATGACCATGCTTATGACCATGCTTATGACCATGATGATGTCCATGTTTATGGTCGCTATCACTACCACTACCACTACCGTCTCTACGGTCAGGGCTGTGGTCACCATGGTGATCTCTACGGTGATGATCTCTATGGTGATCTTTACGATCATCTCTACGGTCATCTTCACCATGGTCACGGTTGTCTCTACAGTCAGGGCTGTGGTCACCATGGTAATCACTATGGTCGTGATCTCTATGGTGATCTCTACGATCATCTCTATGGTCATCTTCACCATGGTCACGGTCGTCTTTACGGTCAGTGCTGTGGTCACCATGGTGATCTCTACGGTCATGATCTCTATGGTGATCTCTACAATCATCTTTACGGTCATCTTCACCATGGTCACAGTCGTCTCTACGGTCAGTGCTGTGGTCACCATGGTGATCTCTACGGTCGTGATCTCTATGTTGATCTCTACGATCATCTCTATGGTCATCTTCACCATGGTCACGGTTGTCTCTACAGTCAGGGTTTTGTCTGCGGTCGTGGTCATCTCCCTTGCCATCTCTGTCTCTGGGCCCATGGTCTTCAGGGTGGAGACCCTCAGGACCGTGCTCTGGCTTCCTAGAGTGGTCCTTATCATCAGGACCCCCCGGACCCCCCGGGCCACAAGGGTGCTGGGGACCCAGGTCATACCCAGAGGGATGGGACCCGGCTAGAGGGGACACATGAACATAGTTATTGGAGAGTTCTCATTGAAATATGGGGGAAAATAAGTTCAAGTCTATGTGTTTTTAACTGAATGATTTTATTTTATTTTTTCCAAATAATAGGAGTATTTTACCTGAACTGCTCCCAAACATTTTAAGTTCCAAAGTTGAAATCTGTGGAAAACTAAATATTACAGAACTTTGATAAACATTCAGAGGAATATCTATATTACATGTAGGAATTGACAGTGACCAAACTCAAAGGGAGTAGTCCATGTGCATTCCCCCTAAACAAGTTCATCTTGTTGGAAGAATGTTGTTTCATCAAGTCAGTGAAAACAGAACAATAGATGACACACAGAGATTCTGACCTGGTTTATACTTGTTGTTTGAAAGACTTATCAAATAATTATTACATCAGTGATGATGATTGATTGATTGATTGATTGATTGATTATTGATTGATTGATTATTACAAAGTTATTATTAAACAATTGCAAAGAAATTGCATATATTGATACCCAAAAATGGCCCGTTTCACAAATTCTACATTCATTCCAATAAATTGTATTTAATCAGAAGAAAAAACTAAGACACATTCAGTTCACCCAATATTATGTGTCATCCTCTGAATATAAAAGGTTGAAATTGAAATAATGCATTTACAAATGGCTGAAAACACAAATCAATCATCATAGTTATGGAAACAGTATAGAGTGGAATTAAATAGATTTACATGAAGATGGTTACAGAAAAGCAACCTATTTTTCATATCTTTCATAGTTCCACCACATAATTCAACCCATCTGATCAAAGGACGAAGAAAATGAAATGATGTTTACTTACATACAACTGGTAAGCAGCGTCCAAGATCCTTTGTGTTTTGTGGAGGATGTTTTCCAATTTATAGGCACTGTGCTACACCACTTTTTCTGTCATGTCACGTCATATCAGACGACCTTGACTATTGTACTATAAAGGTGGAGTTGAGACATGGGAGGAGTTCATAACTAACCACTTTGTCTTAAGAAAATATTAATAGTCCATCTTAGATTCATGGTGAAGAGGATCATAACCCTTGAAGTGCTGTGCTATTCTATGTCATGTGAGTCAGAGCAAATTGTAAGAAACAACTGTACAGTTAAACAGAATGGGAGACACAACTTTACATGATCGAACGATTAGGAAAGAACATAATATGATCCTATTGTGTTCTTTTCCTTTAACTTTGACTGCATCAAACTTTCTATGTAATGAATTTCCAAAGCAGTATCGTACCATTTTGCAATAGCTCTGTTAAAACATTAGGTTTTCAGCTCTCATCAACAGCATTGCTTAAAGCAGGGGTTCTCAACCTTTTGCAAGCTGGGCCCCCCCAAAGCTGGTTCATTGCAGTTGGGGCCCCCCCTCCTCCCGGCACCCCCCCCCCCCCCCCCCCCTTCCCGGCACCAGACCTCTGATATGAATTTATGCTTTATTATTGTTATTATTACTAGGCCTAATAGTAGGCATATCATCTGCATTTTTTGAAGAAGCTTGCAGGTTGGCGATGTTAATGTGAGACCTGAGCCTGCTTTGCCTTGCAAAGATCCTCAATTCTTGGCGCAATGTCTGATAAACATAGCCTCAAATCATCCTTGATTTGTGCACGATTGCGGTATTTGCGGTATTTGCTTCATCGTACCTTTGAAGCTTTTTTGCAGCTGGTGGTGCGTCGGTTGCCTTGTTGGTCCTCACTAGAAATCTCTCCATTTTTGTTTGGTTTTGAAATAATTTGGATATGGATTAGTTGTGTTTTCAATAAAGTTTAGGCTATGATGTAACGATGTGTGCGTGTGTGGCTATGTTGAGAGACTAGTATCGGGGGCTAATCAGTCGGGACTTAGGCACGATCTTTAATACAACAGTACACAATAACGATTTTGCAGGCAATGCAGATTTTATTTTAAGATTTAACAATTGTAGTCCTTTGTGAGTGGGTGAGTGTGTGTGTGTCTTAGTCGCGTGGGTCGTATAGTTGTGTTCCAACACGGTGAAAAAGTTGCTAGCTAGTTAGCTAAGTGCACGCCTAGCAGTTAAAAAAATTACTGGCTAGGGCTGAGATGGGAATAATCTTTAAAAAGACTGTTTGTGGGGTTAGTCTTTAAAAAGACTGTTTGGGTTTTGAAGTATAGGCCTAAGTAAATCGATATCGAGATTGATAACAGATAGACTAGCGAGAGTTGGCACAAGCGAACTTGGCAAGAGACTAGACTAGAGTGAATGGAGCTACGACGCGTGTGCGGACGCTTATATAGTAGCACTTACGTGACGTCGCGTCACAGGCTCAAAATACTACCCCCTGTATTGGTAGATTTGAAATGAAACTGTGTGGTTGATTTGTTTGTGTGTTATAATAGTCCAACCACTTGCATTTCGACATGGGGGGAATCTGTTGCATCTCATTTGTAGGTCTACTAATAGCCAGTGAGTCCGTGATTTTTCGTTTTTTTTTTTTTGTTTGTTTCCCATCCTGTAGCCTACTCGCGCCCCCCGGGAGAGTGTCCGCGCCGCGCCCCACCGGTTGAGAACCACTGGCTTAAAGCATCCACACTAGAGCCAAGATGAATGATTGTTTATTTTGTACAGTGTCATTTACGGTAGTAGTGGTAGTTGTGAAGGCCTGCTTTGTGTCCTAGGCTATAGGGGATACGTCGGTAGGAACTTCACTTTCTTCTGTCAGCCGTGTCTAGGATGGCAGAAACGTTCTCTCTGGCCTCTCCAAGCAGTACTGAAGCTCTCTGCTGAGTCTGAAACACACAGAGGACATCATGTCGTACACCACTGGCCATCACCAAACATGTTCTTCCTTGTTTATTCACTTTCCCGAGATAGATTATGACTCACAGTCAATTTGAAGGGCTCATCTGTGATGTCTTTGAGGTTAATCACAATATTGTAGTATGCTCCAAAAACAGCTGTCTCTAGGGCTTTAGCTGCCACCTGCACCACAAGAAAAGATAAGGAAGGAAGATTGTGGGTTGTGGGTAAAATAAGGAAGATGCTACTGCTACTGTAGAAATACAGCTACTGTAGGCTATATCCAGCTCTCTGGAACATCAGTCGTTGATACGGCATATGAATAACCAGACATTTTCTAATGATATCCTGAAGAAGGCTGGCACTGTAGGTATACCAGAGGAGATGAGTTGAGGTGGATCAAATGTTCCATGTCTATATCATTTAATCAAGTCTGTGCGTGCCCTCAAGCAAATGTTTATATATAGCCGGCACTCTGGTATGCTTGCAAGTCCACAGACAGATTTTGCCTTTGTTTGTTCTTTGTTTCAGCTGAGTGTCTCAACAGTGTCTCACAGCCCACTCGTACCTGGAGGTCAGACTTGCAGGCCACGTTTCCATAGAGCACCATTTCTTTCAGACAAGGCCACAACATGTTGACTCGTTCTGCCAGAGACAGGGGAATCCTCACAGCTTTCTTGAGACCCTCCTGCATGGCAGCTTCCCTCCTGTACCAAGGGTAAGGGGACAGTAGGAGAAGGTGGAGGGACAATAGTAGAAGTAGAGTGGTAAGATACTGTAGATGTGAAACATTACAAGGTGACAACATCACTCGAAAAGAAACAGCGTTTTTCACTAACAGACATGTCCAGGCTTTGTGGCTGATGGCACAGGGAGAAGGCGTGTTGCCAGTTAGGGTGTGTTGCGACTGAGACCTGTAATTAGTTAACTAGTTTCACGTTAGTTTAATTTTTTGCATCATCACATTTCTGAAATAGTAAACACTGGAAGCAGGTCCAACTGGCTGTGCTAGATATGGAGTTGTTTGTGTGTTCTGTGTACAAAAATTACATTCTTGCCTGAAATATACTCCTTGGTGACAGAAATGGAACACATAATATACTTGACTTGTATGCGATGTAGTCTTTATTCTGTGACTGATGTGTCTCAAGAATATTAATGAATGATAATCACCTTTTGACCTCATCTGCTGTGTTTCTTGGCATTTTCAATGCAGCCTAAAACAGGTTGAGGGAGTGAAAAATCAGTATGAATAGGTGTTTAAATGACTAAGAATGTCAGTATGGGTGGCGATTATGAATAGCCTTTTCAAGCACAGACAAAACATAAACCTCATATTGTGCTTCATATGAGCTAACACTAAATTAAGCAATGGCACTGCACCCTATGATGAGAATGTAACTGGTTTGAAATGGGAGTGGCTATATTAAGTGGCTATTATTAAAGTGATCCATTGAAGAAGAGACAAAAGGGTTATGACATACAATAGTTGTTCCACCCCCCACCCCCCCTTGTTCCCTAACATTTATATCAATGATCCTGTTCACATTTTCACGAAGCCATAATACAAATACCAAGACCTTAGGTTGAGCTTTGAATGCAAGCAAAGCAGTTACAAATGAGCATGGTCACATATATCATATCATACGGCTGGTATCTCCCTATAGAATCATTCCTTTCCCCTCACCATGTAGCCATTGAAGGCTGTGGAGTCTGCATCCACCATGACCAGCAGCTCATTCATGGCCTGGTGGAAGGGAGGGATGAGTCTCCTCATGACGCTGTCCAAACCCTCAAACTGCCTCTTCCCATAAGTCATCTGTCCAACCATGGCTCCCAGGGCAGCCCCCTGAAACACACACAGCCATGTACCATAGACACACACTCAGCACCACACAGGTGGGCCTACACTAGACACTTGCTGCGCTGTGACAACATATGGTTTTGAATCATCCATATTTAATTGCACTGTTATAATAATAATAATAATAATAATAACATATAATAATAATATATGTCATTTAGCTGGCGCTTTTATCCAAAACGACTTACATTGCAGTGAGTGCATACATTTTTCAGTATATATGGTCCCAGTTGGAATCGAACCCACAAGCTAAGGGTTGTTAGCACCATGCTCTACCAACTGATGCAGACTGCTGTATGTAGACAGGTGTATTTGTATGTCTGTATGTAGACAGGTGTATTTGTGTGTCTGTATGTAGACAGGTGTATTTGTGTCTGTATGTAGACAGGTGTATTTGTGTCTGAATCTAGACAGGTGTATTTGAATGTCTGTATGTAGACAGGTGTATTTGTATGTCTGTATGCAGATAGGTGTATTTGTATGTCTCTGTGTGTGTTTAAGGCACATGAAGGTGGAAGGTTGTTACCATGGCAGCGACAGCAGCAGAAACCGACCCCCCTCCTGGGGCCGCGGTCCTTGCCCCGACGCTCCGGACAAATTGCTGTAACGACAGAGACACCAGCCGCGTTTCCTCCTGGGTGCTCTCCACCATGTACCTACAGCAACGACAGTCATCAACACAGATATGCTTCAGGTACATACACCTGCTCCCCTGTTGTCCAGGAGACATCACAACAACAGTCAGATGATCTGCACTCACTCTATTATCCTCTCCTTGGGATTGAAAGGCCCCAGTGAATCAAGTCCTAGTTTACTGATGACCTAGAGTGGAGAGAGAGAGAGAGAGAGAGAGAGAGAGAGAGGGAGGGAGGATGAGACAGGTAAAAATAGAGAGAGAAATAGTGAAATGGAGGAAGAAAGAGGGGGTTTGGAGAGATCATATGAGATGTATTCATTATTTAGAATAGTTTAAGATGAACATATATGTTGTATATCACCTGATACTTACCAGTCGCACTTTGTGCTCTTCCTCCACGATGAAGAGCTTGTCTCTGTGGATGTAGAAGTCAGCACAGTCCAGCACGGCTCTCAGAGGGATCAGGCCTACGATCTGAGAGCCTACCACCGGCAGATTCAGATCCTGTATCGCAGAGGAACGAGACGTGTCAAGAACTCTCAACGTGTTGAAATGGATGAAATAGAAAGTGTTGACTGTTGTTGTCATTGTTGTTGTTGTACCTTGGCGACTTTGCAGATCTCTTCGTACACAGTGTGGACAGGAGTGAGCTCAAAGTCCAGGATGTTGGTGGAGACTTGGGCGATGTTAGCCTCCTCCAGGAACCAGCCCATTCCCTGGACCTTCTTTAGGACACCTGGCTAACGTAGCAACACACCAAACATCAATTCAATGCAATCATTTATAGAACCATGTCATCCAATAGGTGGCAACACACCTGTTTGAGAGAAGAACATTTTAGACAAACATTCACAATGACCCATAATTCCCTAACAAAGCTACATTACATTGCTTTCTCCTGTTGCTAGGGAAACTAAATGTGAACTGTATTACGTCTGTGCACGTGTTCATGCATATGTTTTGTTGGGGTGATTGGCCCTGGTGTGAAGTGTGGGGCCCTCCACTTCTTCTAAATAGAATTGCCACACAAGGTCATTCATCTTTGAGGTCTTTTTTAAATGATCTGCACTAGGCTAATACTACTAATGAAAAAGATAACATTTATGGTTCTTCAGCCTATAAGCTTCTTGCGTCAAATAGAGCATGGCGCTAACAACACTTAGGTTGTGGGTTTGGTTCCCGCTGGGACCATATATGCAAATGTAAGTCGCTTTGGATAAATGTGTCAGCTAAATTGCATATAAAAAAAAGCCCCTGTGTATGTCTATGACCCAATCTTCAGGCTAGAATGACACCTGACACCGCCCCCTATGGGTCTTTCAGAAGAAGCATTTAAAATGGTTCAATATACTGTAGAACCTTTTGGAGTGCCATATACTATATGTATCAAAGCATGGTACCTGTTTTGGTTCCATATAGAACCATTTTTACGTAGACCGTATCAAGCCTACCTGGTCTTTGGCTCTTCCCTGTTCCCGGATGTCTAATGCGATCCGATGGGCTTGTTCCTTGGTGCTGAGGAGGTTCACGTTGTAGGCAACAAGGAACTTGCGAGCACCTGTTACCGTGGCTCCCCACGAAGGTACGAATGTGGCTGGGCCGTAGTCAGGAGCCCACTCCTCTTTCTTCAACTGAAAATACATGATCATTTGTTCAACCACTTGTCTCATGAAACACATATATCTTCTAAATATCACTTGAGTATCAAATTAAATTGCGCTAACATTTTATTGTCAGTGTGGAAGATATAAAGTAGTATAGTCTCATGTATCTAATGAAGTTAGCCTCACTTTCTCAGACAGGGCCTCATATTCTCCTGCCCGGACAGAGGGAAGGGATCTCCTGTTCTCTTTCTGAGCTGCTTCTCCGTAAAGATACACTGTGGAGAAACAACATGTTCTGTATTAAACATAACGATTTGGCTTGAGATGAATAACGGATGGGATATCTGGGTCACCCTGCTGTTGTGCTATACACTCTTAACGATTTTTGTCGGAGTTTGTCAATACAGCTGAGTAGATCATTTGTAGAAATGTAACTGAAAACCATCAGAGAGGAAAACCAACCAGGTATATGCAGCGCCTCTGTTAAACGCTGGGCAAAAATGTTGGCACATTTGACACAGTCGTCCATCGTCACGTTCTGGACAGGGATGAAGGGACACACGTCCATGGCACCTGTGCGTGGGTGCTCGCCTAAACAAAACAGCATATTATTCTGTAAACATTATGAACAACTCATCAACAGTGGCATGGCATTAGGGTTTATGTGAGATAGTAGCGTGAGTTTCAAGTTTGGGAGAGCCTGGGTGGTCCTCCCCCATAAAATAAATGACAATCGAAAACGCATTTCCTGAAATTGTACACATTTTAACAGGACACTAATAAATGTAGGGCCCGTTTACAATTAAAATCCATGACATAAAACGGGACAATTGGGTCTATTGGAAAGGCATTTTAATCCAACAGGCCCAGATTTTACATGACTATTTGTTGCGCATGTTGGCCACCTGTCTCCAAGGTGGGGTTTGGTGTGGAGGGAGGCTGTGCTCCACCTGTAAAGATTTGATTCAGCTCGAACCCAACTGGACTCTACCGAAACGATCAGTGCAGCCGCCTGGTCAAGATGGGCAGGGTATTGCACCATGGCCCAAGACCAAGACACTCTCCCCCCCTCTGCAATACATGTAGCCAAATCTTAATTGTCTGTATCAATGGTCGCCTGCAAAGTCAGGGAGCTAAATAGTTGTGTCCACTACATGTTGCACTCACTTGAGACGCAGCAGTAAACCGTTCACCAGCGGTTACTGTTTAAAAGATAGGGCAGGATCAAGAACGGAGAGAATTATAAAAGGAGAAATTAAAACAATTTACTCCATGACAAATTGACTCCATCAGTGTCAGTCTTGAGGTTAAACTATAGGCCAGCCACCAGTCACCCTAACTGCAAATGAGATAACGCCTCTGCTTAGTGAGAATAAATGATTGACTTTCATCATAATCACAGGACTAATTATATAATTTTGGTACATTTATTTGAATTTACTTTTGGGTAAGCTTAGCTTCCCCTAGCCTATGGAACCACCTTGGTAAAATTACTTTTATATTGAATATTCGGTTTTAATATTGGATATTCATTTTTCTCTCTTCGATGGCTCTTCAACCCAGCATAACATGTCTATGAAAATGATATATTCTGAGTCAGGGGAGGATGGAGAAACATCAACGCTATCTGTGAGTTCAGGTCTTTGAACTCCTCTGTCCGAAGAGTCAACAGTGTGGCAGGGGTCATGTGAGAGGGGCCAGCTCAGTTTCAGATGAGGAAACATGTTTCTGTCTGTCACCTGAGTGTTTGGTCATGTCGATGAGTGGTAAGGCTGTGCGTGCTGCGTTAAGAGCCCCCTCCACCACAGCCTGAGGTGAACCTACAAAGGTGTAGACAGTTCGGTTGGTGGAGGACCCGGGGTCCACATCCAGCAGACTGCATCCCTCAGTGCTGGAGATGGCATCAGCAATGGCATCAATCACCTGCATGCAAGCATCTAGGGTTAACTCTCTCAGGATACTGCAGTGCACATTGACCCATATACAACTGTTCAGAAAATAGCACTGTCATTATGTATCAAATAAATAAAGTCTAGTCAAGGGATAATACAATTGTTTGTTTCTTTAGGAATGTCTTCAAACTTCTCAACACACTCATCCCAAAGGTTGAAGAATAATTCAAATAATTCAACTTCAAATAAAACACAATTATTACGGCCAACCTTACATTTGAACAGTACTGTACTAGTGCTGTACTGGATGACCGACAACAGCTCATGTGTATTGTCTGAATCACATTACCTGCTCCTCCAGACGATACTCCTGCCACAACTTAATCCAGCTCCAAACCTCCCACACCCACTCACCTCTTTGTTGCGGCCCTCTGAGAAATTGGGCACACACTCCACCAGCTTAGCCATGGTGTCTAGGTATCACAGGACTGACAAAGGGGAAAATGGGACAAAAATCCTGCTGTCTGCTCCCAGTGTACAAGCAAACATATCCAATCAGTCCCTTCATCCCCAAACCCCACATTTAAGCAACAGTTGAACACTGGAACACTGGTTGAATTATTAACCAGCTCTACTGTCTTCTATGTAGGTCACTTGGCAATGATTCCCTCACTGCTCAAATCATTACCCAGACCTGAGAGGCTGACATGATACAAATACTTGTTACAAATATGATACAAATATTTGTTTAAGTAAGTGAATCATCTATCCATCAGTCATCATAAGATAAAGTAATCAATGCTCGGACCAGCGGCCATAGGCAGTCATTCATTTTTTAAAAGTCCCATTGAGACCAAGATCTCTTTTACAAGGGAGCCCTGCATACACACAGTTTACAGTGATACATAATACACATACAAAATTACAACATAATAAAACACAATCAGGAAAAACAAACTGCCCTAGCGGCACCAGAGCAACCAACTGAAATGTTCTCTGCAGATTGTTCCAGCAATGAGGTGCACCACAACTAAAATCGGATTTACTCAATTCAGTGGAGACCCAAGGAACCTCAAGAGTAAACCAACTCTGAGAACGAGTTGGGTAATTGATGTTTTTGAATTTCAATAACCTGGGAGTTTATACAGTAAGGCTTTATACACAAACAGGAAGTACTGCAGAGATCTACGGGACTTTAACGAGGTCCAGCCAACTTTTTGATAAGGTATGCAATGCTGAGTATTAAACTACCACCTGTGATAAAGCGAATGGCGCTATAGTAGATGGCATCCAAAAGTTTAAGAGTAGTGGCTGCTGCACATCGATAGATGACATCACCATAATCAAGCACTGGCATGAAGGTTGATTGCACAATCCACTGTCTACTGTTCAGGGAAAGGCAAGATCAATTCCTATAAAAGAAGCCCACCTTAAATCTTAGCTTTTTAACAAGCTCCTCTGTATGTTTTCTGAACATCAAGTCTTTGTCAAATCAAATGCCCAGGTATTTATAAGCAGGACATGTTCAATGGGGGCACCACCTAATGTACATATGCAGAAATCAGATACATTTTTCTGTGATTTGGTAAAAACATTAAGCACCAACCTCAGCCCGACAAATGCTCTCTGCAGGACAACGAATGCGGCGAACGCCCCCCGTTTGGTTAATAAGTAATGTTACAGAGGGGATCTAAAATGGACAGATTGCTGGGCACAAACAGTACAAAAAAAAGATAAGCCCTTATTGGTAAAGTGAAATACTCCTCCTCCTGCCTGCTCTTAGAGCCAGTGCTGCTGTTGCTGTACTGTAAAAAAAAAAAAAAAAAAAAAAAAAAAAAAGAAGTCAATCATAACAGACAAAATAAAGTTAATATTATAATTATTAATTGCTGTCCTTGTGAATAGTAAGACAGACATGTCTAATAAAACTGAGTATTTTAGCGAGAGATTTGACCACATATATCCTAGAGAGTAGGCATACAATGTTATACATTAAAGTGTATTTACTATTTGTTTTAGTTTTTTGTCTAAATTGGTCTCTGGTTTGGACCACTGATCTAGAAATCTAGAAATGAGCTCAGTGTTTTCAGTCAAAGAGAGTGCAAACCTTAATTATCAATGGTGGGGCGGCAGGTAGCCTTGAGGTTAGAGAGGCCGGCCAGAAATCGGAAGGTTCGATCCCCAACCCAGGAGGGAGCCGGATGTGAGCTGGCGACTGGAGGGTTGCTGGCATTATATCTAAGGTGATTACCACTGCCGTTGTGACCTTGAGCAAGGCACTTCAGGCACTGCTCCAGAGGTGCAGAAGATGGCTGATGCTGTGATCAGAACTGTGAGCTCTGTTCTCCCTGGGGGTGTGCACGTGTGTTGTCTGTTGGAAAATTACCACATTCCAACAGTTGATTCGATTGACTGTATGGCTAATAAAACATTGTTTGTTGTTTGTTTTGTGCGAGTGTACCCTATGTATTTTTATATTTATATTTATTCTGCTATCTACCTATGTTACTGTTAATACATATATACTGCTAGACTGCATTACCTACACTGTTTATACTGTAATTTATTTATTCTGCTATAATGCTACTGCTACTCATATACTGCTACACTGCACTACTTATATTATACTGCACTACTTACTGTTCATATATTGCACTACCTGTAAATACTGTTCATTGCACTTTCTGCTATTTTGCACTTCTGGTTAGACGCTAACTGCATTTCGTTGTCTCTGTACTTGTACTCTGCACAATGACAATAAAGTTGAATCTAATCTAATCTAATCTAATCTCATCCTTCTTTCTGTCTCATGTGAGCGGATGACCCCTAGTGGACAGAGAGGCGCACAGCAGCAGAATAAGTCACATGACCAGGCAAGTCAAGTTGAAAGGTCAACAAACGCATTTGCGCTCTCGCGAGCATCGTTCTCTGTTTTCACAACAGAGAATATTTTTATTTTACCAAACGGTCTGAAACTATCTAAAATAGGTACTCAACAGCCCACAGGTGACCATATCCAAGCGCTGCAGAGAATGCTGGCTACAGGAGCAGTAAGTACACTAAATATGGCGCTTATTTTGTTATTATATTTTGCTCGCCTGCACAACTTAGGCCCAGTCGTACTTCATTGAATTTGAATGGGCAAATCACGCTAGCTAGTTAGCTTCCTTCCTTCCCCGTGTTAGCAAAGACATTAGCTCGGTAACCCATTTAGTTTATGTACTTTTATTTTATTCAACCCTTATTTTACCAGGTAAATTAACAGAGAAGATATTCTCTTTTGTAGCAACGACCTGAGCTAAGAGTAGCCGGGATAGCATCCTCCTCTAGCTTTATAGGGGCTATGCTAGTATGGGCAGTCGAGGCTTTGCCATGATGTATCGAAATTAAAATGACCCCGCCAAGACACAGTATGTGATAAAATCCTTCTTTCACTGACTGTGGTGGTTCTTCGTGTGGTTGCCCCATTTGACGTGCATCAAGCTTGGCAAATGTGCATTGCAAAAAATAAATAAACGCTCTTTTCAACTACTTGATGCGGGGTATACTACGAAGCGATCTTAGGGGGGAGTTAGCGAGCTAACTTGAACTCCAACTCGGGATTTCGTTCAAATTAGCCCGCTAACTCTCTTTGCTTGCTATTACATTACTGTGCAAGATACATACCAGAGTCAGTGAACGAAGGATCTTATATACAAAGCGGGGTCTTTTTTAAATTTATTTCGACACATGGCAAAGTCTCTGACTTCATCTGTATACAATTGGACTGGACTGGGTGAGGATGCTATCCGGCTAGGAGAAGTGTTGCCGGGAGAGGAGAGGGGGACGATTAGGTGGACATTTAGCCAGGACACCGCCCTTAACGCGATAAACCAAGGCGGAGAGGGTTACAACTCGGGGACGGGGACCTCGGTTTAACCTAGAGATATGCCTTAACGTCTCACCTGGAGGATTTAGTATAGTAGACTAGGAAATAAGCTGTTGGAAAGTACCTGATTGTGTTTTGTTTTGCGAGGGTTGGACGTGCTGTTAGCTTGATCGCTAACTAACACACCTTACGGTGTTAGTTCGGCAATAATGCCCAAGAGCCCGTGATTTATCGTGACAGGTGTCGTGTTAGTATGTATTCCCCTGTCAGATAGTGTTCCCCTTTATGAATTGTGGTTTTAAGAGTTATCTAACTTGGCAAAACCTAATTGATGATGGCTTACCTACACGTCACCATTGCATTCCAAGCGTTTTCATGCATTTTAAAGAATATTTTAACATTCATTATTTAACTCAGAGCATTCATTGATGTTTTGATGACCAAAATTAATCAAGATTTTCATTTGAATGATATTACTGATTGCATCTGTAATCTTATATCACCTGCAAGTGTCAGAAACGTCTTCCAAATGAATACATCAAAATACATAGATAATTATATTCATACAGCCGATCTAAAGTGCATGGGCATGGGAATATCAAAATCACTGTTATAATATTTACTGAAATGTGATGAACAAGGTTATTACATGATGACAATCATTACTGAAGTGGTAATTAATCATAATTGCAAAAGTTGAGTAATTTTTCTAGCCTCTTCGCCGTTCCAAATAAATTCACCCAACATTGAAGCCGCGCTCAGCATCCACATGACTTTCTGTAGTATAAACATGACCACATCACTTGGTTACTGAGTTACAGAGCCACACAAACCTAACTTTGATACACTGTACATCGATGTCCAACCAGGGCAGGAGGGGAATGTGATCACAGCTAGCTGGCTCTCATATATTGTTGCCGGCGAACGATACAATCTGTGCTTAACCCCAACCCTTGAGACCTCTTTATCCCCTGTACAAGTTCTCTCCTGTTCTCCTTCTGGCATTGCGACTGCCAATGGCCCCTGCTGTGAGCATTGATTACTTTGTCTTATGATGACTGTTGGATAGATGATTCACTCACTTAAACAAATGATTTTGTTGTAAGTCGCTTTGGATAAAGGCGTCTGCTAAATGCCATAAATGTAAAAATGTAATCTAAATGTGCTGCGCTTGGCATTGATGGACACAATATACAATGGGTTGATGAAGAAAACAAGTAGTGTGATTGGCTGAGAGGCGTTCAAAGCTGTGATTTTAATAACTATTATAGGACGGTTTGATCAGAACAAGTATTTATATATAACAGTCGTTGCCGTGCTATAGCCCCTGATAAAGTAACATCAGTGACACGTTTTACCTGTATACCATACGTTACAGAAATATCCCTTGAATTACGAAGAAGGTGGTCGTTTTGAGAACACTATTTCTGAACGCAGGGCAGAAACTACCACAATCTATCACAAAATAAATACTTAAGGTATTGTTTTCTTGTCACAATGATCCGTTTTGTAACCCGTTGTATAAAAAGCAATAAGGCACTTGAGTCCGTGCTTTATGGTGAATTAAGTCACAGCTATGACTTGAGCTAAAGGAGCTGTGTCGTAGGTTGTGTGGAACCCCGGCGGCGTGCATTAACAAGGATATCCCCACTTTTCGCGACGTTTTAACTTTGCAGCATTAACCCTACCCCTGGATACGAAATAGCAGGCCTAGAAACGAAACGCACTAACTAACCTAGTTGTATTATATTTATGAAATTCTATATATTCAAAAGTTTGCCAAAACCAGATGACAATGCCTTTTCTCAAACAAATAAATGATGCACTTATTTTGTTGTAGTAGCCGTGGGATAATGAAAATATCAATATCCCTTACGTGACATTTTATGAATGCAGCTTTCTCATTGGTCACGGTGCTCCATTTCTCTTGTCCTTCAGGCTGTAACCACGGCGCTGGCGCAGGTGGATAGGGAAAAGATCTACCAGTGGATCAACGAACTGTCCAGCCCAGAGACCCGCGAGAATGCCCTGCTGGAACTCAGCAAGAAGAGAGAGTCAGTGCCCGACCTGGCCCCCATGCTCTGGCACTCCTGTGGCACCATTGCTGCTCTCCTGCAGGTAAGACCATCAACTTTTGATTTACTGTTTGCAGGATGAAGCTAACATAAGTATCCTCACTGTGATGTACTTCACTAACGATGACCCTCTTTTAAACACAGGAAATTGTCAACATCTATCCCTCAATAAACCCTCCAACCTTGACCGCTCACCAGTCCAACAGAGTATGCAATGCCCTTGCACTCCTGCAGTGTGTGGCCTCCCATCCAGAGACAAGGTGATTTGATTTTCCCCTCATAATTGAATTATCTAAAGAGCACCATTTCAGTGAGTAGGCAATTACTATATCATGCACGCTCTTTGTCTTTTTCAGATCAGCATTTCTGGCTGCACACATCCCTCTATTCCTGTACCCCTTTTTGCACACTGTCAGCAAAACACGGCCCTTTGAGTACCTCAGACTCACCAGCCTAGGGGTCATAGGTGAAGTAGTGTAATTTTATAGTATTTATTGTGGCTCTGATAAGATGAAATGCTGTGCAGCACAGGTATATTGTCATATTGCCTACGTTCCTGATACAGTGCATTCATAAAGTATACAGACCCCTTCACTTTTTCCCCATTTTGTTGTTATAGCCCTATTCTAAAATGGATTAAATTAATTTTTTCCCTCATCAATCAATCAACACAATACCCCATAATGACAAAGCCAAAACAGGTTTTTAGAAATGTTTGCTAATTTATGAAAAAAGAAAAAAGTGAAATCACATTTCCATAAGTATTCAGACCCTTTACTCAGTACTTTGTTGAAGCACCTTTGGCAGTGATTACAGCCTTAAGTCTTCTTGGGTATGACGCTACAAGCTTGGCACACCTGTATTTGGGGAGTTTTTCCCATTCTTCACTGCAGATCCTCTCAAGCTCTGTCAGGTTGCATGGGGAGCGTCGGTGCACAGCTATTTTCAGGTCTCTCCAGAGATGTTCGATCGGGTTCAAGTCCGGGCTCTGGCTGGGCCACTCAAGGACATTCAGAGACTTGTCTCGAAGCCACTCCTGCATTGTCTTGGCTGTGTGCTTAGGGTCGTTGTCCTATTGGAAGGTGAACCTTCGCTCCAGTCTGAGGTCCTGAGCGCTCTGGAGCAGGTTTTCATCAAGGATCTCTCTGTACTTTGCTCCGTTCATCTTTCCTCGATCCTGACTAGTCTCCCAGTCCCTGCCACTGAAAAACATCCCTACAGCATGATGCTGCCTCCACCATGCTTCACTGTAGGGATGGTATTGGCCAGGTGATGAGCGGTACCTGGTTTCCTCCAGACATGACGCTTGGCATTCAGGCTTGGCAAAAGTTAAATCTTGGATTCATCATACCAGATAATCTGCTTTCTCATGGTCTGAGAGTCCTTTAGGTGCCTTTTGGCAAACTCCAAGCGGGCTGTCGTGCTTTTTACTGAGGAGTGGCTTCCGTCTGGCCACTCTACCATAAAGGCCTGATTGGTGGAGTGCTGCAGAGATGGTGGCCCTTCTGGAAGGTTCTCCCATCTTCATAGAGGAACTCTGGAGCTCTGTCAGAGTGACCATTGGGTTCTTGGTCACCTCCCTGACGATGGCCCTTCTCCCCCTATTGCTCAGTTTGGCCGGGTCTAGGAAGAGTCTTGGTGGTTCCAAACTTCTTCCATTTAAGAATGATGGAGGCCACTGTGTTCTTGGGGACCTTCAATACTGCGGAAATGCTTTTGTACCCTTCCCCAGGTGTGTGCCTCGACACAATCCTGCCTCAGGAGGTCTACAGACAATTCCTTTGACCTCATGGCCTGGTTTTTGCTCTGACATGCACAGTCAACTGTGGGACCTTATATAGACAGGTGTGCCGTTCCAAATCATGTCCAATCAATTGAATTTACCACAGGTGGACTCCAATAAAGTCGTAGAACCATCTCAAGGATGGTCAATGGAAACGGGATGCACCTGAGCTCGATTTTGAGTGTCACAGCAAAGGGTCTGAATACTTATGTAAATGTGATATTTCATTTTTTCATTTTTGATTAATTAAATTAGCAATTTAAATGAATCCATTTTAGAATCAGGCTGTAACATAACAAAATGTGGAAAAAGTGAATACTTTCCGAATGCACTGTATGTCATTATGGCCTAAAGAATGAAGCACTCCTGCCATTGATTGTTTGTTTGTTGATGGAGTTGTTTCTTACTACATCATGGCTCAGGCTTTTCTGACATTCACTTTTTGATTCAAAGGTGCGTTGGTCAAAACAGATGAGCAGGAAGTGATCAACTTCCTGCTGACAACAGAAATCATTCCACTGTGTCTACGCATCATGGAGTCTGGCAGTGAGCTTTCCAAAACGGTACGTTTTTTTTTTTGCACTATCAAGAGCTCAAAGATTCATTTTTTTATGACAGTAACCCCACTTTGTAGTAACCCCACTTTTATTCCTCACAGGTTGCAACTTTTATACTACAGAAAATTCTCCTTGATGACACAGGGCTTGCCTACATTTGTCAAACTTATGAACGCTTCTCCCATGTGGCGATGATACTTGTAAGTCCAGGATGAACAAATATTGAAATATTCTAATTTCCTTTACCATGATGTTTGTCCTGAAGTCTTCTCTCTGTTTCAGGGCAAGATGGTTCTTCAGCTCTCAAAAGAGCCCTCTGCTCGTCTGCTGAAACACGTTGTGCGCTGTTATCTACGCCTTTCTGACAATTCCAGGTATGAAATAGAAATTCTTATTCATATAAAAGAATACATTTTTAAAAATCCTTTGAGGAAGCTTTTTTTGTTAAGTGGTAGGCTACAAACAAGCACACAACCACAGCAGTAGTTACACCGGTCACCATTACAGTGCCAAAAAAAAATAACTACAATTGGCTATAGAGATTGGGAGCAAACACTGACTACATTTACATGCAGCCTTATAGGAGAATATTAGCTAGTACTAGAAAAATATGTTCAGGAGAGACCTTGTAGGCTTGTTGGAAGGTCTTATTTTGGTTGTGGAAAGTTTAAAGATGGTTTGGAAGATGGATAGACAGACAGATTTGCTGGGTAGTTGAAATAAAGTGAGAGGATGGACAGATGGATATTAGATGGTCAGAGAGTAGCATATAGGCAGATATATAAGAGGTTAGATAGATGGATGAAAGAGGGTATGTATAGATGAGAGGGGAGGGATAGATCAATACAATTAAGAGTTGCGTAAGTATGAGTTATACTGAGAAAGAGGTAGTGACTGTCAATAGGAAGAAAGGATGATGGCTGAGTGGTTGAAAGAAAGTGAGAGAGCAGGATGGACAGATGGATAAAGATAATAGATGGTCAGAGGGTAGGATAGCCAGATAGATGAGAGCAGGTTATACAGTAGGATAGATGAGAGATGGTATTGGTTTTACTGAGTGAAGCAGTAGTGACTTGGTGATGGGAACAAAGGATGATGGCTAGGTAGTTGAAAAAAAAGTGAGAAAGTATGGACAGATGGGTAAAAGATGGTTAAAGGGTAGGATAGCCAGATCGATTTGGATGAATGTTTGGTTGGATGGATGAATTGATAGATGATGCAAAGTTAGATAGATCTATAGATAGATATATACAGTAGAGAGAAGGTTAGATGTGAGGTGTTATGGTAGCGTAAAAAGTTAAGAGTTGGTTGGTTGGATGGATGAATAGATAGACAAAAGAGGATAGATGAGAGAGGGAGGTATAGATGGATCAATACAATGAAGAGGTTAATCAGTATGGGTTGTACTGAGTGAAGCAGTAGTGACTGGTGAAAGGAAGAAAGGATGATACAGGTTCTCCCCAGGAACAGTGTGGCGCTGCATTATCAAAACCTGACTTGCGTTTATTTATATCACAATGCGCAAACGCTGAATTCACTGAGGAACATCATAACGCTTTCACTTTCGCTTTAGTTTTTAACAACTGTCATTGGCGATCAAAGATACAAAGATACTACTCTATTATTACGAAATATATCGTTTAATTTGCCTTGAAATGTTTACATAGCGGCGCCGCCAAGTTCACAGAGTGGCGCAGCAACACTCTTACATTCTTTGGGGAGAACGCTGCGATGGATAGGTAGTTGAACGGTTAAATAGATGGTTTGAAAGATAGAAGGCTGGATGGATGTATTGATGGGATGAGTTGATAGTTTGTGGGCGGTAGTTTGTGGAGTGGGTAGAGAGTTGGTTGGATAGTGGTTAAGAGTGGTTTCAGTGGGGTAGAACTGGTAGCCTAACAAGAGAGTTGAAGAGTTGTGAAAGTTTGATAGCAGTTGCAGTAACAAAGTAACAAAGGTCTATAGATTGATATACAGTGCATTCGGAATGTGTTCAGACCCCTTAACTTTTTCCACATTTTATTATGTTACAGCCTTATTCTAAAATGGATTCAATTCATCAATCTACACACAATACCCCATGATGACAAAGTGAAAACAGGTTTTTAGAAATGTTTGCTAATTTATTCAAAATAAAAAACTGAAATCACATTTACTTAAGTATTCAGACCCTTTGCTATGACACTCGAAATTGAGCTCAGGTGCATCCTTTTTCCATTGATCATCCTTGAGATGTTTCTACGACTTGATTGGAGTCCACCTGTGGTAAATTCAATTGATTGGACATGATTTGGAACGGCACACAACTGTCTATATAAGGTCCCACAGTTGACTGTGCATGTCAGAGCAAAAACCAGGCCATGAGGTCGAAGGAATTGTCCGTAGACCTCCGAGACAGGATTGTGTCGAGGCACACATCTGGGGAAGGGTACAAAAGCATTTCCGCAGTATTGAAGGTCCCCAAGAACACAGTGGCCTCCATCATTCTTAAATGGAAGAAGTTTAGAACCACCAAGACTCTTCCTAGAGCTGGCCGCCCGGCCAAACTGAGCAATAGGGGGAGAAGAGCCATGGTCAGGGAGGTGACCAAGAACCCAATGGTCACTCTGACAGAGCTCCAGAGTTCCTCTGTGAAGATGGGAGAACCTTCCAGAAGGACCACCATCTCTGCAGCACTTCACCAATGAGGCCTTTATGGTAGAGTGGCCAGACGGAAGCCACTCCTCAGTAAAAAGCACGACAGCCCGCTTGGATTTTGCCAAAAGGCACCTAAAGGACTCTCAGACCATGAGAAAGCAGATTATCTGGTCTGATGAATCCAAGATTTAACTTTTGCCAAGCCTGAATGCCAAGCGTCATGTCTGGAGGAAACCAGGTACTGCTCATCACCTGGCCAATACCATCCCTACGGTGAAGCATGGTGGAGGCAGCATCATGCTGTAGGGATGTTTTTCAGTGGCAGGGACTGGGAGACTAGTCAGGATCGAGGAAAGATGAACAGAGCAAAGTACAGAGAGATCCTTGATGAAAACCTGCTCCAGAGCGCCCAGGACCTCAGACTGGGGTGCAGGTTCACCTTCCAACAGGACAACGACCCTAGGCACACAGCCAAGACAACGCAGGAGTGGCTTCGGGACAAGTCTCTGAATGTCCTTGAGTGGCCCAGCCAGAGCCCGGACTTGAACCCAATCGAACATCTCTGGAGAGACCTGAAAATAGCTGTGCACCGATGCTCCCCATCCAACCTGACAGAGCTTGAGAGGATCTGCAGCGAAGAATGGGAATTTGGTAGAATGGTATTCCACGCTTGTAGCCTCATACCCAAGGATGAGGCTGTAATCACTGCCAAAGGTGCTTCAACAAAGTACTGAGTAAAGGGTCTGAATACTTATGTAAATGAGATATTTCAGTTTGTTATTTTTAATAAATTAGCTAACATTTCTAAAAACCTGTTTTGGCATTGTCATTATGGGGTATTTTGTGTAGGTTGATGAGGGAAAAAATGAATTTAATCCATTTTAAAATAAGGCTGTAACATAACAAAATTGAAGGGGTCTGAATACTTTAGGAATGCACTGTATAGATGGATGACAGATGGTTACATAGATCAATACTATTCTATTTTTATACTGTTCAGCTGAAGCAAGCCCACTACTACTATACTACTAATAATAATAATAATAAGTATGAGCACGAACAATTGTTAGGCTTGTAAACAGTCATTCGGTTTACTTGCCTTAATCAGATTAACCAAGTCTCCAATGAGCATGCATTGGTACTAGGGGATTTACCACTACTGATTTTTTATCAGGTTTGTCAAAAAAAAGTAGTTGTTTACCTTATTATATAAAAAGCACGCAGACGGAAGCGTTCTGGGCAACAATGAAAACATATTTTCTTCATATTTCTTAAAATAAGATGTAACACTGGCAGAAAACCACAGGACTATGCACAAACAATGTAGGCTTAGCACACAGCTGTTTAAATAAAGCTTTGCTATCATAAAATGATATCATGGTGTGATATTATTTAATTCAGCACAGCATTATAGGCAACATGCCACAGTAGCAACAACATCTTCAGAAAAAAAGACAGCGGAGACTAGTAGAATAGTCGCACGTAATGAATGGAGAACAGTTTTGACTTAACCCCTATGTCAGTATTTGGTCCTCTCTGGTGAGCCTATGTTAGGCATCAATAATTAGGTATGATATAAAAACTGAACCTATGCTGCTCTGGTGCGTCCTTTGAAACTCTCCGAGGCCACCCTGTCCCTGTGTGTAACATTCTACCAGCGACCTCACAGGTCAGTCTCTCCTGGACTCTGTCACCTTTAGTGTTCTCCACAGACCTGGGGAAACGTCCTCAGTTTCAATGTGCCTCAGTTTCAATACCAAATTGTAATTGTATGCAAACAGTATTAGGCTATAGTTTACAATGGTTATCTGTCCATTAAATGGTGCTATGATGTTACAAAGTGGCGCCAAGCGACTCGTCAAAGGGTGGATAACAAAAGATGAACATTTCAGTGGTGTTATATCCATGTTTAACTTATGAATTAAACTGTTGCTGCACATAATTGCCACATGTTATGACGAGGAGCAAAACCACAGTTTTGACCGTGCAGTCATGTTCCATATCACATATCATACTGGTATAACTAAAACCACATACTCCACGACTAGTCGACAACTGCCTACAGTGCAGACTAGTGGTTATGTTAGGCAATTATTCTGTTAAAGCCCTGATTGAGTGGCCTGGGCTGGTCTAGTGGTCTAGCACTGCGGCCAACAGTGCACACCCATCGAATCCGGCGCATGCTCTGCTGACATGCCCTCTCCTCCTTACTTTCCTGTCTCTCTATCCAATAATGTAAAATGTTTTTTTTATTATTTTTTTTTAATTTATACAAAAAACAAAAACATAAAGCCCTAATCAGTAGGTATTGGGCTCAGCTTCCAAGGGCATGCAGAACAATTGCCAAACGCACATCAACGGGATAGGTGCTGGCACAGAAAAGGCCACTGCACAAGTCAGAAACAACTTCTTCACATTATATATTATATTACACATTATATATATATATATATATATATATATATATATATATATATATATATATATATATATAAAAATAAATGTTCCCTCCAAATGGCCACGTGAATACTAGAATTTGCAATCATATGAACAGAATGTTAGTTCAGAATGAATTCAAATATTGGGTGTGGAAATGTTATTGAGATTAATGACACACAGTGGAATTGTGCAAATAGAAAAAACTATAAACTCGACCATAGATGGCTGGTCTTCTGGTAGTGATTGTTATGTTCCTGGCGTCCTTCCTATCATGTCCTAATGTTACCTTGGTGTTTGTCTCACCCCAGAGCCCGAGAGGCCCTCCGTCAGTGTCTACCAGATCAGCTTAAGGACACCACTTTTGCCCAGGTTCTGAAAGATGATACTACTACCAAACGCTGGCTGGCACAGCTGGTCAAAAACCTGCAGGAAGGCCAGGTCACAGACCCCAGGGGCATCCCCTTGCCCCCACAATAACTCCTCACCAGCAGGGAGAAACACCAGCAAGGTTCCAGGAACAGGAGAAGCCACCAGTTTGAATGACGGACACTTTAGGGCACTTACACATATTTTTTTGTGAAGACTGTATTGAATGAAAAGCCCTCAGCCTTTTTATTAGCGTTTTAGAGCTTGATCAATCTGCCCAATCTCTCTTTTTGAGCCAAATGTGTGGATGCTTTTCACTCTCAACTTTTCTTTGTCATGTTATAAAACAACATTTGCAGTCCTCAACTCACTCAAGTGTTCTAATATTGAAGTAGACTGTACAATAAAATGTTACATGTTGACATGCAATATTTTGGTTTTATTCTGTTTGTTTGCATATGTTGACAGCAGATTATGAGATTTAGAGATTCTATATTTTTTTCGCAATTGCACTGATTTTGAAGTATTTCACAATCCATTATGCAGCGATGTAACATTGGTAAAGCTATATATTTTATAAATGGACTCATATCGGCTGGCATATGTAGATGAAATGAATGTATTGTAGAGGTGGTTGAAAGGTACTGTAGTATGCTTCACAGTGGAGGCCAATGGAAGGGACCCCCCTTTTTAGCTTTGGCACTGTCTGTGTGAAACTTGAGCCAGCAAGCTGAGCTGCTGCAGTGTATTATTGATGCTCTGGAACATGAGTAGGGGGCAGAGGGGAAGATGAAAAAATATTGCTGTGCAAAACTATATTCCGATCCTGTCCGATGCTTTTGAGTGGATCATTTCATTAATGGCCCCTATTATTGGCTGGGGTAATGGCTTCATGTACCTTTCTGCTCTCTTAAACCCTCCTTCCCCCTGGATCTGTTCTCTTCACCAGCAGGTAAACTGGACAAATAAATGTTTCATGGGCAAGGCTTAGTAACATAAGAAGGGTCTGTCTCTAAGCAAGCAGGGCAGCTATAGTTTGTGCTAGTCTGCAGCCCAGAATGTGGGCCCTGGGCTAGAGTTTTACCAGGGGAGAGAAATTAGCTGTAATACTGTCTCCATTGGAGTGGCCATTTTCATATGAGTGTCAGTAATGATGTACAGATGTTCTTGAATCCTTTTATTCCAGCGTCAATGTTCTAAAATGTCCTTAAGTTGTGTGGTGAGTACTCAAATAGTTGGCGTGAGAGTAGCTCAATGAAGTATGGCACCGAGTTGTGTAGGGAAGTCGTTTTTTATCGTAATAATCTAAATGTGAACAGCAAGTATTCACATAGTATACAGAACGTCCTTATCAGAGAGTTATGATACTAGTTGCAGGTTCTGAATGACAGTTTGCATGAATACATATGCAACACTTCTTTCCCCAGAGTATCTACACCTACACATATGGAGTTGTAAAAAAGCAATGTGCCAAAGAGAGACACACAGGGCTGAGCAGACAAACAAGAGCAGAGAGGAGGAGGGAGGGATGGGGAGGAGGAGGAGGAGGGGTGAGCCAATGCATTGCTGTGTTGACTCAGGATCAGCTATCCATGCCCTCCAGAGCAGCATGCAGGGTAGAGCTGATTCAGGCAGACAGGGCCAGCTCCCTGGGGATAGTCCCTGTCTCTCGAGCTCTACGACCACAGCAGGTACCGAGCGCAGCACCCACCTGGACCCAAGGATGTCCCTCTTTCGGGTGAGTGGCCCTGTCCTCCTGCTCCAGCTCCTCCTTCTCTTCAGAGCAGTGCATATGGTCATTCCTCCATGTTTGTCCTTGTACTTCAATCAGAGAAATACATTGTAAGCCAAGCCTCAAATTGTTTAGATGTAATTGCAGTGTTTTTGTAAGGATGAATTGTAATTACAGGGGGTGATGTTTGTGGTCTGATAGATCTCAGCAACAATTATGTACCCAATGATGTTCTCAAGGACAAGACAGAGAGATAAAGAGTTACAGAAGAATAGTTGTTACAAGAGATAAGTCTGTGGTGGCAAAAGTTCTGCACAACTAGTCTAAGTATGAGAGGAGGTTATTTTAAGGTTTAGTTGGTTAAGTTTGTCTTTTATCTGCCACAGGTGAAATGAATGATGAAGCCCAATGGTTAAGGTTAAGCATAGATAGACTAACATTACTTATCAAACACAAGAACACAGTTCAACAATGAGGCTCTCATACGGTTATCAACAAATAAAATGGAACAAGTGGAATGCTTTGCATGAACCTTTTAGTGCTGCCTAAAGGTACACTAGACAAATATTGATTGATATGGCTATATTTTATCATTGTGAAATATCATTGCAAGTTTCTTTTAATGTGTGTTAATATCTACTCAGTGTGGTTTTGTCGGCTGTCCAGGGTATGTTTCAGTGTTAGATCATTCCCTGGCAGAGGGATTCAACTATTCTCTCAGCAGACGTTATGTCAGACATGTTTTAGAGGAGTGTCTGTCCGCCTTAACCACCCAGTATACTGTAGTAGCCTTGGCAACAGGCACCAGACCTGCGAGGTTCCCCTAGTTGGTTTCTGACACAGAGGAACTTCAACTCAATCATTAAAAAATTCAGTCATTCAAGTACTTAGAATGTATTAGTCACAAAAGAAACAATGGCAACAACCTTTGATCCAGGACAGTTATTAGTTTGAGTTAGTTTTCCTCATTCATATGAGAGAGAAATACTGTGCTATTATTATTACAATATTCCATCAGTAAAACATGGATTACAGTAGAAGTTGTTATAAAAAAAGAAAACTAAAAGGACATTGACAAGTGTTATGACAATGTTAGGCCTATTACAGCTTGTCATGTTATTTTTTCAATAGTTAGCCTATGGAATTGGCATTAGTTCAAGGGTCAGTGAGAGTTAGTTCAGGCCAGAGGTGACATTAATCGCTAACCATGGCAGAGCTTTAGGGAGATTAGTGTCTGCTGCCATCATAGTTACCATAGCAGGACAGAGAACAGAAGAGGGGGACAAAGACATGAAATGAAAACATGACACAGCAGAACAGGGCAGCGTCCATCCGGCAGCCTCTGCATTCCGCACAGATGGTTGAGTACAGCCCGTTAACAGGGGAAGTTTAGAGGATTTTACAAAGAGGCTGCTGATTCTGACCTGATTCTAACCATACTCTGACCTGATTCTAACCGCACTCTAACCGCACTCTAACCGCACTCTAACCTGATTCTAACCTGATACTCTAACCTGATTCTAACCTAATTCTAACCGTTTCATGTAAATCCAGCACTGTGGACAGGGACTGTCAAAACACTGTCGATCTAGATGTCATCACATGGAAGAAAAGAGGGCTGACACCTGTGAATACAAGAGATGAATTTATTTCTGCCAATTCAGAGATTGTGTCCAGTAGTCTACTTTTGATAATTTATATTTTTATTTAACCTGTATCCAGGGAGATCACTTGAGAAAGAAATACAAAATATACACAACAAATACAAAACACACACATCAGGGAAAAGCCTATCAGTCTAAAAAACATATGCACCCCTTCATGAGCAGGTCTGAAATCAAGGTCCTAAAATGACAGTCTGGGACTAACTTGAGTCTAAAATGACAGTATGTACTAACTTCTCTAACTTCAGTCAAAAATGACAGCATGGGACTAACTTCTCTGACTCCAGTTTCCCCTAGAGGTAGTTCCATGTCTGAGGGGCACAGAAACAAAATGTGGCTCACACTATTAGAACAATGATACCAGCCAAGGCCGGCGGAGGCTATGGGCAGGGGTGGGCTCAGCCCACCCAAACGTGCGTCTTGCCCACCCAATGAAAATTTAAGCCATTTTTTTTCTGTATTGTTGATATTCTGGGGGCATGTTTTAATGTTTAATCTCATAGTTGTATTTACTGTAGGTCCATATACTATCTATTTAGCGCTGCCCATAGCCACCACCGGCCTTGCTACCCCCACCCCCCACCCCACCCGGCCGACCTTGCGAACCCCCCCCCCCCTATTCACCTATTTCTCATCTTGTCATCTACTCTCTTTTCATGACCTGATTATTTACCAGACAACCAATTGCCTTAACCTGTTCTTCTGGGCAACAGATGGCAACAGTGTGAGTCCACCAATGGCTTCGTCCAGAAGTGGCCTGCGTAAGTTGATTTAGATTTAAGTCGGACATTATAAAATAATAGGGTTCGAAAAGCCATGAAAAAAAATAAGGAGGCTTAGGAGTGTGTCTGATACACTGTTGGGACTGTCTGGCTTAGGTATCCAGGGGGACGACAATCTCCAGTCCATGATAGTTGGCACGGTGATGAGGAAGATCAAGTCTCGCACCTGGAAGAAGCAGCGGTACTTTAAGCTGCAGGAGGACTGCATGACTATCTGGTACAAGTCCAAGAAGGCTGGGAATGCCCACTCAACATGTGAGTTGTGAAAACATAACCAATCACACAGGCTCAGAGGAAAGCTCTGTCATATTTGATACCTATAAGATTAAGATCACTTTATTGTCCATTAATGACATTTACATTATCACAGGGATACCAGTTGTATCACTCTGTCCTCGCCAGCAGTATGGTCTGTTTTCAACTGTGGCAAGTAGCAGGCAGGCAGTTGGAGAATGCTGTTGATGTTGCAGTGCTTACCAAAGTCAAGTTTGTCAAAAGTTCTGTATTTGTTGGTAGAGGTATTTTGTTGTCATTGTTGTGACTGGGGATAATGAGCTGTGGGGTTTGCTGTGTGGCTAATGAGATGGTTTGTGGCTAATGAAATGTCCTCTCCTGTGGCCAGTCTCTGTGAGCGATGTGGAGGCGGTGCGAGAGGGACACCAGTCGGAGGTGCTGCTCAGCATTGCTGATGAGTTCCCCCCGGACCGCTGCTTCACCATGGTGTTCCGTGGGCGCCGTGGCAACCTGGACCTGGTGGCAGAGTCGTCAGAGGAGGCCCAGTCCTGGATCAGAGGGATGAGGAAGCTGATTGAGAACCTAGAAAACATGGGAGAGAGGGAGAAGCTGGACCAGTATCCTTGTCAACAAGCCAAACCAAACCAAACCTCTGGGGAGGTTGTCAACTACATACTTGTGATAGTAGGCCTATCAGTTATGGTACATACGTATTATACGTATTTGTGCTTGGAGTAGGTAAATTTAAGATTGAATATGATTAATATTAAGATATAATATATTAATATGAATAATAATATATTCATATTTAGCCTATTATGGTTGTAACTTGGATGTCCACTGTCCCCGTCAGTCAGGATGTCACTGCGAATGTTGGAATGCGTAATCAAAAATAAAAAAATGTTTTGACAAATACAATTACCATACAGTTGTAGGCAATACATTGAACCACAAGCAGAAGTGTCTATGATATCTTAATCTAACCACTCAACAAGCCTACAGTGGAGCACCTAATTCCACCTGCGAGTCTCCAAGCGCTGTCAGTTTAATGAACCTGTCGCAACTTTTCTCATGCTTTTCTCATTTGCAACAGCTAAATAAATAGGCTATTTTCCATTATCACTCGTGACCCCAAGTCATGAGCATAATTAACTGCCACTTTCTTAATTCAGTTGCCTACATGCATTTATTTATATCATTTCATTGACCTTTTTGGAACAACATTTCCCTTAAGTGGCATTCACAGGTGGATTTGTGAGTGGTTTAAGAAGGCTGATAAGAACAATGATGGGAGGATGAACTTCAAGGAGGTGCAAGACTTGCTGAAGATGATGAATGTGGACATGAATGAACATCACGCTCATCAACTTTTCACGGTAAGATCCACACAGCTTTGGCGGCAGTATTCTCTATGTTCCAGACAGCAGGGTTTTCAAAGTTACATTGTTGAACATAGGAGTCTAGACAGATGAAGATCTTAAAGATAACACAGGAGACTGGACAGGAGAATATCTTAAAGATCACATCAATCCCTGTAATTGAAAGAGCCCTCAAACCATTTTCTATTCGCTCACAGATGGCTGACAAATCTCAGTCGGGCTCTCTGGAGGACGATGAGTTTGTGCTCTTCTACAAGATGCTGACTCAGAGAGAGGATGTCCTGCGGGTGTTCCAGGACTACTCTGGCGACGGCCAGAAGCTGGCGCTGCCGGACCTGGAAGACTTCCTGAGAGAGGAGCAGCTGGAGGTGGAGAGTGTCCAGCAGCACGCCAAGGAGCTCATCCAGCACCACGAGCCCTCGGACACAGGTACAGTACAGTGCATTCAGAAAATATTCACATTTTGTTATGTCACAGCCTTATTCTAAAATGGATTAAATTCTTTTTTTTTTCTCATCAATCTACACACAATACCCAATAATGACAAAGTGAAAACACATTTTAGAAATTGTTGCTAATTTATTAAAAATAAAACATTTAAATATCACATTTAGTTCATTTAAGTATTCAGACCCTTTACTCAATACTTTGTTGAAGCACCTTTGGCAGCGATTACAGCCTTGAGTCTTCTTGGGTATGACACTACAAGCTTGGCACACCTGTATTTTGAGAGTTTCTCCCATTCTTCTCTGCAGATCCTCTCAAGCTCTCAGCTTGGATGGGGAGTGTCACTGCACAGCTATTTTCAGGTCTCTCCAGAGATGTTCGATCGGGTTCAAGTCCTGGCTCTGGCTGGGCCACTCAAGGACATTCAGGGTGAACCTTCACCCCAGTCTGAGGTCTTGAGTGCTCTGGAGCTTCATCAAGGATCTCTCTGTACTTTGCTCCATTCATCTTTCCTCGATCATGACTAGTCTCCTAGTCCATGCCACTGAAAAACATCCCCACAGCATGATGCAGCCACCACCATGCTTCACCGTAGGGATGGTATTGGCCAGGTGCTGAGTAGTGCCTGGTTTCCTCCAGATGTGACACTTGGCATTCAGGCCAAAGAGTACAACCTTGGTTTCATCAGACCAGAGAATCTTGTTTCTCATGGTCCGAGAGTCCTTTAGGTGCCTTTTGGCAAACTCCAAGCAGGCTGTCATGTGCTTTTTACTGAGGAGTGGCTTCCGTCTGGCCACTCTACCAAAAAGGCCTGATTTGTGGAGTGCTGCAGAGGCGGTTGTCTTTCTGGAAGGTTCTCTCATCTCCACAGAGGAACTCTGGAGCTCTGTCAGAGTGATGATCGGGTTCTTGGTCAACTCCCTGACCATGGCCCTTCTCCCCCTATTGCTCAGTTTGGCCGGGCGGCCAGCTCTAGGAAGAGTCTTGGTGGTTCCAAACTTCTTTAAGAATGATGGAGGCCACTGTGTTCTTGGGGACCTTCAATACTGCAGACATTGTGTTGTACCCTTCCCCAGATGTGTGCCTCGACACAATCCTGTCTCAGGGGGTCTACAGAATTCCTTCTTCCTCATGGCTTAGCTTTTGCTCTGACATGCACTATGAACTGTGGGACCTTATATAGACAGGTGAGTGCCTTTCCAAATCATGTCCAATCAATTGAATTTACTCCAATCAAGTTGTAGAAACATCTCACAGATGATCAATGGAAACAGGATGCCTCTGAGCTCAATTTCAAGTGTCATAGCAAAGGATCTGAATACTTATTATAATGTCAGTTTTTTATTTTTAATAAATTAGCAACAATTTTTAAAAACCTGTTTTCACTTTGTCATTATGGGGTATTGTGTGTAGATTGATGAGGGAAAAAAATGATTTAATCCATTTTAGAATAAGGCTGTAACATAACAAAATGTGGAAAATGAAGGGGTCTGAATACTTTCCGAATGCACTGTATGGCTGACCTCTTATCCTGAACTGTGCTACAACTTACCAAACTATCACATCTGTCTATACCCCTCTTCTCATCGCGTTAACATGGTCAAACTGGAGGTCTGTCCAATATTGCACTCAGATAAGAAAATGAACCAGTGGTATATGTCGTAGTCTCACTGCACAAAAGGCCAAGCAAAAAAATAAATCAAAACTTGGTGCCTCATTTCAACCAGTAACAACCATTTGTGAAGACTTGGATGTGCATGTGTATCATGACAAATTATCATGTCATTGTTGGCTGAGATTGAAAAGTACATCTCTAGGAGAAGGATTAGGCAGACCAACCGTGTTTGAACTGATGCTAATGTTTTTTTAATGATGTTGTTGTTTTCCACAGCCAAGATGCTCAATGCCATGTCTATCGATGGCTTCCTGATGTACCTGAGTTCATCCCAGGGCTCCATCTTCAACCCCCAGCAGCAGGGTGTCTACCAGGACATGACCCAGCCTCTGTGCCACTACTTCATCTCCTCCTCCCACAACACGTACCTGATGGAGGACCAGCTGAGGGGCCAGAGCAGTGTGGAGGGGTACATCCGGTACGGCCCTGGGGGCTGATGGGAGGGCTTGTCAGGGAATTCAGGAGGCTGGTGTCTTGTTGTTGTTTTGGAAGCCCATCTGATTCATCTTAGGACAATCTACCTTAAAAACTAATTCTAGCACATATGGTTCTAATGGTTGCCTGTCCTATGATGGACAGTAAAAGTCTGTCAAAACTGCATCTGAATCATTTGTAGTTCGTCCATCAAATTAGCTTCTTTGGGGACAAAATGCAAATATAACATTTCTGTTTCCTGTAGGGCTTTGAAGCGCGGCTGTCGCTGTGTAGAGGTGGACTGTTGGGACGGTACCAACGGAGAGCCCATCGTCTACCACGGACACACCTTCACCTCCAAGATTCTGTTCAAAGACGTGGTGAATGTTCTGGGAAACTACGCCTTCAAGGTACGCACTAAGGTGACTCCATGGGAGTCCCCCTCCTATGGGGGTGTGTGTGCAGTGGTGTTTTTAATGACTCTGATCCATAACTCATCATGATACCAATCTGGTAATATGAACTCAAACTCATACAGTATGAGCATACTCATCAACATCAGCACCTCATTATATGTGTATGAGTTGGAGGAGGATCATTCCATGATATCCCAATACCATAGCAGTTTCAGAAAGTCGAGCCCCGCCAAGTAAACCAGCACATGACCTGCCGAAGAGTATTATTCTGTGCCAAAACAGCGGGCAGGTTCACATATGTGTCAGGGTTCCTGGCTGTATGACTGTCTGCAACTCGATCGTGGCCGTGAGACCCCTGCCTGCCTGAGTGGAACCCACTGGGGTATGGCAGGTATTGCTTTCCCTCCTGATGGGGATAATAATGCTCCGGTGTTGAATTATTCACTCCCTCCACCCCTTCCTCCCTCCCAGGTATCAGAGTACCCGGTCATCCTGTCCATTGAGAACCACTGCAGTGTTGAGCAACAGAGAGTCATGGCCCGACACCTCAACGTCATCCTGGGTGACAAGCTGCTGAAAACCACGCTGGACGGCAAGATCCCCATACGCTTACCTTCCCCTGAGGTGAGGCCAGCAGCCAGGCTCGGTTCTGTGCTCTGACTCTCATGTCATGGCCACCGTGGATCAGGTAAGGTAGTGGTGGTGATGGTGTCTGTCCTCCGCTAAGCTGGGCAGCCTGGTCCTCCTGCAAGGCTGACAGAGTAGAGCACAGCAGAGCAGAATGACCTGGGAAGCACCTTCACTTTCTCCTGTCTGTCACAGCCTCTAGGGCCATATGATCTGTGCATGCAACATGCAACACTGGCATCTTGAATTATTAAAAGCCACAATATTGTTCCCCCAGCATTGGAGAATATGACTGATGTTCTTTTAGCTTCATACAGGACCTGCGACAACTCTGGTCTCTTAGCTTGATATGACAGATGCCCTTAAATATCACGGGCCCCGCACAGCAGCGGTCTGGGATAATCCCTCATATCACTATCCTGTACACGTGTATGCATATTTACTTCATAGTAAATATGTTTGGAGAGCCAAACCAAAGATTGTTGTTAGAATCATCCTGAAAGTTGTCAAATTCCAACAAATTGGAGTGTCATGTGTGTTGGTGACACCAAATATCTATGATGTGTATGATGTGTTTTTATCAGTCAATGCAATATAAAATGCAATACAGAGAATCTGAAAATGATTTTCTTTCTGAAACATGCTCTTGTGTAGACAAAATGTCAGTGTGGACGTTATCATCCTGCTTAACTCACCAACTGCCAAAGAATTCCGGAACATTCACCACCTAGAGTGCCATTCACCCTTGGCACTAAACAAGTTAATGTGTTGGTGACACCAAATATCTACGATGTGGAGGATGTTTTTATCAGTCAATACAATATAAATGCAATAGAGAATGTGTAAAAATCTTTTTTTCTCCAACATGCTCTTGTGTATAAGCAAAGTGTTTATTACAGCATGTCTCTGTGGAGGTTCTGATCCTGCTTCATATGTGTGGCAGGACTTGAAGGGGAAGATCCTACTGAAGGGGAAGAAGATGGGGGGCCTGGAGGAGAGTGTGAACGGAGTGGTGGAGGATTCTCTGACGGGGGAGGTGAGCGACGAAGATGAGGCTGCTGACATCGATGAGGACAACCTTCGCCACGACAGCCTGCGACGCAGGGTGAAGGTGAGCGACTGATCCCTGTGGCCGCCGACCTTTCACCACTTCTTCTTAGGTTCCAACTCTCTGATGTCGGCGCGTGTCACTAAACACTTAGCCTGGATGTAGATTTGTTTCCACCCTCCCTCCTCTCCCACTGTCATATCCACTTCACAGAAGTCACTCACTCACGCCTTCATTGTCTCCCATGTTTTCCATGGAAAATTCCATCAGAGTAAAGGTGTGTCCATCTTAATCTTAATCAGCTATTGTGTTGAGCGCCATGGATCGACATAATCACACTTTACACAGTAGCACCAGTGATGCTCAAAGGTGAAAATCTGGAATTGTTTGGTCTCACTTATGAAAGATACATATGCTGGAGGCAGGGCCTAGACAGAGGTTGTATAAGAAGGTGATCTCACATTGTCATATGAACATGAGAGAGAGAGACAGAGACAGAGACACAGAGAGAGAGAGAGAGAGAGAGAGAGAGAGTGACAGAGAGAGTCAGAGACAGAGAGATACTGAGACAGAGAGAGAGAGAGAGAAAGACAGAGAGAGACGGGGGGGGGGGGGGGGGGGGGAAGCTAAAGGCACCACCCTTTTTTCTCGTCTCTCTACCACTCTGCCATATGAGAAGGACAGGCAAGGTGAAGGTTGTGGGAAGCAAAGACTCTAAAATGAGACACTTGATCCTCTGAACACGGCTAATTGCAGTCAGGGATCACCTCTGTGGCTAAACACTGCAACACCTCCTTCTCTGCGCCTTTCATGATATTAGTCGATGTGAAGTAGATTCAAGAAGTTATAACATTCCTGATGAGCCAGATATTAATACACAAACAAACCTATTCAATACAGTCCATCACGAAACCTTATGACTCGTGGATCTATGTTGATTGATAACTATCAGAAAAGCGTAGGATGTCATTCTAAGGCGGGCGTAGTCTTTATCCACACGGCCATCAGAGTTCAACCCAGCAGTCTTGGGTCCAGGGAGCTCAGTGATGCCCTTGGCACTGGTGTAATTGACTCTGATGATGGCTGTCCTACAGACAGTAGCTCAGAGTCTCCATTTGTGTGGGCCAGGATCAGCTTTCACAGGGAGGCAGCTGTGCACTGGGAGCCCTGCTGGCATCGCTAATTATTTTGGCCTTCAGCCTGCATACCTCTGAACCGTACAGCTATTGAAGCCTGACTGGCAGACCTACTTTGGTTGGCATCCTGGTATGACTAAGTATCACTTACTCCATGTTGGAGTTGTGTCTGTCTGTTCTGTGCTTTCACCCATGGCCACACTCCTGCCCCACATGAGGAGGGCCACCCTGCTCTCTCAGCCTGCTCTGTTGTTATACAAGTCAACAGAGAGGTTTAATCTTGCTTCAGAATGAACCAAGCTTTTGGATGTTGTCAAGTAAAGGTGTGTACACTCTCTTTTTCTTCCTCAGAAATCAAAGCAACGTCTGTCCAAGGAACTATCTGACTGTGTGGTGTACTGCAAGAGCGTCCACTTCAACAGCTTCAAGCATTCCCGCATCCACTCCAAGTTCTACGAGATCTCCTCCTTCACAGAGTCCAAAGCCCGCAAACACATGAGAGAGGCAGGTGGGCACTGAACCTCTGACACAGTCCATTTTAGTTTGGTAGCACTTTACATTACGGCTGGAAATAAGTGGCTAATAAATTAAATAAATTACCGGTAGTCACCAGTCACCAATAATCGGTAGTTACCTTGTTATTACAAGGCAAGGCGGACTGTAATTTTCACGTAATTATTTTGCATGAAAGAATGCTTGTTTTTGTATTATTGAACTGTTTCACATTGTTGCACCGTTTCCATATTGTTCTTGAATCACACCATACACATGTAATTTTATTTAGAACCAAGAAACAGAAGGCAGTTACTATTACATTCTCGATTAGCCATACCTCCCTGTCATGTTGCTCTCACGCCTCTCCTGGAGGTCTGGAGGATTTTAGATTAGCCGTTCTGGCTTGGATTGAACTGGATGGAGCGATGGGAGAATGTGCTCGCAATTTCATTGGATGTTACATACCATGAAACCTCCCCCGCATGCCCATAGAATGGTTGCTTGTTGTTATTTACATAACAGGGTAGGTGTAGGACTATTTTGCAGAGAGTTGTTGCCTATGCTAGCTTGCAACATTTGTTTTTTTGGAGCTCTGCCCAAGCAAGGTATTTGATTGGTTTGACTTGTCGCAAGGCATCACTGATTTCAAACAGGTTTCCACCCCTTTGTAGCTACTTTCTGCAAAGGACTTCCCCAGGCTTTCCTAACTACTATTAAATGAAATAGTATCAATGCTGGAAAATGTTATATGACCCGTTACTATTTTGTTTTCGCATTGGTTGATGGTTTGTTACCCAGAAACACAGAAGGTAGCTACTATGAAATTAAGTGGTATCAGAGCTGGAAAAAGCAGTATTACCTGTTTCCATTTGTTTTCACCTTGTTTCCCATTTTAGCTTTACATGTAAGACTATTGTTACCATAGTCAGACCATCAGTCTGGTTGTACTTCGTATCTGTATGGATCTGTATCACAAACCCAATGTATTGAATATTATGTTCTGTTAAAGGTCAAGTACAGTATGTAACATTCAAGCGTTCTAAAAGATTCCTAATGGTTGTAATGACTATATTTAATTGGTAGCGATCAGGGAATAAGAACCCTTGAAAGAACCCCCCCCCCCCCCTCCCGAGACAACACACATGCACACCCAAGGGAGAACAGAGCTCTGGGCACAGGGTCAGCCATATTCGGCTGGAGCAGTTAGGGGTTAAGTGCCTTGCTCAAGGGCACAACGGCAGTGGTGGGCACCTTAGATATGATGCCAGTAACCTTCCAGTTACCAGCTCACATCCAGCTCCCGCCTCTCTAACCTCTAGGCTACCTGGACTCACCAATTCTTGCCTTTCTGTCTCTGGTGGCTGCCTCTTCGAATCGTACACTCATGCAGAAACACAACAGCTAATGTCCGATGCTACAAGTCCATTTTGGGGTTTATATTATTAATAGGGAGAATGTTGTTTGAAACATTGAACTGAATTTCACTGCAGTGGCCAGAGGTGGCAGATTTCCGTTAAACTTATACCCTACTCCTTTAAAGGGAAAGTTAACTTTTTTACACCTTATAGTCAGATGGTTCCTTACCCTGAAAGTAGTTCATGGGCCAGGAGCAACTGTAATCCATGATTTAGAGTTTAAATTATCACTGTTAACATAGAAACAATGAGAGTGATATGGGCAATTGGACAAAGTTCAACATTGCATGGCCAAACCAACTCAAATTAACTGTCTGACTTGGTTGGTAGTTACTTTGAGGTGATTTGGCCACAAATCCCCCATCACTCCTATTGTTTTTTTGTTAACCATGGTTATTACCATGTTATTACCCACTTATTCCGAGCCGTAATGTAAAGTGCTACCGACACAGTAATGCCATATTTTTGCATGGATCCTCAAACTCATCTCATGTATGATTAACTACCTACCTGTCCCTGCCAGGGTCTGAGTTTGTGCATCACAATGCTCGGCAGATGACACGAGTTTACCCCAGTGGCCTCAGAACAGACTCCTCCAACTTCAACCCACAGGATATGTGGAACACAGGGAGCCAAATAGGTGAGAGGGCAATTTTAAATAATGGTTAAACAAGTAAATTCATATTGTTACTAATTATACCACTTTTAATACTATTGCTAATGGTAATACTATATTTTTTGTTTACAGTACACATCTCAAAACACGATGGCTAAAATAATGGGATCGGTTGAAGATGTGGCATGTAATTTGGAATTGAAAAAATTGAACTGTTAACCTGTTGGGTAACACTTTAGTATGGGGAACAATTATTTGTAGCTTATAAGTGTTACCCAATAAGTTAATAAGTTGCTAATTAGGCTATGTTTTGGTTTTACTAGCTATATATTAGGTCTTTATTTAGTGGTTTCTTATTCTCATGTTATAAGTCATGTAGTAACTGACCAGTTACATGTGATTTCAGCAACCCTCCAATCACTAGCTCACATCCTAAGATTGAACCAGCGACCTTGTGGTCACTTACTAGTTTTCCTAACCAAAAGGCCAACCTTGCCCCCAAAAACATTGCTGTGTGGGTGTTTGTCTTGAGGGGCTGGGTTGAAAGCAAACACTTATAAGATACAAATGAGTGCCTAATGTGTGTTCACTAAAATAAAGTGATGTTTTTCTTGTTTCCTCAGTTGCACTGAATTTTCAGACTGCAGGGGTTGAGATGGACCTCAATGATGGACTTTTTAGTCAAAATGGTCACTGTGGTTATGTCCTGAAACCTGAGTTCATGAGGAGGTCAGAGAGGAAGTTTGACCCTGAGACTCCCCAGAACCGTGATGGCTACCAGCCCCTCATTCTCTCCATCCAGGTACGCCCTCAGGAGCAATAAGTGTCACAGAACATGAAAATGCTCACATGAACATGAAACATGAAACATGAACATGAAAACCTCATGCTTACACTCACCTGCCCTGAAACATCCTGCTCATATCTGTTTTTGTGTGTTTCCCAGGTGATCAGTGGACAGCAGCTTCCTAAAGTGAACATCAAAGAAGGCTCCATTGTGGACCCACTGGTTAGAGTGGAGATCCACGGAGTTCCGCTTGACCAAGCGAAGCAGGAGACCAGATACATCGACAATAATGGTAAAGAGTTCAATGCCAGTCGCATGAGCGCTTAGAATGTGGTGTTTTACACCAGTGCTGATACAATAACACATGTTAACTCATTCTGTTTTCTTAGGGTTCAACCCTGTGTGGTATGACACTCTGAGGTTCACCATCCACACCCCTGAACTGGCACTAGTACGCTTTGTGGTAGAGGACTACGACAAGACATCCAAAAATGACTTTGTTGGACAGTATACCTTGCCTTTCACATCTATTCAGCAAGGTAAGGTTAATCCATGTTATGCATTTTGAACGAAGCACAAAAGTACCATCATGTGCCGCAATTACACATGTATCCTGTGGTGGCATAGCTTAAATACAGTGCCCTGCATAAGTAATTGGACAGTGAAGCATTTCTTCTTCTTTTGGCTCTATACTCTAAAAGTTTGGATTTGAAATCAATGACTTGAAACAATTACTATGATGGTTTAAACAATTACTTGATGGTTTTTATTTGTGTACATATTGGTCTTACCATTTAGAAATGACAACATTTGGGTATCTTCTCTGGTGATGCTCTGCCAGGCCTGTAGATTAGATTAGATTAGATTAGATTCAACTTTATTGTCATTGTGCAGAGTACAAGTACAGAGACAACGAAATGCAGTTAGCGTCTAACCAGAAGTGCAAAAAAGCAGAAAAGTGCAGTGTGAACAGTTAGTTACAGGTAGTGCAGTATATGTGCAGTGTAAGCAGTATATGAATTAGCAGTAGCATTATAAGCAGAATAAATAGAATGCAGTATGAACAGTGTAAGCAGCATATGAGCTGTATAGACAATGCAGTATAAGCAGTATATATGTCTTAATAGTAACATTAGAGTGAATAGCAGAATAAATATGGAATGCTGTATGAACAGTATAAATAGGTATGTACAGATATGTGCAGTGTATTAACAGTAGTATTAAAAGAAAAATATAAGAATATGTGCATTATGAACAGTATAGACAGATATGTACAGAAGAGCAGTGGTATACTGCAGCCATCTTCAGTTGTTGATTGTTTTGAGATATTTTTGCCAAAAATATTATCATCAAGAAATTAAATGCATGTTCAATTGGATTTAAATCTGAAGGCTGACTTGGCCAGTCAAGAACTTTCCACTTTTTGGCCCCTAGGTGCTATGCCTGTATGTTTTGGTTCATTGTCTTACTGTATGATGAAATGCCATCCAAAGACTTTGGAGGCATTTGCTTGTACTCAAGCAGACAAGATGTTTCTGTACACATCAGAATACATTCTACTGCTGTCAGCAGTTACATCATAAATTAAAACAAGTTAGCCAGTTCTAGTGGCAGCTATACATGCCCAAACCATAACACCCCCTCCACCATGTTTCACAGATGAGGTGGTATGCTTGCACTCTGGTACATTGTTAATATTCATATTATCTGTCTACAATACCTTTTTCCAGACCTCTGCAAGCTTTTTAAGGTACTTTTAGCAAACTGTTACCTGGCCAAACTAGTGGTTTGTACCCTGCAGTGAAGCCTCTGTAGCTTGGCTGGTATTCTGCGGATGGTAGTCTCTGACACATTCACACCTACCTCCTGTTCCTGATCTGTGGGACAGTTGTTTTTTTAAATTATTTTTTTATTATGGTGAGCATTCTTCAGTCATCCACTGTGG
The DNA here is from genome assembly GCF_951799395.1 of Argentina silus. Taxonomy (NCBI): domain Eukaryota; kingdom Metazoa; phylum Chordata; class Actinopteri; order Argentiniformes; family Argentinidae; genus Argentina; species Argentina silus. The sequence goes on from NC_139668.1 coordinate 1,832,412, forward strand.
AAGTCTTCCCTGGCCTACCCAGGCTGTTTGCGATTGCTGAGGTCACCAGTGCTTTCTTTCTTTTTAATGATGTTCCAAACTGTTGATTTTGGTAAGTCTATGGTTTTGGCTATGTTTCTTTTTTCTGTCATTTCAGCTTCATAATGGCTTCCTTGACTTTCATTGACATCTATTTGGTCCTCATGTTGACAGACACCAATAGCAGACTCCAAAGGCAAACGCAAAGCCCAGAATCAATACTAGACATTAACAGCTTTCTTATGCCTGCAAAATGATGTGATGTAACTAGCCTTGGGTGTGCATTATTTTTTTGCTTTTATACTTTTTGAACAAACCCATCATACAGTATGTAATGTAACATGTGTGTAAAAGCTATACTAAATGTTACCTGTTTTTCTGTCTTTTCCAGGATATCGTCACATCCACCTGTTGTCTAAAGATGGAACCAGTATTCCTCCATCCTCCTTATTTGTGCATATCAAAATAACTGAGCTTGAATGAAGTGGACATCAGTGAAGTTGCTGCTTACAATTCCACGACTTGATTCAAAAGTGTGACAAAAAGAGAACACACCATCCTGCAGTATATTGTTGATTAAAAAAAAAAGTCATTTAATATTGTAGTTATTCACAAACTATGCAATGAATACCTTTATTTTCTCAAAATAGTATGTCATTTTAATGTCATTTTAAGAAATAGCCAAATGTTTTTTAAGCTAATGTGCTTTCAAAAAGTAAGATAGTGTTAAGGTTTTCACTTTTGATCTATTAACCAACTATATTTATGGTGTGTATTCAAAATGTGATGCATTACTGGAGAACTTGTGTGATGATCTTGCTTTTTTCAACTGTATACCATCAAATACTTATGTTTGATATGACAGTAGTTGAGAGGTTTTGTTTTGTTGCGATGACATCGTATTATATTGTAGAGGAGAATGTGCCACCAATGGTCTGGAGGTATGACACATCATATTTCAGTCTGTTTTAACAGTATTTTCCATAGACAAAGCAGAGCACTTTGAGAGCATGGCTTCTTCAACCGTGTAGAGGAGGTAACCTACATTTTGATCACTTTGTCAGGTTTTGGTTTCAACTGGGTCATGATGCTGGGTGTCTGCATGCACATATCATTCTAGTCATGTAATGATGCATACCACTACACGCTATGAATGTCCGTACATAACTGTGACGTCTGTCTCCAAAAATGATGAGTGTTTTCAGTTATGTTTACATTCGACAGTTTGTGAAGTACAGACTTCCATAGCATATTCTCATTGTTATGCACAACTCATGTTATTCTGAGCAATCACTAATGCATCCTCTTATTGTTAATGGCAATTAGGGGAAATCTTAACTTCTGCACAGAGATTAACTTGTGTCATCTGTATTGGATACTTTTGTAAAGGATGTACATATTTTCTGCTGGTTTAATAGTTGTCTATTTTTGTACTCACACTATGTTACTGTTGTATATTATGTATAGTGTATTGTATAATTAATAGCTAATTACTCTTTTTGTACTGTTATTCAGTTCAGACTTTGTAGAGCTGATCTACAGTCGTTATTAATCCGCCACACAACCATATGTAAATAAAGATGATTTTCATTTATCTCTTGAGTTTTATTTAATTGATCAGTTGCTGTGTTGCTTTGTTGAGATTTGATTCCCAATGAGGCCAACAATAAATAAGTGGGCCTATAAATCATGTTTTAGATCAGTAGTTAAATCTGTTAAATCATGGTTTCATCATTCATTGACAAATGATAATTGACATAATGTCATTTTGAATCACTTTGAAATCACTGGTTTGTAAAACAGATATGGTTAAAGAATGTACCCATTATTCTAAATGTTATTTTTAACCTTTTGCACAGGCACTGAAGTCTCACATTAGTTGCTCTAGCTAGCCCATATACTTCTACTGTAGATATAGGACTGGTTTCCCGGAACTAGATTATGTCCAAGACTAAAACTATTTTTTTTAAAAGAATCTCTATTGAAAATGTGATTTAGTCGATGACTAGGCTTAATCTGTGTCCGGAAAACCAGCCTATATGGTCTAGTCTAGTGGTGGTGTAACCATTTAGTAGGACCCTTTTGAGAAGATGTTGAGGCGGAACGGTTTAGAAAGCATTCTTTTCTCCATGCACATTTCACTGTAACACTGATTTCGCTGGTTGTCAAATTTCCACGTTGTTGGAACTCTTTGTAGGATTCGCGACTGATTTGTTATTCGTTCTACTCGGTTAAAAGGCAATATGGTTGGAAAGATAAAGCGAGTCCGTCAAAAGCTTCACCAGGGAGCAGTGAAACTTGACAGTGCAGCGATCGGTGTTGCAATAAGGTCCACATCACTCGATTTAGAAAAGGCACCGATACCTGCGGTGGTTCCAGGTGGTTCATTCTTTGATGTAAACAAGACGAACCATGTACAGCAGAACACAAAGAAGGACGCAAACGCCAAGGGTGTACAGGTAGCTAGCTAGCCATGTCAAGACAATAGTCTTGTTGCTCGCTTGAAAATAATATCTAATAATAACTCTCAGAGGAAAGCCTGCTTGCCATAGCAGGCAGCTGGCAGAACATTTCTTTACAATTTTGCCATCACAATGAGTCTACTACGCCCAACCTGCTGTCAATGTCAATACACAATAGCTTTGTTGACCAGCCCAGTAGAGAGACAGAGCAGTAGCTGTTTTTGATCAATGTGTTTATTCGCATTGTGCTCTTCCAACAGATACAGAGTTCTTTTCCAGGTGGGATCTTCGCTGGCACTCAAATCAACCCAGAGGCCCTGGTCCAAACTCTGAAGTTTGAGGAACCTTCCGACGTGACACCTGCACAGAAAGGTAACGACTGTTTGGGTCTATCGTATACCAACAAGACAGCTGGCAGAAAATAGTTATTCTCCCATGCAATTCTCAATGTCCTGTCTCACAACAAATCATGTGATTCCACCATTATGTACATTTTCCGTGTGCATTGCATAGTTAGTAGCTGCTCCTTCAAAGGCCCATAGCTAGATCATTCATACTATGTCTATTCACATTTCATCTTATTCAATGTAGGCCTTCAAATTGCATTCTTCTCTCCTCCCACTAGATGGCAGAGGAGACTCAGGTATCACTCAGCAAGTGATATGTGATGAATGACAACAGAGTCAAGGCTCTGCAATATTTTGTGTAGGAGCTTACAATTAATGTAATATTGATAACTATTATCACATGGGGTTAAGTGTTTAAAGCAGAATTTTACCCTGTAATACAGTGAATTTGTTGTTTTCATTGAGTCAAGATATCTCGCTTTGAATGCCCTGATCAGTCTTAATGTTCCAAATTGGCCATTAAGATTAACAACAATGAAGTCTCCATTTTGTGGAGCATGAGTTGATATGGCTTGGTGAGGATGTAGATGCAGTGGTTTGTAACTACTACTGTATATTACTCTGTGAAAAGGGTTCTACATGGAACTTAAAAGGGTTCCAAAAGGGTTCTTCCACAGGGACAGCCAAAGAACCCTTTTAGGTTCTGTACAATCTGTTAATGTAGGCATTAACACAGAATGACCAGTTTTAGTCACTTATTCATTCATAAACTAAATCGATATCAGTAAAAACACGACCAGTATTTGCACATTTTTAAACACTACCTATACTTCTTACTTTTGTTAACTTTCATTATCCTCACTCCTCATAACAAAATGACCCGGAGACTGGGCAATGATTCTTAAACTTAAAGAAGCCAAACCATTTCCTCAAAACGAAATATAAGTGTTGATCTATGCCCATGATTGAGTATACACCAGTCAACTTGGTGTGCTTGCACAGATAGTGTGAGCATCATCTTCAGGGACACTGTAACTGCATGAGAAATGGAGACATTATTTGCGTGTAACAGGTGTACAGAAGAAGCAATAATAAACAGGTGTGTCGGTGCCCTAAAACATAAATGAACCATTCAGATGATGTCATGTCGTGGAAGCATACTAAATAGACCGAGATCACTGTTATTTTGTCATTTTAAACAGTTGACGGTTTTCTCATTCGTTTTTATGCATTATCCAGCCTCTTTCCTATTGTGACCTAGGCTCTGTGTGTAATCTGTATTGAAGAGCAGCCAAATCTGACTCAGTCAGAGCAGCCAGCTGCAGAGCTGCTGCAAGGAGCCTTGTTAGACAACGGACTGGAACTATTTTTAGACACGCTGCAGTATAAATAGCTCATGCATGAAATCAAGGTTCAGCTGCATCAATGCTCCCGACTTTAGTCGTGGCACTGAGGCTGGTGCTGTGTGTGAGAGGAGAAGCATTTGGCCCGGTCCTAGTGCTTTGGTTAGGGTCACCTGCTCCATTGGTAAGCATCTGGCCCAAAGTGTATTAGAGGGATGTTGATATAGCACAATGCTCAGTCTGCGTGGTTCACTCTTTAGAAAGATCCTCAGACAATTGTGAGTGTCGCTTTCACTGTTGGGATTCCACATTAAGGATCTCCTGATTTTATTTTTATTTTTTTTCTTCGTCTTGATGTTTTCTGTTGATTGGTGTCATGTCTGCAAGTGGAAGGGCTGTTGTGGGGAGCCAGGTCCCTGGCTCACTCTCTGCAGATGATGGCTGTTTCCTGTGGCTACAGAACAAGATTTGAATAGCTCCCAATGTCTGCATTAGCTCTCCCTGCCTCTTCTCTCTTCTTCTATAGTTGTCTTTCTTGCACAAACTTACCTTTTCATAATCCCTCTTGGTCTAGCCTAGTTCTCACTTTTTTCTGATGTAAAATGAGTAGTCCTACTTACTGCTCAGCCACTTCTTGTCGAAAAACCATTGGGTCTTTAGTAAACGGGTGTGAATGGTCTTGTAATACCTAGCCTTTATTCAGCGGTGTATATTGACTGGCTACGGAAGGAGCTGTTGCTGACAAATGTGTTACGTGAAGAAATCCTGGCAATGAGTTTCAGTAGTTGGTTGCCATGGTGAGAGGTTTCTCTGGGTGTTCTTGCTTTATCACACAGTATCTGTTGCCCGTTCAAATCCATTTTCCGTTCGATAAAACTATACAATTGGGAAGTTGCCAAATATTTAGTACAAATGAGGGCATGAAGCTGAACCATTAGTGCCTTATTATTAGCGCTGACAACATTATTTGTGTTGGTAAGTTGTCAACCTGTCACTTGAGATAAATGCACAAACGATTCTTGGAAGGATCCCTGACTGACTGCACTTCATTAATATTTCATTGTATCTTGTTTTAAGAGCACCTCAACAGGGATGTAAAGCTTTCAGGGACCTGATCAGGCATACTGTATATCCAGTTAGTCGCTTCACTCTGCTTTTAATTATAGAAGTAGAAGTAAAAAACAGTTTCATCTGTGCCCTGTTGTTGTATGCCCCTGTGGGTACTTGTAGCTGAATAAATGAACTCTTATCAGACAATTTTAACTGGATTGATTTAATTACTAGGCTTACTACTTGGCATATACATTGGCAGCAAATGCCCTGTGTGTGCTTTTGAGCAAAATTATCTCCTACTCATGCTATGAATATTAGGCTACAGTGAATGGTCTATTATTATTATTATTATTATTATTTGTAATAGTTGGAGTAGTATATTGTGTATTATTTAATTGTGTAAACCTTCCTTATGACAATCCTCCAGTCTCGTTTAGCAGCATGCTCTTCTGTCTTGGGTTAGGGTTAGGGTTAGGTTAAATGTCTTAACAAACTTCCAGAGAGCAAAATATGAAAAATTATTGTAATCTATGTATGGAACAACTGTTACTAGAATATGAAGTACTTGGACAACTAAACAATCCATGCAACTTGAGATTGTAATTCACTCGAGGTATTTACATACTGCTTTAGATAAAAGCTAGATAGATACTATATGTACGATAGGTACTTTAGGTTCTGATCACATTTTGACAGAATCAGTGACATTGGACGTTGAGTGGTCAGCATTAGCCAGCATACTGTTGGAACACTGTATAGTACTTGTTAGCCTACAGAGGTCAAGTGGTTTTGTGAAAGTGTAGTCTGTGAATGTACTACAAGCCCAAAAATCCCATTATTATTTCCCATCAGATTTTTTTCAAATAGCTAATATGAGCGTTGTGTTACACAGGTGTACAGTTACTTGTAAGTTTTTTTTCCCGATTCACTAGCGATTCGTTAACCATTTCTCAATTATTTTGTCTCTAAGTCAAAAACGTACTTAGAGACGCTTATATTAGCCGTTTTACTGAAACTAATCTTTATTTAAACTAATGGGGATTTTCTGCTTGAATCAGAAATGAATTAAACATACTACATTCTGGTAGCACACGAGAGTACCCAGTCCAGAGCTCTATATGCCAGTCCACTCCTCCCATGTTGAAATAGAGCAGGGCTTGTGTGTGGGTAGCCTGGCATTAAAGAGCGCTGACCTATATTTGCTTTCCCCATCCTTCTCTTACTCATCATTTAAATCCAGTCTGCTTGAGTACTCTCTCATGGTGGACTGGGCCCGTCCTGGACCTCTATCTGGGCTGGGTACTCTCCCATTGTGGACCGGGCCCGTCCTGGACATATATCTGAGCTGGGTACTCTCTCATGGTGGACTGGACCCATCCTGGACATCTATCTGGGCTGGGTACTCTTTCATGGTGGACTGGGCCTGTCCTCGACCTCTATCTGGACTGGGTACACTCTCATGGTGGAGTGGGCCTGTCCTGGACATCTATCTGGGCTAGGGCCCTTTGTCTCCTCATGGACCTCTACATCGGCAGAGATGACAATACTGTGACAACTGCTTTTGGTTTTCAAGCACATATAGTGCAACCTAACAAACGGGCTACTTCCTTTTGACCTGCTGCACGGCTGGATGTTAAAAGTGATGACTGTAAGCAGTCGATCAGCCAGCACCGCTGCTTTGACAAACAGCACTCTCTGCACTTTAATTAGAGGTATCAGTGTCTGAACGGGACCCAGAGAACCCTGTTCACCTTGGGGTCAACTCCCAGCGGCCCCCGCCCCGCCCTGCTTCCCTCACAACACAGTGCTGTCAATGGCGCCGGAAAAGAGGGAAAGCGGAGAGACTAAGCGAGGCAAAGCAGGAAAGGGAATATGGAATTCTCCAGCCACTCATAATTAGGGCTATCTATTTCACTGGTGCTGAGAAGATGATGCTCCCAGTGGGACCTGAGTGGTGGTATAGCCCTCCATCTCCCCACCACAAACACCACTGAGGCCAGCCAGGAGATTGGGTTTCTCCAATCAGCAGTCAGGGATGGGACTGCAGCAGAGTAAAGATGCCAATCTGCCCCTGTACTCTGCTGCAACAGCAGGACAACAGATTTGTTGTTTGCACTGCGGTGGCAGATAAAGATTTGCCAGGAACTGTCATAGAGGCTGGACTAGAGGCTGGAGTTAGCCCCCCCTCAGGTTAACCCGAGCATGTGCTGAGCTGAGAGAAAAGAAGAGGTGATAGGATGAAAATACTTTGATGTCCTTCGTTTCATTCGACTTATGATACTCTTAGTGAATCCATCTTGAAAGGTTAACAGATTTCCAGTCAGTGTTATTTCCAGTCACTGTTGATGATATTTTGTATACTCTCCCATCCCCCATTACAACCAATAAACAAGTCTTGGATTTGATGAGTTTGAGATTGATTGATTGAACAGGGCTATCTGGAGGGGACACCCCTGGGGCTCAGAATGACCCTGATGTGTTATGAGGAAACTGCTGACCTCTATCGCCACGGCAGCAGATTCAAAAGCAGGGGTGGCTGGAAGCTGATGAGGTCAGCCAACAACAGACAGTCCATCACACTGATCATCAGCCCAGGGTCTTCTCTCGCTGACAGGCCGTTCCACTAGACACCTGACGTGAACCTTCTTCTTTTATGACTGTATATTGGGGTTCAGATGTATGTTACGATCAATTCTTTTTGGTGGACTGAAGGATAGGGATGGTTGATTTTGTGAACCAGTACAGTCATGGGCTATATTGAGAGTGCTGAGGATCAATCAGGGACAGAAAGCAGGCCAATACAGACTTATCCAGGAGCATTTGTCTCTGGTCAAAACACTAATCACTTACAAGAGGCCTACTATAACATTTCTGTGGTTTGAATGATTTGGGTCAAACCCAAGAGGGGTGGGCCATCCACCCCCTCTGACATCCTGGGTGTGCACACAGTGTTGAAGTCTGACAATCAAACCGTCGATACAGTAGGCTTACCCTTTCCCCTCATAAAAAGAGAAAATGTGAGGCTGTAGAGGTTATGGAAAGTTTTCTTCTAGACGTGGGTGAGATATGGGGGAGGGAGGATGAACACAGTATGAATGTCCTCATGTGACCATGGCTATTTGCCTCCTACACTGACAGGTGTGGGAGAGGTAATGTAGTTGGCGGCAAAGACTGATGGTACCACACATGCCTGGCATCCTAGGCTCCCTGCTGTTCTGCCTACTCCTCCAATTCTACTTGATTTCCTTCTTGCAACCATTAGATGAGTAATCCTTGATTTTATTCAAGGATGAAGGGTTGGTTTGTATTAATAGTGCGGGCCTACATTAGTTTAGCATATTTATGACTGGAGGATGCCTGCCTATGTATCTCATTTGCATTTCTCTTGATTGGCTATAAGCATCTTGGGTCCCAGTAAGGTGCACTACTCCCTATAGATTCAGTTTCATATTCATCTACAGCATATAGAGTCTTTCTTCTCCATACAGCTAGATGTGACTGTATCCCTGGTCTTGTGGTGCTCCGATATGGAGCAATGCACCCCTTTGGCACTTGGGTCCTGGGTCCACTCTAGTGGCACAGATGTGTTTTGTGGACCGACGGCACCACAACAACAGATTCCATAACTCAAAGGGCTCCAGCATATGACTTACAAGTTCAAAGCCATGAGGAAGCTGAAGTTAAAAAGGTAGCCATTCAATGGTGATAAATTGTTGAACCAGGGCCGGAGCGCTGGAGGATGAAACAAATCCATCTTTGGCCCAAGCATCAGGTAATGTGGTTAAAGTAAAGGCAACGGAAGAGATGGAAGTCTCCATTCCACTGTAGGGGTAACAGAGCTTGCATCCACCAGGCAGGCTCTTCATTAGGACCTGAAGATGGCCGTTAGAGCTCATTACTGTCCTCGATGTTTTACTGAACAGAACCAGCCTCATTACTGTACTATGGCAGCAGATATGATAGGAAGTAGCCGAACGCCAACCCTATTAAAACTGATTTTTTTTCCCACAGCATTTGAAATGTACTATAAAGAGTGTATTACCCTGCACTCTTAGACATGGCAGTCATGGACTGCTGCATTGCTAATTACAAAGCCAATTCCATCAGCTTTCTAAAAATAGACCGCTGCAATACTGACACTTAATTTTCCCAAAGTCACGGAGCAGCCGATCTATGCTGCTCCTCTCTCTCAACATCAACAGATGGAGATAGAGGGGGGTGGTTTTAAAAAAGCGATCTGCCGTTTAAGATGTCATTCATGTTTTGTGTAATTTGTCCCCCACGATGAAATCGGGAACAGGACGATGGATCGGTCTCTGTCCGTTCATATGTCACATGCTTTTTCTCATATTTTTCATACAGATGCGGCATTTACAAAATTACTCCGATTGGCCCAATTATGACGAAATGCCATAGAAATCAGTGTCAGGAGTTTCGAGGTGATGCCGATTAATCTTGTGACGGTGCGGCTAAAGTGATAACAACCTATCATTAATAGGGGTCATAATATGGTGCAAAGAGGAGAATACAAGCCTTTTCAGAATAAGCTCCGGTAACTTTTCAGCCTACCTCAAATCTGTGGACTGCCTTCAAATAAACGCAACGCTGTAAGAAGCAAGACTGATAATGAATCAAATAAGCACTACATGTTCCGGTTTTTGCTGGAGGGATTTTATTGCACATTTTATGACAGCATGTAGTAGGCCTACAAGTGGAACGGTGGACACTGGGATGTCGCCTATGGTTATTGTCATTCTACCACAGGAAGCCCTTGTTTGTGTGATGGCCAGTGTTCACTTTCTCTCTGTCAGGAATGGCAGGGATGGGAACGGAGGCTCACTAACTTCCTCACACCCGTAAACACACTAACCCTCTGGGGCTATCCTCGACATGGGGGACATCAAGGTGGTTGTCCTGATAAAAAAATTAAAAAAACGTTCCATCCCGGTTCAGGATGTTGTTCTTAAAGAGGGGAAACAGAGATACTGGTGGTGTTTTCTCAGCCCCTCCCTCTGTATCTGTATGCTCTCGTCTGGCTCCATCTCTGGGAACAGGGAACACAGGCCACATGGCTCATGTCCTGATCCAGCTGTATCCTAATCTGGAGGACTCTAAACGCGGGTGTGATTGCCCACTCCCTTTGGAGCTTAATGTGCACGGTTGCTCTGGGACAATGTGTGTGTGTGTGTGTGTGTGTGTGTGTGTGTGTGTGTGTGTGTGTCTGTCAAGTCAAGGTCATTTAGACCCTAAACTCAAACCTGTAAAAAAATGTACCCCCAATGACCTTTTGTAGGCATGTACAAATATTTGATTAGTTTCTGTTCCTTAATTGTTATGAACTGCTTAATACTCCTGGATCTTTCTCTTCTGAATTGAGGTGTCCTGAGTGTCATGTTGTCTGAGGTACTGTAATGCTGTGGATGTGCTCTCTGTCTAGGACCAGAGGAGAAGAAGCAACAATCAAAGAAAGAGAAGATGAAGGAGAGAAGAGACCGGTGGCTTAACAGTGAGTACCGTATGCCTTGTATTTGTACGAAACTAAAGTAATCCATCAAAGAGCTTGCATATAACATCTTGCCATCACAAGTCTATACCTATCTATACCTTCAAGATCGATGATGCCTCAAACAGACCCCATATCCAACACATTTCACTGATACTTTGTAGCTAAATACAATTTAGTTTTCTAACATTGGAACTGTCGAGCGAACAGTTAGAATGAGTGATGTGATGGGCTCCAGTCAGAGGGGTGAGGTTTCTTTGCTGGGAGAAAGCTAGCAGTGTCTCTGTAATTACAGCCCCACCAACACCACCACCTCCTCTATAATTGTGATCACTGGTAACTGAATCTGCTGATCCAATCAATTCCTGTGTAACACAAGATGTACCCTCTATGCATATAATTAGGCACTAATGGTCCTTTTGACTCTGAAATCCAAGACCGGCCCAGGGCCCGACAGTTTTTGGAAATTAACGAAGAAAAAAAAATTGTTGATGTTTTTTCTGTCATAGCCTGACTGTGTTCCGGGAATGGGCAGGGCGGTGTCTGCAGTATGCTGATCTGGCTGGGCAAAATCTGAGCTGTGTTTACGAGTACGGTTTATCAATAGTGAAACAATATCCTAGTAATAGATCTCTCTTCAACTCAAAGATGTCAAATACCACGTTGTTGTTTGATATTTTATATTTATTGTACAGGCACAATCTTAGGGGTAGTTTTTTCATAAAGCCTAAAAAGAAAGTATTCATCATCAAGGGGAAATCACACTGTGAATCTTTTTTTTTTAAGACCTTCAAAACGTCCTGCCTATGATTGTGTCCTGTAAGGCAGAATTTATACTCCACATTATTTTTTAAGACCCTGTTGTATTTAGTGCAGTGTCCCATTTGTGGTTATAGTCCATTACATGGGTAAGACTGCGCATGACAATCCACTAGCTCAGTCCTAACTCATGGCTGGCACACTCACCACACTACTGAGTGCTAAAGCTGTACAGAGGATGGCACACCAACCCACTCCCCTCCTTTGGTGTTACAATTGCAAAACATGTAGTCATATAGTCAGAAATAATTTATCTCAGATTTAGGGCCGTAGCTATTATTTACTATTTTTGTAGTCACCTATAATAGAATCATGACTTTTCACAAATCTACTTACAAATTTCAACAAATTTGACCAAAATTGCCCTAGGTCGTATACATTGAGATATTCTATTTCTGCATTGTAAATGTGATGAATGCAATATGTCTGTTCTTCTCAATATCACCGTAATGCTTAAAATTAGTGTCACAAGCTAAATTATGGGTGTTGGAACATGATATTGGTATTAGTGGCCTTTCTAAAATGTATTTTGGAGTGCATATGATATGACCTATTATGATAAGGCAAGCCAAGAATGTGAATAGTCAGTTATGAAAATGTATAATCAATACATTCTCATCTATTGAAATAATTGTTGCAGCCATACACAGATAGAAGAATAGGTACCTCCTGTTTCTATGATGTTCTACTGGGATGCAGCACTGGCCGGGGGATGTGTTTCTGCTGGGATGAATGCGATGTATCAGTCATTGTACAGCTGTCTCACTCAAACACAGCGTATAGGGTAACAAGGTACAAAAGTAACGCATTAAAGTAATATAATATTTTTATTACAGTTACTTTCAGAATCATATCTCTACCGCCGTGTAATATATTTTTTTAAGAAGTCTAGTTTCATGTTGTCGTAAAGCTGAAAGTGAAAGAAAGATATTTTTTTCTTGTAATAATGCATTGAAATAAAAGGCATAACATCAAAAGGACTTATCATCAGGGACACATGTAAATCAAACAAAGTTAATGAAACAATGGCGGAAAGTACTAAAGGAAATTATGTTCGCTAGTTAGCTGAAAAGTTAGCAACGTAGGCGACTGGTGCTATCTGAGCAAATCGCTTTACCAACTTTATTGTTAAATGTAATGAGTGATAGTGCCTTTGGAAAGTATTCAGACCTCTTCACTTTTTCCACATTTTGTTGTGTTATAGACTAAATTTAAAATTGATTAAATTAAAAGAATTTGCCATCAATCCACACACAAAACCCCAGAATGACAAAGTGTTAACAGGTAAATTTATTAAAATGTAAATACAGAAATACCTCACGCACATAAGTATTCAGACCCTTTGCTATGACACTCTTAAAATTAGCTAAAATGCAAAAATGTAGGAATCAATTACACACTGCGAGGAACAAAATGTCATTACAAACTGAGCAAATGGAGAAGAACAAAACTGCTCAGAAATGTGACCCTGAGGCCTGGGGAGACTTACAAAAATCTACAAAGTTGAATGGTGGAGAGGAAAAAGCACTGTCAATGGGACAACATCATCTCAGTCGCTCTACAAAATTGGTCTATAACCAAGTGGCCAAAAAGAATCCCTTAATGGAAAATAATCTATCTCATATCCATAATTGTGTTTGCAACAATGAATTCAAGTGATACAGCAAAGAAAGTGGCTGGAAATGTATTTATTTGGTTTTACTACAAAGCATTAAGCACATGCAATGCAGTTTCCGCACCGTTTCTCGTGTGAAGAATAGTGGTAGCTGCATCAAGTTATGGGTATGTTTGTCACTGGCAGGGACTGGGGAGTTTGTCAGGATCAAGAGAAAATTATGAAATTTGCTGAGTTGGTCGTGACATCCTAATCTACACAGTGTGTAATTGATTCCAGTGCAAATCAGAGACCCTATAAAAACAAACAGATTAATTCCAAAAGGCTCTTTCATTTGTTTCCCAGATTGTTTTGTTGACTTTCTGTGAGGAGTTGTCAACCGGCCTCCTGTGCTGTGCGTGCGTGTGTGCGTGCGTGCGCGTGTGTGTGCGTGTGCCTGTGTGCGTGTGTGCGTGTGTGCGTGTGTGTGTGTGTGTGTGTGTGTCCTCCGTCAGAGATCAGCTCCATCAAGCTGGCGCGGGAACAGCAGGTAGCCCAGGCCAAGAGGAGGGCCATGCCCGTGGTGGGGGACATGAGGCCCCTGGCTGACGCCCTGCCTGAACTCTCCCAACTCATCCCCTCCTCAAAGACCTCCACCCGCAGGAAGACCAGAGTGTAAGTCACCTTTGTAGGAGTCCCTAACACCTTCACCACCACCCTCACTCCCCCCCCCCCACACACACACACACACTTTACCTGCATTCCACTAATGTGTGTAAACGGGGTGACCTGGGTAACTAACAGTAAATCAAGGCCTGTGTAAATGGTGGTCAGACAAAACATTGTTGGCAGGTACTCTATCAGGAGGCTGGGATAATGAACGTAGTAAATGGTGTATAACCCCTGTTAAAGAAGTGAAGTCAAGGACCACAGCATACTAGATGTGTGTCTACTGTAGAAGGCCCCCAGCAGCACAGCATGAGTCAGATATGAGCTGGAGTCGTGTCTTCTGAGGTGCTGAGAACAGATTGAGAAAAAAAATCTGCTTTTAGCCAGAGGAAGGTAGAGAGATGGGGAAAGAAAAGGCCATAAAATGCAAAAAAGATGAAAATAAAAAAAATCACCCTTCACCTCCAACGGCAATGCAGCAAATAAATCAAGTGGGGTCTAGTCAGAGGAAATTTCAATTATACTGCTGCTCTTTGGATTGTGAATGCTTTGAGCCAGTTTTACTGCTCTGCCATCCAGGCCTATTCATGGCAATAATCAAATCCTGTCTGAGAACCCTCTGTGGAGCTTGTTTATTGTGATGGGCAATTTTTCACTTGGTCATAAATGTCTGACTCACTTTATGCCTCAGAGCCGATGCCTGGTGTTTGTCATGCGCTGCGTCTCTTGCCAGGTTGAAAGGGGCTCACGTAAACCAAGGTAGTGACATGGATCTCTAATATCTCAGGGTCTGTGAGTTGCTCCATGTAGAATCAGAATCAGAATTCTTTTATTTGGCCAAGTATATTTGCACATACAAGAAATTGACTTGGTGAGGTTGGTGCATGGGACATAAAAAACAATAGCAAATATTGACAAAAAATTACAAAATAGCAAAATATTAACATAATAGCAGTAACAAATTTACAAAATAGAACAATAAAACAATACATTTTGTAGGCTTGCGAGGCTAAGTGGCATTGAGACTAGAGGCCCAAAAGTTGTTTTACACAAAGCCTTTCACCAGACGAGAGCCCGGAGAGAACTGGTTGCTAGGCAGTGGAGGTAAGTGTTGTAGGTGTTTGTCGGATTGGCCTATGGTCATTTCCAGTTCATTTCTTAAAGGAAAGCTATTATGTTTGAGGCCTAGTGAAAAGCACTAGCTACAGGTAATTACAGTATACAGTATCAATCATTCAGTGATATGTAGAACCTCTGGTCTGCCAAGCTGATGGACATGTGAAACGGGGAAAGGTTGTGTGTCTGTGTCTGTGTCTGTGTGACTGTGTGACTGTGTTTTTGTTTCCAAACAGCTGATGAGGATTTAAGCCCAGCGTGTTTGTTGGGATTGGGTTTAAACTGAGTTTTCTCAACAAGCCAACTCACATGCTCTTTTCAGATGCCAAAGATATCAAGTTCTGACTTCTGTGTTATTATGGGCAAAGTTATTATATAATATTTCATTAATTCCTGAGTTGAACCCTTGGACTCCCTGTCCTGGACGGTCCTCTAGGGTTGTGTTTATTGATCTCTCTTCAGCTTTTGCTTCTCACTGCCTTGGGCTAGCTGCAGTTCCCATGCCCCTCTGTTTAAAAAAAACAACAACAAAAAAAACACTCATGTTGAAACTATCCAACATTACACTAAGATACGCTGGAAAACATCTTGGCAAAACTGCTGCTCACAGTCATCTGTCAATGGAGTTGATTTAGGCTTTTTTCAACTATTCTGGAACGTCCTTTGCTTAGGCCTATTTCTCACAATTGGATTAACTGGTGTTCAAGTATGCCAAATTTCCATAGAAAATAGATTTTGTGAAATATTCACTACTTGGCACGGCTCATTGTAGTACAAGGCCAGAATAGATCATAGTGGATCAGCTCACTTGGCTGGCCTCCATCTCACTGTCATTACACACGCGACTGGTTCCGGTTCTGAAGACCAACACAGGAGGACAGGCCATAGGCAACAGGATTGTCTAGAAATTGGTCCTTCTGGTCCTGAATACTCCATGTCCAACTCTGCATTTGTATCTTTGTCTCCAGGCCTGTGAAGAAGAAGCCAGAACCAACAGACTTCAGCCTGATGAAAGCTGCTCAGAAACGCAAGCTGCTGTAAGACATTCTCCTACTTCCCTATCCTTGGCTAAGCATCCACTGCTAATCACATGTCACGTGTCTGTCTTTGTTTTTTCTCCTTCGTTCCACAAGAAATGTACCTATAAAGTTAAAGAGATTCGAGTCTTGAGCATTTTGGCATTGCCTTATCCACTTTTCTGCATCTCAGAGTAAACAAGATATAAGCTGCCCATTCGGTACTCTTACTATTCTTTTCTATGTTGAGTTGCATTGTATTCACCTTGATAACTTGTTTTTGTTCTTTTTTCTTAGGGAGAGTGAGAGCAGTCGATTTAGTGAAGCAGTGAAGGACCTAGCCTCCAAGACCAACCCTCTGGCCGCCATCGGTGAGCATCTGAGGAAGAGGATGAAGCAGGAGGAAGAGCAGGGCCCTAGCTAACTTGGAGCTGCATTCACCTGCCGTTGAGCAGGCCCGCAAAAGACATTACAAAGCCCCTGCCTTTATTTAAGGGAAACCCCATTGCCTACACCCACCAACCCTGCCAAAACGAGAGCCGTTGGTTGTCGTGGTATTGTTTTAATGTGCACTGTAACAGTTGAAACATCAAAGCGGATACACAGGTTGTTTTTGCATAGCAATATGTCCCAACTCAGTCATTGTGCATCATGCAGTGCTGGAGTAGAGTGATTGTGTGGATGGGAATTGGGAAGACACTGTAGATGTTGAGAAAAGAATGGTCAGAAAATGTCTCCTTTAAATTTTCTTATCTTCCACATTTGTTAGGCAATATTAAAAATGCAATACATTAAAACATGTCTTTCATTTGTTTGGCACTATATACTATAGGTATCTTCTTTAATTGTTATGTTGATGGAAATGAATTGAAATCAGATTAAAGTCAAGAAGCGAAACTAATGTGGATTTTGAAAGATGTACCAGGGCCTTTTCTTACAGCTACCTCATATAACCCACTCTTTGATTCTCATGGTCTGAATTATCCAGTATTCACACACATCAGTCTTGATGGGCTAAGCATATCCATGGAAACTGGACATGTGAATTAGCAACGCCATCCAGTAATGAAAGGAACCATCTCCAGTCTGAACTGTTAAACATGAGCTGATGGGGCGGCACTAAGCATACTTCAGACAGGAAGAAGGGCCTAGAGGGCATGTAGATTTCAGAAGAAAACACAGGGTTAGATCAGAGATGGGCCTGGGGCAGAGAAGAGGTTCATTTGCCCATTCAGGCACCAATCTGATTAAATTAGAGAGAAGACAAAGCCAATCAATACAAGGCTCAGTGCTAGTCTGGGCCATTAGGACTCATTAATAATGCATGATGATGAAGGAAGAGGACAGTGTTGGGTGAGTCGTAATCAGAGCCCTGTACTAAATCGCTCTAAATGCGACAGGGCTGTTCTGCCCAGTGCCCATCATCTCAACACGATGGAGACAGATAGGCCTACTCAAGTGGACTGCACAGACTGATGTTGGAGGGCGTGCCATTATGAGCCATGTCAGCAAAAGTGCCAGCAAACCCCTACCAAGTAAGCTTAATAATAATAAGCTTTTATTTATATAGCACCTTTCATACATAGGAATGCAGCTCAAAGTGCTATACAATACTGTGCAGAAAAAGGAACAGGAAAAAGGATTAAAAAATGAGAACAACCAAAACATCTGCAAAGTGCTGTACACTTTACACTGTACAAAACAACTATAACATAATTAATCAATACAATAAAAGCAGCATCACTCAATCTAGTTGCATAGACAGTTGATCAATAAAATAAAATCAGAAGAGATAGCAGCATAGATGAAATGCTAATTGAAAGCTAAATTGAAGAGATAGGTTTTTATCTGGCGCTTAAAGATGTTTACTGAGCTTGCTTCTCTGATTTCTTCAGGTACCGTATTCCACAGTTTAGGGGCATAGTTAATAAATGCTGCATCATCAACTTTCTTTTGGGTTTTGAGAGTAACCTTCAAAAAGCCAGCAGCAGAGGACCAGAGTGCTCTTGAGGGCGTATAGATTGTCAGTGAATCAGTAAGGTAGGATGGTCCCAGGCCATTTAGTGCTTTAAATACGAGTAGAAGGACTTTCAAGTCAATTCTAAACGATACAGGGAGTCAATGCAGAGAGGTTAAGACTGGAGTGATATGCTCTCTCCTCTTAGTTTTTGTCAGTAGCCTAGCAGCAGTTTTCAATTAGTTGGAGCCTGTCTATAGACTTCTTGGGGAGGCCAGTAAAAAGTGCATTACACTAGTCAAGTGTAAAAAAAAAAAAAAACAGCCGCACCTTGGCAATGTTTCTCAGATGAAAAAAGACTGTCACCTTGCTAATGTGGGAATTAAAAACTCAGATCAGAGTCTAAGATAACACCAAGACTTGTAACCTCTGACTTAATCAAGGGAGTTAGATTCCCAAGGCTGTTTAAAAGCATAGCCCGTTTGTCTTTGGGTTAGGGTTAGTAAGAGGATTTCAGTTTTGTCCTCATTTAGTTTTAAAAGGTTATTGTTCATCCATTTATTGACAGCTGATAGACAGTGCAAATAGAATTAGTATAATTTGGTTCAACAGAGATGTATAATTGAGTATCATCCACATAGCTATGGAAGTTTACATTGTGTGCTCTGATAATGTCGCCAAGCGGTAGCATATACAGTGAGAATAGTAAGAGACCAAGGCAACACCAAAAAGTATATCATACTCTTCCGATACATGATCTCCAAGACTGACATAGAAGTGACGATATCGACGACACAGCCCTTTAGGCTTAACTCTCCACTTTGCACCCAATTATGATGTTTTTTTTAATGATGAATCGGCGTCACCTCGAAACTCCTAATCCAATCTCTATGGTGCATCTTTCACCGTAGTTTTGTCAAAATTGAGCCAATCACTGTAATTTCATAAATGCCGCACCTGTATGGCAAGATGCATCATTCACCCAAGTTTAATCAAAATTGTCCCAGCAGTGCCGGAGATAAAGCATGTGACATTCGGACGGACATAATTTTGTGACATACACGATTTCTAATCAGCATTTGGTGAGATGAGCCTGGGAGGCCTGGTAAGGGAGAAGTACTTCTTGTCACATTGTGCGCAGTGATCATTAAAATATAACAGTAAATAGGTTTTCCCGTAGTTTATTGTTATTTTGAGCACAGCTGGAATGCACCTTTTAACCAATCGGGTTCTGATTGTGCCAATCAGTTGATTTAAGATCTAAGTATTTATTTCGTGATTGAGGCTTTTGGCTTGTTTGACGTCAAATTGAAACCAACTAGAATTCGGGATAGGCTAGGTGAGAATAGGTGGGTGCACACTTGTATAAGGGTTAGAAACTGCTTATAATTGATCCTTTCCAACACGCTCGTTGTTTCACGTCAGATAGTGCGACTCTGTCTGCACTAATCTGTCTCGTATCTCGCAAACGGTCATTAGATAGATCAGAAGTAGCCTGGCTGAAATGTGCTGTCATACCTGGGTTACAATATGTGTAGACTACTCGTAACTGAAACAATGTGACAATTATTTTGATGTTTTTCATGGCCTTGAAACTCGCAAAAGGAGGTCCAGCCGTTCAGTGAGCTAGGCCAGCCGAGCAACTCATATTTCCCATGGAACGAAAGGGGTGCTTTATCAGCCACTGTGCAAACTTAACAGTGCATATAAATTATTCAAGAAGTATTTTCAGATCTGAAAATTGTGTAAGGAAATAAAAGGACAGTGACAATGTCTGTGTTTAAGGAATATTTTACTTGGTGTAATTGGCAGCAGAGCAGTCCGTGCCCTGGGTCTATCTGTGTGGTCTGAGCCAAGAACTGAGTTTTACATCTGCTCTTCTAATGTTTTACCCCTTTTGATCTATCACCCAGTCTGAACAGGATACAAAGCATTACCGTCTTAATTGGTTTGATAGTTCTTGTCACACCTAACTTGATCACTCTCCATCAGAGGATGTTGTGAAAACCAGTTCCAAATGTTTGGCCTGATTAGCATGTCTTCTAACAGTCTACATCTTACATCCCACCCTTTGATGCTGTTTTCACTTAATTGAAATAGCATCACAACAATGAAAGTTCTTCAGTTTTAGTGAACATACCATTCTGCTTAAGGTTGTCTCCTTCTTGCTAGGGAAATGTTACTTGTCTCTAGATTAGTATTCTTTCTTTACCCTGGAGTCAATTCCTTTTGCTCCAAAAGCCTGCGAATTTAAAATAAGGTTATACAATATAGTTTTGACAGGAAATATCAAACGCTTGCTTTTAAACCATTAATAGAAATATGTCTGCCTCAGACAAAAGTAAATAAATCAGAATTGGGCAGTTAGTAATCCACGATTGTTCTGGCCATCTAGGAGTCCTTCAAGTGTGATGCTCCATCAACTCCCTCCTGAGCTCCAATTTGTGCAACAGAACAGTGTTCATAGTCTCCAAATACCAACCTCCAGTTTCAGAACGCAATCTGAGCAAATATGTATACCGGTCCTTCAAGTGTAATGCTCCAGCTGCTCCCTCCTCCCTCTTTGATTTCACCATCTTATGGCTTTTTATAATAATAATAATAATAATAATAATAATAATAATAATAATAATAATAATGTATCTATTTTGTATAGCACTTTTCTCAGTACTTAAAGACACTACATTTCATGGAGAGAACAAGAATTGATAGATGAATAAAAAGGAAAACAAAAGCACAGTGAGGGATCGTTTGAAGGAGGAGAGCGTGCTGGATTCTTTGATGTGGTTTCAAGGAATGTTCCAAAGAGTGGGGGCTGCAGTGGAGAAAGCCTGGTCCCCTCAGGTCCGGTGTTTAGTCCTGGTAATATTTATAGTGCAACTATTAGTTGATATTACCTTCCTGTTAAAGTATAATGTTTTAATCATTACAGTGCATACATTGACATTGCCACATTCAGCACCCATCCAAGAATGTTAGTTTCTGCAAATATTCTGAATGGATGTCACTACAGGTAATCAGAAGCAAGCTCTTTCAGTTTTCCACTGCCTGTATTGATAGGTGGATTCTTAGGGTTTCTGTTTGTCATTTCACTGATGACATCCGTACTCTCTCTGGTCCAGGCTTCCAGTAAGCAGTACTGCTAGTGCTCTAGGCAGGGTATTGTCACGATGAGGGCCAGTGGGAGAGCATGGGTCACTGCCTCTCTTCCACTCCTTGCTCTTATTTCAGCCTCAGCCTAGGTCAGTGCTGGAGGGCCTGGGCTACCTCTCCAATTCATCTGAGCTTCCCCCTTCCCCCCTTGCATCCATCCAACAGGATAACAGCCAAGCAATGGGCCACTTTGTCGCCGAAAATAATCAATAGGGTTGAATACGTCACTGAACATAATCTCCAAATACAAGCATCTCTCATGAAGAGACTGCTCCACTTCATTTGTTTTGACACTTTGTTTGTAAACTGAACAGCGAATCAAGATCTGTTGCTCTCAGCTAATACCTTTTTTATATGTGTACATAGTGAATGAGCAATCTTCTTTATTCACATCAGAACCTCATGTCTCCACATCAGTGATGTATTGATTGCAGGAGCAGGGTGTTTCAATATCTTTCTAAGATCCCACCCTTTGCATTGTCTTACGACAGGTGGCGTCATTCCTATGCGACACTCGTAGCCTCGACCAATCAGTGCAGACGGAGTCGCGCCATCTGACTTGAGACAGTGACCCTGAAGCTTAGCGTGAGTCTCATACGTGAGTCATATGCCTCAGTTTGTGTATCTGCAGTGGCAGGCTTCTTTAGTGTGGATGCACCGGCATATCTGCAGCTGCCTGTCTGACAAGCCAGTCTGTCCCTGCAGGCAGGTGAGTCAGTGGCTCTAAGAGCCATCACGCACACACGCACGCACGCATGTAAGCACATGCACACACGCACACACACGCACACACACGCACACACATACACACACACACACACGCACACACACACACGCGCGCACGCACGCACGCACGCACACACACACACACACA
Source organism: Argentina silus (assembly GCF_951799395.1). Classification (NCBI taxonomy): domain Eukaryota; kingdom Metazoa; phylum Chordata; class Actinopteri; order Argentiniformes; family Argentinidae; genus Argentina; species Argentina silus. The sequence continues at coordinate 1,854,336 of NC_139668.1, forward strand.
CACACACACACACACACACACACACACACACATGCACACACACACTCATTCATTCCAGTCAGCCTTGGATGTTTGATTCATTTCAAGTTTGTTGTTTTCCTTTCCAAGTGATCCTGGCAAAGACCCCATCAAACATTTAGAGGCAGCAATGAAACAGCCCAGTATCACCCATCTTGGAAAGGATGCTTGAGTGCAATATCTGATCTATTAAAATGTAATGAGTTTCCTAAAAGTCCAAATGTATCCATGGCACATGTAAGGAGAGGAATGTTAATAAGACTAATAGGACTGTTGTTATGTATTCCAGATGTTTTGGCTTTGCCTTAATTTACTTTTTCTAGATTCATTCAATAGTCCCTCTTCCATTTATTTAATAATTAAAACTGTTCAAAACGCTGTTGTTACCATTAAATTACAATCCAGTTAATGAAGAACTTGTACCAATATACAACGTTGTTGGTAGAGTAATACAACATTACTACACAGGTAAAGTACTAACTTCATGCACTGCAATGTGGTACTCTGTTTAAAAGCCTAACCTAACCCATCCTAACCTGTCCCAATACTGAATAGATGGATAGATTGATGGATTGCATTTACTCTTCTTTTCTCTCTTACTCCATTTGATCTGGTCAGAGAATTTTCAGTTGTCATTCTCACTTTATTCTTTTTCAAAACATGAATATTGTTTCTCTCTAGCTTTAGTCATTTAGCTGACCTGTATTCAGAAGTGAAAATGTAAATATCAACGTGTACTACAATGCTGTTCTTCACAGGATTCACTGTTTTGGGTAATGTAGTAGGGACCTGTTAATAATGAATACGATTGCAGGGATATAAAAATGGCACATTTAAAGCATACTAAATGTGTGGCAGCTGTTCTAAGATGTGGCCATAGCAGCATGCCTCTGACTCACAGGTGGCAACACGTGTCTCTGTGTGTCTTGCAGACATTTCTGCTTGGATGTCAGCCCACCACCTCAAGCTCAACCTTAAGAAGACTGAGCTGCTCTTCCTCCCTGGGAAAACCTGCGAACTCTACTGTGACCTCCTCCCAGACAGCCAAGAGTCTTGGGGCGATCCTTGACAACCACTTATCCTGTGCGGCGAACATCACAGCAACAGCATGCTCCTGTAGATTCTTCCTCTACATCAGAAGGATACATCTATTCCTTATGAGAGAAGCAGCACAACTCTTGGTCCAGACACTTGTGATCTCCTGCCTTGATTACTGCAACGCACTCTTGGCTGGGCTCCCCGCCTCCGCCATCAGACCTCTGCAGCTCATCCAGAATGCTGCCGCCCGTTTGGTGTTCAATCTCCCCAAATTCTCCCATGTCTCTCCCCTCCTTCACTGGCTCCCGGTAGCAGCTCGCATCAGATTCAAGACCCTGGTGCTCGCCTACCGGGCGGCAAAGGGAAAAGCCCCTCCCTACTTGCAAGCAATGGTCAACCTCCAAACCCCTGCCCGATCACTCCGCTCTTCCACCTCGGCTGGCCGCCTGCCACCGCCGCCTCTACATGGATGCAGCGGTCGCACTATTCGGTCACGACTTTTCACTGTCCTGGCGCCCCAGTGGTGGAACGACCTTCCCACAGCTGTCAGGACTGGAGAGTCACTACCTATCTTCCGCCGTAGACTGAAGACCCATCCCTTCAGGCTACATCTTGACTATCCCTCCTAAAGACCTCTTCATCCCCACTACCCCCCTGCACAGTTTCTCTACTGTAAATATTAATAATAAAACATTTAAAAAAAGTAATCCTTCCTTCTTCTAGCATTGTCTGCCAATTTCCCCTGATCCTAGCATAGATTTGTTTTTCTTATGATGACTGATGTATAGATGATTCACTTATGACAAATGTACTTCTTGTAAGTCGCTTTGGATAAAGGCGTCTGCTAAATGTCTTAAAGCTAAATGTAAATACTTACATACAGATACTCAATTAGTGATTGATGCACAGTGAAGTAAACATTGTTATTGATGGATGATGTATCATCCATATGTGTTCCAAATTAAAGTTTTAAGAATAACTAATTTTCTCAAGTATATTATATAATATATTAAATGATAATTTCACTAATATTATCCAAGGCATTTTTGTCATTATGTCAAACACTCTGTACAGCTCTATTGTGTTCAGTGTCAGTCAAGGGACAATTGCTGTACACAACAGAATGTTCCATTGATGAGTAGATGACAGATATGATGGATAAGTAGGAACTTTGCCCACTGTGCCAGTATGCCTGTGATTGAGAGGTAGGCTTGGATCAACAGTTTGATAAACAGTTACTAAGATAAACACAGCCATAGCAACGAAATAAATATTTGAGCACTGCAATTTTTATCAGTCAAGAACCTCTTGACATTAATTAACTTAATACAGAGTTTCAAAACTAAATTTGCTGCAAACTATTCAACAGCAACCATGATGCTACCAGTACTGTAAAGACCTTGTAGATGCAAACAGAGGTTTAGGATGAAATGTGAAATCATAGGCTGGCAACTTGGCACCATTCTGTTGAACCTTCAAGTACTAATACTGTACAACTGATTAATTAAGGGCTTGATGACATTTTAATGTTTACATTACTGTATGTAAGCTTTACTTGGTTATTAGTAGAAGTTACTGAGCTGGAACAAAAGCCAGCACGTCATTTGGGTCCCCAGGACCAGGGTTGAGGAACTCTGTGTCATTTGTTGTATGAGTCATTCAATGAGTCATTCATTCATCATTCAAATGAACTTATTTGAACTGTAAGAACAAAGAAACAAACAATTTCTAAGAGTTAGGCATACTGCATGTGCAATTAGGGTTGCTATAGTGTGTTTATCTGTGGTTTTCTAAGTTGAGATGGTGGCAAGGCCCTAATGAAAACAGGCCAATAGAAACAGTAGGAAAAGAGAGAAATTAAGAACACTTTAACATTATTCTTCTACCTCACATGGCAGCAAACCTATTTGAAGACAGCACTATAAGACACTTACATTTGCTTTCAACAGTAGACCTATGATACATAGTTGCATTATACCACAGAGATAGGAGGAGCCAGAGGGTTCACTTGGCATCCATTTCCGTCCACGGCCTTGGAAAAATAAGGACTGGGCCGTATTTACAATGCTGGGATACAATAGGAGGGCTGTGAACATTAGTTGTTTTTTTTACTAATGTCTGCATTTTCCTTGATTTGAGCTAAACGTGTGTAATATCCAGGGTCTGATGATATTTTCAAAGCACAGCGCGGAGCATGTTAGCCCACCAATCACCATTGGATTTTGAGCCACTCACCCATATTCAATTATACAAAATCTTTGATTATATGTTACATTAGACCGTCTTCAATCAAAATAAACATTACACATCACATATGTGCAGTGCAGTGTTCCTCAGGGTGTTCTGCGTTTTTGAAGTGCTCAACTGTACTAGCTCAACTGTGGTCCTCTGTGGCTCAGTTGGTAGAGCATGGCGCTAACAACGCTTAGATTGTGGGTTTGATTCCTTCTGGGACCATATATACTGAAATGTATGCACTCACTACAATGTAAGTTGCTTTGGATAAAAGCGTCAGCTAAATGGCATACAGTGGGGGAAATAATTATTTGATCCCCTGCTTATTTTGTTAGTTTGCCTGATTACAAAGAAATGAGCGGTCTATAATTTTTATGGTACTTTTATTTTAACAAATAGACACAGAATATCAACAAAAATTAATAAATTAATTTGCATTTGATCGAAGGAAATAAGTATTTGATCCCCAAGCAAAACATGACTTAGTACTTGGTGGAGAAACCCTTGTTGGCAAGCACAGAAGTCAGACGTTTCTTGTAGTTGGTCACCAGGTTTGCACACATCTCAGGAGGGATTTTGGTCCACTCCTCTTTACAGATCCTCTCCAAATCCTGAAGGTTTCAAGGCTTTTGCTTGGCAACTCGAAGCTTCAGCTCCCTCCACAAATTTTCTATAGGATTAAGGTCTGGAGACTAGCTAGGCCACTCCATGACCTTAGTGTGCTTATTCTTGAGCCACTCCTTTGTTGCCTTGGCCGTATGTTTTGGGTCATTGTCATGCTGGAAGACCCATCCACGACCCATCCTCAGTGCTCTGGCTGAGGGAAGGAGGTTCTCGTCCAAGATCTTACGGTACATGGCCCCGTCCATTGGCCCCTCAATGCAGTGAAGTCGTCCTGTACCCTTAGCAGAGAAACAACCCCAAAGCATAATGTTTCCACCTCCGTGTTTGACGGTGGGGATGGTGTTCTTGGGATTGTAGCATTCAGCATTTCTCTCCCTCCAAACACGAAGAGTCGAATTTATGCCAAAGAGTTCGATTTTGGTCTCATCTGACCACATCACCTTCTCCTAAGCCTTCTCTGAATCATTTAAGTGTTCACTGGCAAACTTCAGATGGGCCTGTACATGTGCCTTCTTGAGCAGGGGGACCTTGCGGGCACTGCAGGATTTCAATCCGTTACGGTGTAGTGTGTTACCAATGGTTTTCTTGGTGACTGTGGTCCCAGCTGCCTTGAGATCATTACCAAGCTCCTCCTGTGTAGTTCTGGGCTGATCCCTCACCCTTTTCATGATCATCCTTACCCCACGAGGCGAGATCTTGCATGGAGCTCCAGGCCGAGGGCGATTGATGGTTATTTTGTATTTCTTCCATTTTCTAATAATTGCACCAACAGTTGTCTCCTTCTCACCAAGCTTCTTGCTGATGATCTTGTAGCCCATTCCAGCCTTGTGCAGGTCTACAACTCTTACCCTGATGTCCTTTGAATGTCCTTTGGTTTTGCCCATGGTGGTGGAGAGGTTGGAATGGAAGAGATTGATTCTATTGACAAGTGTCTTTTATACCCATAACAAGCAGAGATTAGGACTACTTTCTTAAAGTGACAGGAGTAATCTGTGTGCCTCATGGGCATATAACCGGTCTGTATGAGCCAGAATTCTTGCTGGTTTGTAGGGGATCAAATACTTATTTCCTTCGATCAAATGCAAATGAATTTATAACTTTATATAATGTGTTTTTTCTGGACTTCTTTGTTGATATTCTGTCTCTATTTGTTCAAATAAAAGTACCATAAAAATTATAGACTGCTCATTTCTTTGTAATCGGGCAAACTAACAAAATCAGCAGGGGATCAAATAATTATTTCCCCCACTGTATATACTAGTTGTTCAGGCTCTGGTCTGGTACCACCTTGATTACTGTCCGGTAATATGGTCAGGTGCAGCAAAGAAAGACCTAGCAAAACTGTAGCTAACTCGCAACAGAGCAGTATGCCTTGCCCTCAACTGCACACACATCATGCACAACTAATATCACCAACATATATGACAGTCTTTACCTGCCTGAGGGTTGAGGAGAGATTGATGACTTCTCTTCTAGTCTTTTTGAGAAATGTTTGTTTGTTGAAATTTCCTATGCATTTGTATAATCTATATGCACACATTTCAACAGACATAAATACCCCACAAGACATGCCACTATTGGTTTCTTCACGGTACCCAAACCAAAAACGAATTTATTGCGTTGCTCAGTTATGTATAGAGCCATGTTTAGATTTAAAAAACAGATAAAAGAATCACACCGCCTCTCTTCTTTCTAAAGATTTAATTTAACTGAACTCTATATAAGAATATGAATATACTGTATATATGAATAGAGTGTAAAAAGTATTGTGTTGTTTGTTGGTGTCTTGACAATCCATGACTCATCCTATTTTATTATTTATGTATTATTATTATTATTATTATTATTATTATTATTATTATTATTATTATGTTTTATTATTATTATATATACTGTATTATTCATATTATTATGTATGTATTTATTGTTATATTATCTTATGTTGTTATGTATTTGACTGTTCTGTCCTGTGTGATTGTGTTTTATGTTCTATGTGGACCCCAGGAAGAGAACAGCTAAATCCTGATAAAACAAATAAATAAATGACGTCCAATCACAATGCCCAATTAACCTGCGACGTATGCGCCACTCTCGTCTCCACCTCTTTCCTTCTATCCAATCGGGATACAAGTATGAAAAAGGCGGAGTTGGGGGATATTTGATAGAATGTATTCTGATATGTGTCTGATAGAAAAGCGCTCATTTCCTTATCCAATGAAATCAGTGCTTCTCTCCATTTTTCTTTCGCTGCGTAGATTCTTTGCCAATGGTGGAGTTCATACCGACCACCACCACCATTGTTGTGTCCCGTACGGGTCGAGCAGTCAGCTGGAGCTGTCAGAGAAGTGGTAGTGAGCAAGAGAGAGACGACAGACAGCATCCCTTTTGTTTCCGCTAAAACCGTAAGTGCTAATGTCTTATTTCATGCATTTTTCATTGCATTGATGCAAGATGAGGAATGTGCTACTGTATTGTTCTGCCGTCCGTATCTATTTTTATCCTCATAGCCTTTTTGGTTAATTACAGGCAGCTCCTCTGCTCCCTTGTATTAGATTATTATTATTTATTTATTCATTAAATTATAGCTCTTCAACAACCGGTCTATTATGTGTAATAATGGATGTCAGAATAGTATCAAAGTGCTATTGGTGACAAGCCACTGTGTGCATGATCTAACATCATGCATTAGCTGGTTATTTAAAATAAAAAATGCAGGGAAGTGAACAAGGAATCAACACTGTGACAGTTCAGTCAAATCTCTTTGTTCATGGAATGGTTTAATAAATATCTTTGTCACTGCATACTAATAATAGCAGAAGTCAGGTCATATTAAACTATTTAGATAGTTTAACTTTACAAATATCTCTTTTGGCAAGATATTGGACACATGATGCAGGTTGATAATGACCTACAAGATTGCACTTGTCTACTCAAAACTACAGCCACAGTAAGCTCCAACCCAGGATGTTTTGAAAAAGTTTGTGTCACATGTGATTATAATGCAGTCTTAGGGGGTAAATTGGTCAGTCATTAATTTACGGTAGCCTATATACAGCCAATATAGTCTACAGTATACTTATATACATACATTACAGGGTTAAATGGTAATGACATAATAATAGCCTATTATTTACTTTTGTTTGGATTTTTATTATAAGAAGCACAATTGAAACCTTTGAAATAAGTCTTTTTACCATACCACTAAATCTCCTAATATGTAAAAAACAGTGGAAAAAATTGATAATACTTCAATTCATTTAATTAAAGATTTGTTATGGATTCTTGAAAACTAGGGCTGCTGTTTGCCATAACTAACTAATTCAGGATTGTGGCCTCAAAGAAAGTGCTACTGGAAAACCATCTCAACCACCATCATACACTTTGATTGTGGTCAAAAACACAATTGGTTCAACTTGGGTCATATGTAAGGAAATACATCACATTGGTATTTTCACTGCAGAATACAATGGACAAAAATCAATGTCCTTTCAGTTTTTTAAATAATCAATGTCCTTTTGGCCTTTTGACGATTTGTGCCTCTGGCTCCAAATCCCCTCTATTGATTATTGGGTGTTTTATGTGTTATCAAGGTCAGTGTCAGTGATCAGTGGAAGCTATTTTATTTGATGAACGAATGCAGGATGTTGTTTTTTTGTTCATGGTTCACTTCGTACATTTTAATGGGAGACCTCTTTGGGGTTTTCTTAGTTGGTCTATTATGATATTATTTTTTGACTGTGCAGTACAGTGAAATGTTTTGGGCCTCTCCGTGAATATTTTCTATTGAATTTATATGACAGATCACAGTTTACTGCAAAACAAAGGTATCATATACTATGTATTTTGTGTTATAAATGTATACAATTTGCCAATATTAATCTTGGTTCATCAGAGAGTGACACCATTTCCCTGTCTTATAAAAGCAACAGGCACATTGAGTGGTTAAGCACCAAAAGATGTTGAGATAGTAGAGGTATGAATGATCTTCTGTGCTGTTTAAGTGACTTCAGTTTCAGTGGTGATTATCCCTTATTCCAAAATATTGGCTCTTCTAGTAAATCAACATATTACCTCAGAAAACCCTGAGACAGAAGCATTAGACATGTTTAATTGGAAGTTGGAACCAGTTGAGTGAAACACTGTATATGATTAAGATAAACAGTGTCCCCCTATGAGATGGACTGCTACTGGTTCTAAGAGGGAATCTCGTGTGTGGAATTACAATACAGGGTTAGGGTTAGGGTTAGTTAGGCTTAGGGTTAGGGTTAGGGTCACTCTGTGTGTTGCAGGCACTTGCTCTCATATACTGCAGATGTTCAGGCAAAGTAGAATTGAAATTGATCTAAAAACAGATCTAAATCAGCAGACAAACAGAAGGTATCTCAGAAATTGTCAGTCATTAGAGTGTATGTATATATTTCTATATACAGTGCCCTCCATAAGTATTGCAAAGATTAAGCATTTTGTCTTCTTCTAGATCTATACTCCAACAGTTTGGATTTGAAATCAATTACTATGGGGATTCTCAGCTTTAATTATAAGATTTTAGGCCATTGACCTCAAAACAAACAACAACTGAAGATGGCTGCAGAACAGGCCTGGCAGAGCATCACCAGCGTCTGGTGGGGTCAATGGGTTCCAGACTTCACACAGTTATTGTAGCAAAGGATTGTCGACCAAATACTAAACATTAGTACTTTCTTTGGACATTATAAAAAAAATTTCCCAATACTTTTGGAGTATCTGTAAAAAATGTTCTACTTTCTAAATGGTGAACCCAATCTGAAAAAAAAACCCATTGAATTAAAGATGTGTGAAAAGACAAAATAATTCCTGTTTCCAATACTTACGGAGGGCACTGTAACTGCATGGGAATTATCAGTAGGCAAACTCCACCAGAGGTACTGAAGTCAAAACATGATGCTTTTAATATTTGTTTAAAAAAATGCTCACGCTTTCAATTGTGTAAAGAGGTGGATGACAAAGAGTGCCTCCTCCACCTAAATTTGAGATGCATTTTCTTAAGCCTCTAACGGAGACTGGAGCTTAAGTAGTGCAAATGAACGATTTTAGAGCACAGGGATGCTGTGGCCACAGACCAGGATTAAGAGGGGAGATTGGGTCGTCTGAACAGGAGGTTAGGGATTTAGGAGAGTTTGTGGTGAATCCCCTCTGACCCTGAAGTAAGCCATTTCCACTCCTCAGACCAGTTGGCCGTCATTGAACTGAGACAGTCCTCCTGACAGGGCATGCTACTGCACTGATCACAGAACAAATGTGGCAGAGAAATGACTTCATATTTGTCAAAATGTATATTTTAGATTTTTAGGGGGACATGTACAGGTTGCCTTGGCATCTTTTGGTAATATGTTGAAATTTTACAGATTCTGCATTCTTTACTGCAGTGTTTAAAAAAAAATAAAAAAAATAATAATTAAGTCAAACATCATCTCAGGGGAGATGTTCATTCTTTTGTGATGATTTTCTTATGTCTAGGCAGATGTTATATCATATCACATCATATGAGTCTTAGAAAACAAGCTAATGGTTGAATGCATGTAGCATTAGGGGAGAATGAACAAAAAAATGTGTTTTTTTTATGCTGTTTATAGGTTAGTTTAGCTGAAGTCACTAGTGTTATTTATAGCGTTGAGGCCACTTCAGGGTTTTTATTTGGGCATGTCAGCTCATTGTACCTTTCATCAGTCCTCTGCTCGCTGGGGTTTAACACACTGCAGTGAGCGACCGGGATGAAGAAAAGCCCTGTTGTTTTCCCACTCTGTCACACTGCGGTTGTTTAAATAGCGCTAAATCATTTGTAAGAACTGTGAATCCTTCTTAATTCGTAATGAGAGCAGTTATTTTTGTGAATAGGAATACTCTATCAAATTTAGACAGTTCACCAAATGAACACTCACACACATTCAGTGTGGTGATATTTCACATCGTCAGGCAAGGACAATTTCCAGTCATTCATTATGACTAGTGTTTTGCAGGACGACAGGTCCTACAGGTATAAAACCTTTGTTTTATTTACCTATACCTATTTACAAAGTCAAGTCAAAGTCAAAGTGGCTTTATTGTCAATTCTTCACATGTCAAGACATACAAAGGAATCGAGAGGACGTTTCTCACTCTCCCACGGTGAGACAGATAAAGTGCCCAGGCACAACAGATAACACATACTAAAAGTAAAACATTCAATAAAAATAATTTAAACAGTGCAAAAAGAGCAGTCAGTAAAGACAGTAAGTAGCAGCCAAATACTGTGTATTCTGTATATAAAAAAAATAATAATAGTGCAATAGTGCATTGTAGCAATAGAATAGTGGATTGTCCAGGGTCCATAGTGTTTTTTGGGGGGGGGGGGCTGAAGGGTTGGGAGGGGGGGTGGTGGTTTCAGCTTCTTGACAGCTTGGAGGATGTGGCTGGGGGAAGTGAGGGGAGAGAATTTAGCTTCCTGACAGCTTGGGGTATGAAGCTTTTCGTGAGTCTGGTGGTGTGGGCACGGAGGCTCCTATACCTTCTTCCAGAAGGCAGGAGGCTGAACAGACTGTGTGCGGGGTGGCTTGCGTCGCTCACAATCGAGGTAGCTTTGCGGGTGAGGCGGGTGGAGTAAGTCTCTTGCAGGGAAGGGAGTGGGGCACCAATGATCTTAGCAGCTGTGTTCACAATGCGTTGCAGTGCTTTCCTACTGTGTTCGGTGCAGCTACCGCCCCACACAGTGATGCAGCTGGACAGGATGCTTTCAATGGTGCCTCGGTAGAATGTTGTCAGGATCGGTGTGGGAGCTTTCGCTCGCTTCAGCTTGCGGAGGAAGTAGAGGCGCCGCTGGGCTGTCTTCGCCAGTGATGCGGTGTTGGTGGTCCAGGAGAGGTCCTCACTGATGTGCACCCCCAGGAATTTGGTGCTGCTCACTCTCTCCACAGCAGCACCATCGATGGTCAGTGGTGGGTGTTCGGTGTGCCCTCTCCGGAAGTCGACCACAATCTCCTTCGTTTTGCTGACATTCAGCAGGAGGTTGTTGTCTCTGCACCACGTGGTCAGAAGGTTGACCTCCTTTCTATAGTGGGTCTCGTCGTTCTTGGAGATGAGACCCACCAGAGTTGTGTCGTCCGCAAACTTCACCATGTGATTGGTGCTGTGGGTTGATGTGCAGTCGTGAGTCAGCAGGGTGAAGAGCAGGGGACTGAGCACACAGCCTTGGGGGGCCCCTGTGCTGAGTGTGATGCTGCTCGAGGTGTTGTTGCCGACTCGTACTGCTTGTGGTCTCTCGCTGAGGAAGTCCAGCAGCCAGTTGCAGTGTACAATACACTGATGACTATTTTGTAACTCTTGATTTGAATGTAATTGTAATAGTTTTGTAGGTGGGTGGGGGTTGGTGATGACAACACAGCTGTTTGTAAGGGAATCCCTTTAAGCCGAAAGAGATTAGTGCTGCCTGTGTTAGAATATTAGTCTGTCTTTGTTATTTTGTGATATGTAGAAATAAAGTTGTTTATCTGGAAGGATCTACTGTTGTACAGTGACAGCCTGACTGCCCCTCTCTATGGAGTGTGCGTCTACCCTCTGCTGTTCTCTACAAGAACACACATTATCTCACCACAGGTGTCGTCATTCTAGAACGACCCGCCTCGCCTCAACTAAAGCTTGGAGGGAGTCATGGTATTTGTCGTGAGACAATTGGAGAGCTCCTTCATGTGTAGACAATGACAGCGACCACTTTGTTCTTCTCTTGCAATCATAACATCCACTCTCTGATGCTTTATTAACATTTAACTGTCAAGTGTCTGGGCCTGGAAGCTGCTGTATTATAGTTGCAGGTTGGGAGTGGGAGTTCCTATGAAACAGACATCAAGTTGCCCCCAATTCGACTTGCTCTGACCTCTGACTTGCCAACAAACGTGACCATCTCCTCAAATACCCAAAAACTAGCAATTCGACAGCGCGGGTGGGGGTATTTGAAATTGAGGAGTGAGTTTACTATCTTAACTCGGTTACACATACTCATTTTAATGTGATATATGGTGCCCCATTCCACTTAGCACAAAGCCCTAGAGTCAATGGACACTTAATTTATGTGAGCTCTTATGAGCAGAATGTCTTCACTTCATTGATTAAGCATGGAAACAGATGGAGGGACACGCATAAGAAGGACAGTACAATGGCACCCTTGTCCTATCTGCCAAAGCACTGGGCTGTATTAACCTAAGTGCCTCTGACCTTTTCACTCACTACTTACTATTATGACCTATCAAATGATATCCTCTTGAATGCACATTCCAGAGTATTTTAGTTAAATACAGTCGGGAGATGTTGTAATCTGCACCACAGAACACTTAAGAGAGGGGCCGAGGAGTGAAGAGGAGTGCTGAGCAGCTCAGGGATAAAAGCAGGGCTCTTTTATCTTGATGACAGCATCCCAAGGTGGATGCAGGACAAAAGCACAGCCCCTTCTCTGTGGTGCAGTGTGGAGAGTGTCTGATCAAGAGCAAGAGGCTGTGCCGGAGGTCTGCTGTGCTCCTGAGATGTTTGCATGATCACACCGTCTCTGTCTACCCTTCACCGCACTGGTGGGCATTGTGATTAACGCAGGAAAACCAAAGGACTATTGCACTCTCTGGACGAAGAGAAAATGTTGTTAAGTGCCTCTTCATATAAAGCTATGGATGCTTTTTGGGTCAAAATGTTTTATAGAGAAACACCAAAGGCAAACTTGAAATCAATCTGCAAACTTGTCTGTTTTCATTATTGAGCACCATATTCTAAATGAAATGATGTGTTCCTCCGGAGGCTGGACTTTATTAACTTGCTAATAGGGAGAGAAAGAGAGAGAGAGAGGCTCTCCATAGGAAATCACAAAGGCTAATATTAGCTCTCTGTTATAACACATGGGAAGACGCAGAATGAATAGAGCGACTGCTAATCTGATCTAGTCATTCCCTGTGTAGAAAGAGAACCATGAACATAGAGATTCAATTTCAACCTTGAGAACAATCTGGTAATTAACAAAGGCCTAAAATGGTTCATTACAAGGCTCCAGAGTCTGGTTCCGGCGAGCTGGAAATGCCAAGACACGACAGGATGCCTCTTCTAGTTTCAATGGACAGAATCTCTCTATTCAAAGAAATTTCCAAACCATCTTTATATAGGTACTCCTGCTGGAAGCATTAAAATCTGAAGACACATCCCTCTACTGGGGTATGGAAGTCAAGTTTCCCCGTTTGCTCTCACTACAAACAGCTTACCATTGGTCACATTCCACATTCGCTGTTGTTGTTATTTTTATGTTTCAATGAACTTTTTCATGAGTTTGGGTTTTGAGTTTGGATTATCATAGTTAAAAGATGATTGGAAAACGCATTGGATTTTTCTGATATTTCAGCCAAATAATGGCTTCCTTGACTTCCATCGATGTGTCTTTGGTCCTCATGTTGACAGACACAAATAGCAGACTCCAAAGGCAAATGCAAAGCCTAAAATCAATACTAGACATAGACAACTCTCTTATGCCTGCACAAATGATGTGACGTAACATACCTGACTAACCAGAAACATCTGTCAAGCCAGTTTTCCAATACCTTTGGTGCCCTGAAATAGGTACGATGTATAAAAAAAGGTTGTAATTTCTAAATGGTGAAACTAATCTGAAAAAAAGAAAAAAAACATTGAAATAAAGCTGAGAAACTCTATTTTAACCTCATACAGCAGTAGTTGTTTTTATTTCAAATCCAAACTGTTGGAATATAGAGCATAAAAGAAGACAAAATGCTTCCTATTTGCAACACTTAAGGAGGGCACTTTATCACATATCACTACATCACTTCTTCAAATTCATTTTGTGTTTATTATTTCCACATAATTTCCATTTTACATTAGAATAACTAATGTATTCCTTTTTTAATAGACACTCTGCTTGCATAAATGTGCTTCCTCAGAGGATGAGACAAGCAAATGAGTGTCTCCTGCCTCCCCTGTCCCTCCTCCCTCTGCACAGATAGTCAGGGCAGCTCTGTTCCAGGCTGTCTGTTTCCCTGTGTTCTTCTCTAAGGTCTCGCCCTGCTTCTGTAACATGCATTTGTTGTGCTGTCGCGCTGCTTTAATGAGTCAGAACTGTCTTTGATAAAGAAAGTGAACAGGCCAGGAGACATGCTGCTCATTAAAGAGATCCTACACCCCTCATATCCTCAATCATTTACCACTCTGTGTAATCCCTAACATATCTCCCCACATTGCACGCGCGCACACACACACACACACATGCACACACACACACACACACACACACACACACACACACACACACACACACACACACACACACATACACACACACACACACACACACACACACACACTCTCTTGCCTGGCAGGAGATATGGATATAAGCATGTGTGCTCAGTGCTCATACAGAGATGTTATGTGTGTGGGTAGTTTGAAGTGTGAATAGGGGTAAACAGAGGATGTAAAGCTGGTGGGTAGCAGGATATCAATGCCAAAACTTTCTCACCCCCTCTTATTTTTCTGGTCATTGGTTTTGTCGTTAATACATTTCAGTGCAACCAATGCACAACATTTTTTACGAGGCAAAGGTTGGCTATTGAGTTCTACAGTAATTGACTATTGATTCCAAGCACCCACTAGAATGCTCATACTATTATACTATAAACTCCTGTTTGGTAGATCTTGTTAGTAATATTCCTTAAGTGATGTCTTTATGTATGAAGCTGTCTTCCCACGACGCTCTCCCTGCAATTCAGTCTGAACATGAGTGTCTCTGCATTGCTGAGCAGATGAAGTATGACCCTGCCGGATGCTCTGTGACATGTGGAGAGTGATGGCACCCTGTTCTGCACATATTCATCAGAGAGAGCCCTGCACTTGTAGCCATTCCACGTTTATGAATTATAAATCATGTTGGGGTGCTGTTAATGGGGTTTTTGATGGGTTGTCTGGCAGCTCATGATCTGCAGGCCTCCTGGTTCAAACAGCGTATGGATCAGAGGATGGGTTGATGTCCTATTCTCTATGTCCATTTGAAATGAACGGCAAACAGACTTCTCTACCCTGTGCATTCACTAAATCAATCCACAGTCCAAGTTTCAATCCACTTTTTTTCAATACACACAAGGATGAAAGAACCACGATACAAAATATACAAGAACAATCAACAACAAAGGACAAGTAGCAACAAAGAAAACAGGCAACAACAGGCAAGTGTATCCCTCTAAAGTGTCTAATGTCTACCATACAGTGACTGCCCTGTAGTATGTCTGTAGACCTCATTCCCTAATCCTTTCTGATTTCTAAACAAACTCAATCCTAATGTCTATCCTTATCTCAAATTAGACTAGGTCAGGAGAGGACCTGTTTATCCACTTGAAACCTCTTCGGCCCACAGGGAGTACTATAATACTTTGTAGAGCCACCTTTTGCTGCAATTACAGCCATCAATCTGTTTGTATATGTCTCCACTAGCTTTGCACACCTAGATTGGAGAATATTTGCCCATTCTTCCTTGCAGAATTGTTCGAGTTCAGTCAAATTCCGTGGTGAGCGGCGATGGACTGCTCTCTTCAAGTCCATCCATCGGATTTAAGTCAGGGCTCTGACTTGGCCACTCAAGGACATTCACCTTTCTATCCTTAAGCCACTGCGTTGTTCTTTTGGCGGTATGTTTAGGATCGTTGTCGTGTTGGAAGGTGAATGACCTGCCCATCTTCAGCTGTCTAGCAGAGGGACGCAGGTTGTCCTCAAGAATTTGGGTGTACTTGGCATCCATTTTTCCTTCAATCCTGACCAATTGCATAGTCCCCGCTGAAGAGAAACATCCCCACAACATAATGTTGCCACCACCATGCTTCACAGTAGGTATGGTGTGTTTTGGGTGGTGTGCTGTGTTTGGTTTTCGCCAAACATAGAACTTGGAGTTCAGTCCAAAAAGTTCAATTTTAGCCTCGTCTGACCATAAAACCTTTTTCCACATGGCAATAGAATCTTCCAGGTGTGTTTTTGTATAGCACAAACGAGACTGACTTTTTCAGAAAAGGCTTCTTTCTTGCTACCCTGCCATACAGGCCAACTTTGTGTAAAGCTTGCCTCTTGGTAGCTTCTCTGATCAATGTCCTTCTGGTTCGGTCATCCAGTTTGGACGGACGGCCTGATCTAGGCAAGGTGTTGGTGGTGCCATACGCCTTCCACTTCTTCATGATGCTCTGAACGGTACTCAGAGGGATAGCTAAAGCCTTCGAAATCTTTTTGTAGCCTTCACCTAACTTGTGCCTCCTACAACTTTATCCCGGAGGCCTTTTGAAAGTACTTTTCCAACCGTGGTGAATTCTTTGCAGAACCATGCACTTCTACTAGTGGAATCCTCAAGAAACAGCTGGTTTTATTCTGAAGTAATCAAAACCACTACAATTGATGTCAGGTGGGGGGCAATTAGCCTGGTGTTTGATCTGGAAGTTGATTGGTTGCACCTGAGCAAGTTTATAATGGTATACTCTAAGGGGCTGATCACTTAACCAAACCAGGTATTTCACTAATTAATTTTTAATAATTGTCCAGAATTTTTTATTTTTTTATTTTCACTTTGATGATGAGGGTTATAATGTGTACATACAGCTAAAAAAAAGTTAGATTTGATTTATTTTAATTTCCAGGGTGTAATGTGACAAAAGGTAAAGATTTCACAGGGTATGATGACTTTCTATAGGCACTGTATAGGCTGACCCCATAAACCTGCAGACATAATTACCTTAATTTTAATTAATAGGTTTGGGAAACTGTAGGTTTGGGAAACCTGACCCACAGCAGGTTTGCGTAACCTGTGCAACAGCAAGTTTTCCTGCTTTACGTTTGCTTTATTTTCAACCACCCCATGAATGTAACCTGCAAATAGCATGTAAAATCAGACCCTCATAAACCTGTATTCTGCAGGTTTGCTTTACCTGCACATGTCCAGGTTTCAAGCAGGTTTCATTTATCTGCACCTTGTCACTCATGGCCTGACCCTGACCCATGGCTTGCACTCTGAACCTACTCTACTACATCAGTGACTCCCAGAGAGCAGCATGTGCTAGCTCTAGCAGAACGATCTTGCGTGGGAGGGAGAGGGGAACTGTGGGAGGAATTGACTCAAATGGGCAATTTGGAACATCAGGACTGATCAGGGTATTCAAAGCAAAACATCTTGACTGATTTTTTGTGAATGTGTCTACTATTGAATAATGAAAAAACAAATCCATTAGATTACAGGGTAAAATTCCGCTTTGACTGCGAGTTTCAAGTCTTTATGTTAAGAATTGACCATTATGCACAGGGTGTAGAAGGCTGGGACAGAATGCAGGAACATGTTAAGTGGTAACTAAGCCACTTCCTGTGGCTATAGGAAGCTGAGGTTCAACACAGGCATCACTATAAGTTCACAATGGATTGTGTAAAAGGACACTGTTAGCTCAATCACAGCCCACAGGCTAAGGGAGAAGGCAGTGGTTTTCTATGGGGCGACCACTGTGGAGGGTTAATTTGCATACACTTGCGTTAATCGGGAGAGTGGCCTCAGCTGTTCTGAAGATGTGACTCAAAGCACATCAATTTGAGGGGTAGGCTTCAAAAGCGGCCTACTTAGTTGTCACCATAATCAGTGGGGATGGTCCAGATAACTTTCTTTGACCTCCCAGATTACATTTTTGGACCTTCATGAGGGGTCTTCCAGATCACATTTTTGGACTTTCCAGATTTAGAAAAATATAACGTGGAATAAGACATTGAAGCTTCCATGAGGTTGTTCTGTGTCACATGTTGGGGTTTGGGGTTGATTAAAGTGCCGGTATAGGTCTAAAAATTATCTGAGAGTGCCACAAAAGTGTCTGCAAGTCTTAGCAAAAACCTGCTTAAAAACAGGTTCCAAAACCTGTTATTTCCAGGTATAATTGGAGCCTGTTTGTACGTATGTATGTTGTAGGTTGATTCGTATTCCTGCCCATCTGCAGGTGATTGAATCTGCACAGCTGCAGGTTAAATATTTATCTGCCACTTTCAGGTCTGCGGAGGCTTGTATGAATGTTATATATGCGGGTATTTTCAAAGATAGCAAGCTACTACACTAGTACTGAGGATGTGCTCTAGTGACGAGTAGCAGAGTATGCTGGGTTGATGTGTTTAAACTTATGTCCTTCTGTGGTGTAGGAGGTCATGTTAACTTAAAGCGGAATTTTACCCTGTAATCCAGTGGATTTGTTGTTTTCATTAGTCAATAGTAGACACATTCACAAACAATCGCATTTTAAAGCAATCTCTGAGTCAAGATATCTTGCTTTGAATGCCCTGATCAGTCCTGATGTTCCAAATTGCCCATTTGAGTCAAAGCAAGTAAACACAGACCTTGTCTTTCAATAGCTATGATGCAGCTGCAAGCGTATCCACACAAAACGTATAGGTGTTACCTATCAAATGTCATCATATTTGTAATATTATAAGCAGTTTAGTTTGGGTCTGGTTTTTAGGCGGAAATTAGTCAAATAGGGCATTCAGCAGAAGAGGTTTTAACATGGCTCACAAAAAAGAACAATCTGCACTAAAACCTTGTTTGACCGATGTTGCTGTGTAGGCCACCATGCCACCAGGGCATCCCAGAGGTCCCACCCTGCCACCCACTTCTCTCTGTTATGCAGATATAGGTTAGAGGATATTACCATCACTGTGTTTGTTTTTACAGGGATGTATTGGCACAATAGTGTGAAGTTTGATGATCCCTGACGCTGATCCACTTCCTGTTCCACTTCTCCAAGATCCTGTGAGTAAGACATCATGTGTGGATTTAGGAAGGCTGCTCAGACTGCCCAGATTTGGGTTTGTCAGAAAGATGGAACTTTGGTTTCTGGGAGCCGCTTACATAATGTTTACTGCAACTGCGTAGGTTTTAGAGTGGACCGGACTTAGAGGAATCTGCCACACACCCAACGGTAGCTGAGGTGCAGGAGATAGAAGGAATTCTCTGCACACTCAGCTTCAATGCAACATTTCATGCCAAGGTTAAAACAAGCACCAGGAGGCACATTTATCTATTGATTGAGTTTAAGTATATTTTGTTACATGTAAACGATGTACAAATAATGTATGTTTTACACTTAGAAAACAGGATGAGAAGGGCATAGCCCTTTCTGAATATTATTTAGGTAAAGTAGAATCTAGCTAGAGGTGTTCCATAGTGCAATCCAGATTTTGCTTCCCTGCACATTTCTCTGTCTGGAGTTTTGATGCCTTTGTAACACCTCAACAACTTAACTGCTGTTTCTAACTGCTTATGCAACCTATTTGTATTGCCTCTTCTTCTTTGTGATCAAAGTTTTTTTTATTGATTACAACATGAAGACGAACAGAACAACAACAAATGACAATAACAACAGTGAACAAGATGGTGGCAACAGACACATTACATTCAGTTACAATATACAGGTTGGACGATAATTAGTATATAAAAAAGACAATTCAGTTATTTATTTGATAAATATGTTATGTCAGAGGATATAGTTTTCCACGCCCAGTCTTGGCAGTGATGCATTCCTGGTTGACTCTTTTCTGTAGGTTACAGATCCAAACTATGTTCATGGGAATGTCTGGAGTGATCCACTGTTGCAGGACTATCTTGTTGGTAGATATGAAATATTGATGCCAGCAAATATCATTTTCAGTTGAACAGGTTGATTGAGATTGAGATAATTCAGCAGACATAAAGACACGGTCGATGCAAAGTGGATCTTGGTCAGTTCAGACCAACATTTACATACTCCCAAATAGTGATTACAGCAGAACACAAAACATCTGTAGAAATGTTCCAGGGATATTCAAGTTAGGAATATGACAATAATGGTGTGGCTGTTGTTTAATTTGGTACCTCCTATTGTAGAGTTTATATTAATATCAGTTCCCACATGAAGGTTTGGCTTTTGGCTATATTTTGTTAATTTTGTTAATAGCAAAACATATCTAATATTGATAATCTGACTCCAATGTAATTATCACTATGTGCAAAGAATTGTTGAGTTTGTGCTGAATTAGTGCAAGAAAGGTCAAACAGAATGAATCAAATGAGCCTGTAATAATACTGTATACTTATTATTTATTATTTACTGAACTATTACAAGGCGAATACTTCATAGAGAAATGTTACATCTTAATAGAGAGAGAGATAGAGGGATGACCACTGGTCATTCAAAAACAATGCTGCTCACAACATGATGATAACCTCACAACAGGACACAGGAAAAGAGAAAGAGGTTTTCCCTGACCTCCTTCGCTTTTTATATCACTCTAAAAAAGTATTTAAATTAGGAGCTGTTGATCAGGAGACCCAACCACAATCGATCTTATTACATCTGAACTTATGACATCACAGGTTTGACACCTCAAGACATTCCATAGAGCTCACAGCCATTTTCCTTCCAGGGGATGGTAAACTTAAGAATACTATATTGTACTATATTATATATATATATACTATAATGTGTTGCATAAACTCACCTTAGTGGATACGTTGGTGTGCCAAATTCTTAGATGTTGTGTTCAAATTGGACCACACAGTATCCCAATCTGGATCAAAACCAAGCTTGTTCAGCTTCTGGTCCCACAAAGATATGAGAGGGAAAGGCCTATTCATTGTATGTATTAAGATACTGTATGTTTTAAAGACAGTGCCCAAAGAGTTTAAAGTGCGTTTGATTCAATCTGACATAAGGAGGGGAGGCACACGATACGCCTGCAGAGCTGATCTCAGTTGCAAATAAACAAAGTATGATGATGCTGGAAGAACAAACCTCATTCTGAGTTCCTGGAATGAACACAACCTATTTGTGTCACACTGTCGATGTCACCAAAAGTAAGTGAGAGTAAATTACAATTGTTCCACAATGGAGTAGATTTACCTCAAAGGGCGTCCCATAATCTTTTGCATTGTGTTATGCCTTCATCATCATCATCATAATGATACCAAATCTGTAAGAACAGAAACTGCTGAAGGCGTCCTTCTCAGAGCTACTGAAGGGGTTGATTATCTCCATCTCTGTACATGTTGAGCTCTCTGGCCCCAGTCCGTTTTAAAGGCTGAATGAGTTCAATATTGAACTCTGCAATGCCAACGGCCATGCACATCACTCAGGATGGATTCAGGCCAATGCAGTCAAGCCAAATTAAATCAAATTACAGGGGTGGAAAATTAGAGTTTACTGCCTCTGATGATGAAAAGCACTTGTTTCCCACACCATTCTTTGTGAATGAATGCAATACCACCTCTTCCCTGTCCAAGCGCCCCTGTGTGAATGGTGATTACTCTAACTGGTAGAAGTTGTTCTATTGCAGTGGGATTTATTTCACGGGCTCTATGGCAGCTAATCATGAGCATTATATTCTCTAAATAGATGAATGCATTGCTTTATGAATTCATTGTAAAGTCCATTACCCAGTATTGTAACAAATAAGCCCATACATATAGGCCCATATACTGTTGAAATACAGAATATGCCCGGCAATCATGTAACAAATTATATTTGCGTAATGTACTGTATGAAACAAAAGGAAACAAAAACAGGGATAAATCCGATCCATGTTGTCAGGTGATCAGTATTTTCTTCACTGCGTTCTGTCATGTTTCATCTGTCCAGTAGTGTACCATCGCTGGAATGCTTTGACAGAGTAGATTGAAGCCTTACACACTCTCACGCTCTCGTCTCTCTGAGATTGACAGTTCTTTGTGGCCACGTCCTTCACTACCTGAGGGCAGAACACCAGTCGCCCTCCTCTGTCTGGCTCCTCCTGTCCCCTCCCCTCCCCTCTCCTCCTGTTCCCTCCCCTCCCCTTCCCTCCCCTCCCCTCCCCTCCCCTCCCCTCTCCTCTCCTCTCCTCTCCTCTCCTCCCCCTCCCCCTCCCCTCCCTGACTGTCTGTGTCAGAGCACACTGCAGACTTGTAGTTAACCAGGCCGCCAACCTGCCTGCCTGCTGCCTCTGCTAGCATACGACTGCAGGCCATGCAGACCAGACAGGCCTCCAACGCAAGAGTTTCCGAGGGTGTCAGCCACTGCGTCACACTGCTATCCTATTGATCAGCATGGCTGGGGTGCAGAGGCATGGGAGGAGAGGGGAGGGGAAGGGAGGGGGATGGGAGGAGTAGGGAGGGGAGGGGGATGGGAGGAGGGGGGGGGGGGGGAGAGGGGAGGGGAGGGGAGGGGATGGGCGGGGAATGGGAGGAGAGGGGAAGAGGATGGGAGGAGAGGGCAGGGGAATGGAAGGAGAGGGGAGGGTAGGGGGAGGGAGGGGAATGGGAATGGGAGGGGAGGAGAGGGGAGGGGAGGGCAGGGGAATGGGGAGAGAGGGGGGGCAGGGGGAGGGGTGGGGGATGGGAGGAGATAGGAGGGGAGGGGGATGGGTGAAGCATACTGCAGATGTGTCGGTCACGGCAGCATGCGGAGTGGAGGGTGTATAGGCAGGGTTTAGGGAAGCTCACAGCCAGATGTGTCTCCTGGTCTGAGCGGCTCAGTATCGGGACAGCTGTCCAGTAGACACACACACACACACACACACACACACACACACACACACACACACACACACACACACACACACACACAAACACACACACACGTACACACCAGTCCTGATTTACACGGCACACATGTTATCTGTTCGCCATCGTTTGACGCTCACTCTGTCGGCTTCTGCAAGGTGTGTGTATTTATTTGGACAGCGCTATTTGCACAGCTGTAGGTCATGTCGACTCAGCAACCCAGGGGGGTGTGGTGCTGCCCTGGGGTCTCGTCCTGACGTGGTCGTGCAGTGCATCTGGAGTCCTGACCGGAGGGTGCACTGTATTGTAGCTGTCACATCCAGTTCAGATGGAACTCCTTCTGCTAGAGAAGTGAAAACAAGGACAGGTCACGGTTTGGATTGTCGCTAAACACTAACGAAGCGTGATGAGTGTGAGCGTGTCCTTCTCGTGTCCTTGTGTCCTCAAGCCTGTGAAGTCAAGCAAAGCAGGTTTCATCGTGGTGTGTATTCATGGCCCGGGACGGACGCAACCCCTCAGTTTCCCAGGGCTTTTATCTTTATGGCCACCACAGTCAATGAGTCCCCAGAGCACGGTTGAATTACATGGATTCCGAGGCAGTTCGATGCGATGTGTCTCTTACTGTATTAGAACACGTCTGTCTTACAGGCTGCAAGTGTCTGACTGATTCTCTTGTATTGACGAAAGTGAGTACGGCGAAAGGGGCTCCAAAGGGAGTCAATATTATGGTGGGAGGGGGCACAAGAGGTCAAACCCCAGACCCTCCACCCTGCATGGCAATCTGCAAGTCACAGATCTGCAAGTCATAGATCTGCATGGAGAGTTTGCATATCATGATGTTTTTACAGTATGATGTTTGGACCAGCAAACCAGTCATTTAGGCATTCTGTCGTCAGCAGTGTGCATCTTCTCTAGGGTCTTTTTCTGGGCAGATTATATCTGTGTGGATTATTTTCCACCGTCAATCCCCACTGTAGGTGATCATCCTCCATAGGCCCAGGAATATAACCCTATCTTAATCTCCTTTCTTGGAAATTATTCTGGAAAACAGATTAAATGCAGAGTGTGAAAGCACCATCTGCTCTTGTGAATTTCACCCCCATATGACTGTGCTGACATGTGCTGTATGCAGATGAATATATTGTGCTTGGAACAAATTCTGTACATCGATCCCCCTAAGAGCTGAAGTTGCAGTTTTTATTGATGCAGATATAATGGTGTAATGGTGTGTTTTCCCATGGTTTTCAATGGTATCATTACACTATATTGAGCGATCGGCGTTAGCCAGGCTACCATTGAATATGCCAAACCGCCTTGGCTAATTTCCCAGCTGTTTGACCACCGATTTTGATGCCATTTCGTATGTCTGTCTGCTCACCATGCCAATGTCTACACATCCACTCAATACTGAAACTAATTTAGCCGTTTTCATTTACCAGGTACATAAAAAAACAACCAATTAAGTTGCGGCAGTAGTACAGTAGTTTCAAGGTATGGATGGATGGTTGGATCAGGGCTTGGCTATTAAATTCTCTGAGGTCAATTCAGTAAAAAAAAGGTTTAGTAAACAATGTGTGGTTTGGGTATGATTGAAACTATTTTGTTTTACCCATAGCTAACAACATGATCAACATTGCAGCTAGCCCCATGGGGTTACATCACAGCTAATTTTGCCTACATTATGTGAAAGCTAGGCAGATAATCATAATGACATTGCTGAAAGGGATGCCTTTGCCATTATAACGATATATGCCCTGTGTTGATTTATTTACATTTACATTAATGGCATTTAGCAGACCCCTTTATCCAAAGCGACGTACAACAATACATTTGTTTAAGTAAGTGAATCATCTATCCAAGTCATCATAAGACAAAGTAATCAATGTTCACACCAGGGGCCATTGGCAGTCGTAATGCCAGTAGGCTAATTTTTTATTTATTTATTTATTTACTAGCAGGAGAGAACTTGTACAGGGGGGTAGTGAGGGTGAAGCGGTCTTTAGGAGGGACTGTTAAGATGTAGCTTGAAGAGATGGGTTTTCAATCTACGGCAGAAGATCGAGAAGTGACTCTGCAGTCCTGACCGTTATGGGAAGCTCATTCCACCAGCGGGGCGCCAGGACAGTCAAGAGCCGTGACCGAGTAGCGTGGCCACTGCATCCACGTAGAGGCGGCAGTGCCAGGCGGGCAGCCGAGGTGGACGAGTGGAGTGATCTTGCAGGGGTTTGGGGGCTAACCATTGCTTGCAAGTAGGGAGGGGCTATTCCCTTTGCTGCCCGGTAGGCAAGAACCAGGGTCTTGAATTTGATGCGAGCTGCTACCGGGAGCCAGTGGAGGGCGTGGAGGAGGGGTGTAACATGGGAGAATTTGGGGAGATTGAACACCAGACGAGTGGCAGCGTTCTGGATGAGCTGCAGAGGCCTGATGGAGGAGGCGGGGAGTCCGTCCAAGAGTGCATTGCAGTAGTCAAGGCGAGAGATTACAAGTGCTTGGACCAAAAGTTGTGCTGCTTCTCTGGTGAGGAATGGACGCATCCTTCGGATGTTGTAGATGAAGAATCTACAGGAGCGAGCTGTCACTATGATGTTCGCCACACAGGATAGGCAGTTGTCAAGGATCACCCCATGGTTCTTGGCTGTATGGGAGGAGGTCACAGTAGAGTTTTCTACTGTGATGGAGAAGTCTTGGAGAGGGCAGGCTTTCCCTGGGAGGAAGAGCAGCTCAGTCTTGTCAAGGTTGAGCTTTAGGTGGTGGGCTGACATCCAAGCAGAGATGTCTGCAAGACATGCCGAGACACATGTTGCCACCTGTGAGTCAGAAGGGGGGAAGGACAGAAAAAGTTGAGTGTCATCTGCGTAGGTGTGGTAGGAGAAACCATGTGAAGAAATTACAGAGCCGAGAGATTTGGTATAGAGAGAGAACAGTAAAGGCCCAAGGCCTTGGGCCCGATGAGCCATAAATCTAGCTTGCTATCTGCTCCAATTCCGGTAATGTAGTTCAGGTAGTTAAAAAACGTTTCTGAAAAGGTTTGCTGATAAAAAGTTATGTTGATAATATTTCTGGTTGTCATTATACTGTCCAAACAATGGGCCTGACAGCCTTGAGCGATCCGCTGATTTGTGACATACTTCAGACGAGGGTAGCTGCTAGCTAGCTAGCAAATGCATAAAATAAAAGAGAATACGCAAGAATGGATGTAAACTTTGAATCCTAAGCAACCTTCCCGGTGCTGAGCATATGTTGTTTGAAGTACAGTAGACCAACATACAGCACTAAAGCAGGTACTGTATCAAAGCTGTGTGCTGGAAAACCTTGTTAGTGCATCGGTAAAGTTATGGGTAGTGGTGCTCATTTTGAATTTCTCTCTGTCTCTGTCTTTTGCGGCTTTTGACGAGCCATAACTTCTCACTTAAAACTATTTTTGGTCATTAATAAAGTATACACACTCAGCTGCCATCATTAGAGGTCCCCAGACTACTAACCAGAAGCAGATGAAACCTCTACAGGCCTAGCTGTTTGTCTAATCTATGCTTGGTCTCACTGTCTCACTGCAGGAATGTGAGCCCTCAGATCCAGCTCTGCTTCCCTTGTCTTGTTTTTCATGCTGGATCACAAATGAGCTTGTTTAGGTTTCCATACATGAGTGATGCGGTGATGCTTGTCCTACTCTCATTCAAGAGGCGTAAAACCTGATGCATTCTGCCAAGTCTACTGGAGCGGGAGGCATCCAGAGGCTGGGAACACACCAGGGAAAAGGCTCAACTGCCCCCAGGAAGAGAGGGAAACTACCTACTCACGATCTCACAATACATACGCAAGTATGTTAACATAATGCTAGAACATTCAGCCCTCTTCAAAAATGCTGCTGCCTCTCTCTGGTTCTGAATAATGAAAGCTCTACATGCCCCTCAGGAAGAACATTCTCCAAGTGAGACAGTTTATGCTTCTCATTGCGCTCTGGGAATGTTGGATGTCTCTGCGTGGTCCAGTCTGGTGTTCGATAGAGTCAAAGGCTGTTGTAGGAAAGATGTTGACCCCACTAATACCACAGTAGTCGTGGGTCTGATGATAACAGAAACTCTCCACCCCAACAGTCGCTCCTCCTGGTGAAGTCTTTGAGTGAAAGCTTTGGAATAACTGTGCCTATTATACTGTATTCATCAATGGTCTATGCGCAGGCAAACTACACTCCATATGAACCATAGAAATCTGAAATGAAATCACTGGTATTCAAAATTACCAGCACATCTGCTGTGGTTGTGCCTGAGTGACCTGCCCTAGAGCGGGTCGGAGGCTCTGATTACTCCCCCATCCCAGTGTGATGATGGGGAGAAAGATGAAATGATGTGCTGACACCAGTAACTGATTATGCTGTCAAAGTGTTGATGAGCCCTGCATGCGGATGAGAAATGAAGGGAAAAGAGCCGTCTGTTTAGTGGCTCTTTTCTCTCACTCCGTAAAACACAATTTCTATGCATGAAAGAATGTTTATTGCTTCGTAATGAACAAAGGTTTTGAGGAATGACCTGACCAAATGATCATAACTAAAGGCTTTTTTGAATAGGTAGATTTTGGTCAAACGTTTCTGCCAGTGCTTAAGCTCATTTTAAAGTATGCTATAGCATTCAGTCAAAGATAAAGGGAAAAACACAATGAGAGCATTTATAAACATTGCTTTGGTTTATGCTGCAATGTTTGAATAGAGGACCTTGGTATCTTCATAACAAGCGCCTGCTTAACCCTGGAGCACAATTCGGCTGTTATTCATAAGAGATACAGTAGGCCTACGTGCAGATTTTTATAATGACACAGACACACACACACACACACACACACACACACACACACACACACACACACACACACACACACACACACACACACACACACACACACACACACACACCTGGTGGAACAGGACTGTTGCTATGATATTTAACTGGGGTCACTGTGTCCTCTCTCTTCTGTTCTGCCTCTGAGTACAGCTGTCCCTTCACCTACAGTATGATACTGCAGGACTAGCTATCTGTTATGTGCTGGTCTGAATGGTGGTTGCCTTTGCTTTCAGGCATCTCTGTTGATATTGGAGAGTTTAATGCTTTTTAGTAATTTCAGGGCAAAGTGTGTGTTGTTGAGAATACGAGGTTCCCTCCGAATTTAACCCCTCAAAGAGCAGAGTATAGAAAGGAGAAGAGATCCCCTGAGGGCAGCAGCAGGATGAGATCCCCAGAAATGCCTGTGCATATCTCAGAGACACAGGGGGGAAGGCATAGTCACAAACCTCCTAGAAACTTAGGGAATAGCCCTTGCAGCAATCGGGCATGGCCAGATATGACTAGCTATAGACCAAGAAATTGGAAAATCGTCAGAGGTAGATTCGGTTATCTAGGAGGTTCAAATGGGAGTGTCGGTGGACTTGTCAAGGAGAGTTGATAAATTCATACACCAATGATGTTCCACATTCAATTATTACCAATGGTGAAAATAGACAATTATAGTGCCCTGCGTAAGTAATGGGACAGTGAAGCATTTTTTCTTCTTTTGAATCTATACTCCAGAAGTTTGTTTTGAAATCAAACAATTACCATGAGAATCTCAGCTTTTATTTGATGGTATTTGCGTACATATTGGTTTCACCATTCAAAAATTACAACACTTTTTATACATAGTCCCCCTAATTCAGGGTACCCAAAAGTAATGGAATAATTGGCTTGACAGTTGTTTCTTGTAAGTCAGGTGTGTTTTGTCGCATAATTTGTGCAGGCATAAGAGAGCTGTCAATGCCTAGTATTGATTTACATTTGCCTTTGGAGTTTGCCATTGGTGTCTGTCAACATGAGGACCAAAGCGGTTTCAATGAAAGTCAAGGAAGCCTTTATTCGGCTTAACGATCTGGAAGAACAAAAACATAGCCAAAACCTTATGCTCACCATAATTAAACAAAAAAACAACTGTCCCACTGATCAGGAACATTCCAGAAGGTAGGCGTGAATGTGTCAGAGACTACCATCCGCAGAATACATCACCAGCCGAACTACAGAGGCTCCACTGCAAAGTGCAAACCACTAGTTATCTTGGTCTGGTCTGGTCACCTTCAGTTTGCTAAAAAGTACCTTACAAAGGTACAGAGGTCTGGAAAAAGGTATTGTGGACAGATAAGATGAATAGTATCATGTACCAGGGTGATTGCAAGAAAAAAGGATCTGCCCATAATTGACACCATACCAGGAGGTGTTAATGTTAGGGCATGTATAGTTGCCACTAGAACTTGCTAACTATAATTGATGATGTTACTGCTGATGGCAGCAGCAGAATGTATTCTGAAGTGTACAGAGACATCTTGTCTGCACAAGTACAAGCAAATGCCTCAAAATTAATTGGAAGGAGCTTCATCATACAGTAAGACAATGACCCAAAACATACTGTCATAGCAACTAGGGAGTTTCTCAGGGCCAAAAAGTGTAACGTTTTGACTGGCCAAGTCAATCTTCAGATTTGCATCCAATTTAACTCCTGATGATAAGATTTTGGGCAAAAATGCAGGC
This sequence comes from Argentina silus, assembly GCF_951799395.1. Lineage (NCBI taxonomy): Eukaryota > Metazoa > Chordata > Actinopteri > Argentiniformes > Argentinidae > Argentina > Argentina silus. The sequence goes on from NC_139668.1 coordinate 1,883,355, forward strand.
CTGGCAGAGCATCACCAGAGACATCCAGCGTCTGGTGGGGTCCCTGGGTCACAGACTTCAGGCAGTTATTGCATGCAAAGGATTGTCGACCAAATACTAAACATGAGGGCTTAATTTGCACATTTGATAAATCTGTCCCATCACTTTTGGGTACCCTGAAACAGGGGGACTATGCATACAATGTGTTGTAATTCCTGAATACCATCAAATAAAAGATGAGAATCTCTACTTTAACCCTGTCGTAATTGTTTGATTTCAAATCCAAACTTTTGAAGTGTAGAGCAAAAAGAAGAAAAAATGCTTCACTGTCCCATTACTTACACCGGGTACTGTATTTGACCATAACGGCAGCAGTTGTAGGGGATAATCCCTCATACCACCAGTACATCTTCTATAAATATGTGGAAGTAGGCCTTGTGTATATTCTCGCATTACTACATTCTGTAAGCTACACTCACCAGCCACTTTATTAGGTACACCTGTTCAACTGCTCGTTAACGCAAATATCTAATGGTGTGGGGGATATTTTCTTGGCACACTTTGGGCCCCTTAGTACCAATTGAGCATTGTTTAAACATCACAGCCTACCTGAGTATTGTTGCTGACCATGTCCATCCCTTTATGACCACAGTGTACCCATCTTCTGATGGCTACTTCCAAGAGGATAACGCGCCATGTCACAAAGCTCACATCATCTCAAACTGGTTTCTTGAACATGACAATGAGTTCGCTGTACTCCAATGGCCTCCACAGTCACCAGATCTCAATCCAATAGAGCACCTTTGGGATGTGGTGGAACGGGCGATTCGCATCATGGATGTGCAGCCGACAAATCTGCAGCACTCATTCTATCATGTCAATATGGGCCAAAATGTCATACATCGATATCCTCCGCTCTCTGTGCTTATTAAATCATGGAACCATGCACATCTTTGATAGGGTATAAAATCAAATAGGAGAATATCTTATAGTATACTGTAGATTATAGGAACATATGCATATCTACTTCATAGAAAATACATTTGGAGCTGTGGAGGCTAATGCAGGTAGAAATGTTGGTACCATTCCTCATTTCATTCCATGCATTACAATGAGCCCGTCCTCCGATTTCTACCAGCCTCCACAGCTCCAAACGTATTTTCTATGAAGTAGGTATGCATATGTTTCTGTAATCTATAATCTGTTTACATAGCTAGCTTTCTAGACTGGAGTAAAAGTCTATACCTTGATCTCAATGTTTTCATAGATCACATGATGAAAGAAACGATAAGATCATTGGATGATAGGCTTTGTGAATTTCCCAGCAATCTTTGTACAGCGACCAAAATTGCATTTAACTATTATTCAGAAATATTTGTTGTGTAAATGAAATAGATTTACTATCATCATCAATTCATATATCTTAGTGACTCTTGTGCAATGACCAAAATGACAAGTAGGGCCTACCCGTGATGAATGGTATAAATAGCGCTTGAAGCCCTACATAGTGTATTCAATTAACATAGACACAAGACACGGATACACACCACTTATTCAATACTATTTATGTCGGCCAAAGTAAGTGGGTCTGCTGATGATATAAATGAATACATGTAGGCAACTGCAAGACTACATTAAAGTGGCAGCTAATTATGGTTATGACTGGTGGTTACTACACTAAAGTGGCAGGTAATTATGGTTATGACTGGTGGTTGCGAGAGATAAAGGAGAATTGCTAAAATGTATTTAGCTGATGCAAATGATAAAAAACATGAGAAAAGTTGCGACAGGTTCATTAAGCAGCATTTGGAGATGCACAGCAGGTTGAATTTGGTGCACCACTGTAGGCTTGTTGAGTGCTAATAGATTATTACACCTCAGCTCATGGTTACATTTGTTCCCAACAATGTATGGTCATTTTATTTGTCAAAAATTATTATCCATTCCAAAATTCGTAGTGAAATCCTGATTGCCGAGGACAATCTCATCTCCCTTGGTATCAGTAGTGGAAAACATAATTTTCTACTACAGAAGTTGCGCTCACAAAGAGAGTGTGTGATATGTTGTGGTGTTTTTCTGATGGTCTCTCCCTGTCTCCTTATATCCGTCTCCCTATCTCTGTGCATTTCCTCTCTGATTTAGAAGTCACTTGTCCTTTGTGAGATGAGGTAAGGGTAAGGTCAGGTCTCCTCCCCCAGTGAATAACGGTATTGAAGCCAGCCATTTTGTTATCCCAGATGAGTTTGGGACCACATCCTCCTGAGTCCTCCTTCTCCCGTGGACCAGTATTATGGGATACAGTCTTAATACAGGATTGGACTTATTGGCTTTGTCACACTCAAGTTAGTGGTGAGGTCTCATGTATTGCATTGAGTTTAAAACATACATTATGTATTGATAGTTCTCATAAAGTTGTGTGGATAATGTCCTACCCGCAACATGGAATTAAAGTTTTATTAAAGTTTCTGGCCTGAACAAGCAACGGCATGCAAGATTAAATAAGGCAAACTGATTTTATTAAACATCTAGTTAAGTCGCAGTACCTATAAGAACCAAGTCTGTTCAAAGTCTGTCTCTCAATTTGCTGTCCCAAATTCAATAGAAAAACCTGCCTTTGTGGGATGACAAATCATATGAAACAGACTTAGGGAGTGTTAAGTTCATAATCAGTTTTGTTCCTCACTCTCGGTCTTCTTATCTTCATAAACAAAAACCTTTTGTGAACCTCCCATTAAAATACATCAGTCCCATACATTTTGGTCCACCATCTGAAATGTGAGTAGTGCAAGAGTTCCATCTACAGGGAATTTGAAGGTATTACATGAGCTGTTGATTTGTCCAGCCGTCTCATAATAATAATAATAATAATAATAATAATAATAATAATAATAATAATAATAATAATAATACAATTGTATCATTGTATAGTGCTTTCTCATGGACTCAAATCACTTTACATGTAAAAAAAAATATGAAAATAAAAATATAGGAGGACATACACAACATACAGCTCTATACATTAAAAGCCTGCCTAAACAGGTGAGTTTTTAGCAAGGTTTTAAAAGAGTCAACAATGTCAGCAGACTGACATTGTAGGGGAGAGCATTCCACAGACAAGGAGCAGCAGATGAGAAAGCTTTGTCACCCATAGTGCAGAGTCTGGTTCTGGGGACAGTGAGGAGGCCAGAGTCAGCGGAGCTGAGGGAGCCGGTGGAGCAGTATGGCAAGAGGAGCTCAGACACATAGGCTGGGGCAGAGCCATGCAGGGCCTTGTAAGTGAGGAGCAGGACTTTAAAGTCAATCCTAAGAGACAGGGGTGGAAATGCTTGTTAAGTTCTGATGTGAGCAGCCCTAGTGTTTAAACTCTGGACTTCTCAACTACATGACTGTGTTGTCCACAGGGCTGAGAAGCACTGAGAAGCATCTTATCACAGAGATGTATTTAAACAAATTATGTTTATGTAAAATTGTTTAATCATTATTACTTTCTCTGTTTCAGATCACTGGATGTGCCAAGTGCTCCCAGAGCCAGCAGCAGTTAGAAGACAGGTTGGTCACCCTTTTACAGATTAGATATATTTTTTTATTACCTCAAAAATGTTTCTAAATAATATGGTATTTTACCTTTGGAATGTACGTCTCCGATATGTGTCTATGAAGCCTATTATGTTATTATTAAGTATCAAAACATTGACATTTATTCTCCTCATCAATGTTTCGGCTCAATGGCCCTCCTCAGGGTGTTATTAATCCACTACCAAATATGTCCACAGGGAGGCAGTGTAGGCCAGAGTTTCCTGTTTTTCTTTTAGAACGTGTTTATTGGGTTCACTGGGGGAGACATACAGGTCCATTGGTGATGCATGCTCACTGACTTCCTTTTTCATGAGACCCTATTGCCAGTAACACAGAGATAGGAGGATTTATTTCATAATATTTGTGACCTCACACTTTTTATTCTTTAGCTACAAATCTGCCAAGATGAATATCGTAGTATATTACACTGCATCTTTTATACATTGTGAAGAGCTTAGGATTTAGGAAGGGGTTATTTGTTCGTTTTTCAGCTATTTCTTTCTTTATGCTTTTAAGAAGCAACACAATGTTTGTGGATTGACAAGGGGTTTGTTTCTTGAAAGCTGCTTAAGCACTAATATCAGAACAAACCTGACGAAGCAGATGGGTAAGTTTGCACAATATGGAATAAAAAATTAAGATTTGTATCTAAGGTCGGTCGTGGTCATTCAAGCGTGCAATTTCTCTATGCTGTTTTTGGATGCTGAGTTCCTGCTGGAATCAGCACCTTGGAGACATTGCCTGGCTGTACACAGGGCTTTCACCTTCTGGTTTAGCACTAATATCTACAAAGCTTTCAGGGAAAATCACACATTGGTCAACCTCATGATAGTATATTATATTCTGTCTTTATGTATTCACAGTCACAGTCAAATTCACATTTATTTTCAACGGTTGAAATAAAATAGATTATTTTGCTCGATCCCCTCCTCCACCCCCTGTCTTCCACACACTCTTTTTAAAATCATATTTTTTTCGATATTTAATGAATGGACAATTCATCCCTGTATTTGTTATAATGAAGTTTGAGAATCATGCTGGCCTGATTTATCTGATGCTTAATGGGAGACAAAGTTGACACTAAGTGAAGTGGAGCTACAGTACATGGACATGGCTAAATAAGTCTCCCTGTGACTGGAATGGTCCACAGATGAGGGAGAACTTGGCACAGAGGTCTGCTGGGCTCCTGGGCTGCTGACACAGAGAAACCAGTTCAGTTGTCCAGAGCCACAGTCAGCTCTGTGGCCATGCAGTCAGTGGATGAAATGAGCCAAAGTCCCTGAATGTGTGACACTGGGGACACCATGACAGTTCAAGTAGAGGTCACAGTATTTCATGAGTTTGTGGGTGATGGTGATCAGGCTGATGAGGTCAGGAAAGTCCATGACCCGGAGAGAGTGCAGTGATAACCAGGCCTTGGGAGGAGGATTGTGTGTGTGTGTGTGTGTGTGTGTGTGTGTGTACCAATATTGATAGATTATGATCTGCTGCAGGTCATCAGGGTCCCTGAGGAGAAGCTGAGATGGTTGCCACAGAAGTGACGTTTTTTACCATTGATATAAAACTGCAGGCTTGCAAAGCTTATGACGTGATACTGTGTGTGTGTGTGTGTGTGTGTGTGTGTGTGTGTGTGTGTGTGTGTGTGTGTGTGGAAGAGAGAGAGAGATAGTGTGTGTGACAGAGAGAGGAAGACAGAGAGAGAGAGAGAGAGAGAGAGAGAGAGAGCGAGAGAGAGAGGGATTGTGCTGTTCGTTTGACAGCCATTTACCACTCTGAGTCAATGTGCCAGACAGCACCATCCTCCTCGGTAATAGGAGACTGACTGCCCCTCCTCCACTTAGTCGTCTCTCACCCTCCTCCCTCCCCAAAGTTGTGTGAGGAAGAAGGGAGGGTGTGTGTGTGTGTGTGTGTGTGTACTATGCAGCATAGTGAGAGAAAAGAAGAGGGGCACAGTGCACATTAGAGCCTCCAGGATAGTCTTGGGGCTCAGAACAGCCCTGGTGAGCATGGCTCTGTTCCTGGACAACTCCCAGAGCATGGGGGCATTTTACTGCCTCATCCGCAGGAGGTTCAAGAGGAGGCGCAAGAAACGCTCAGAGCGCAAAGGTAACATAGAATACCTCCAATAGGGTTTGTTTGTGCATTTTCGTATTTGTGAGTGTATGTCGACCTGTGAACTGTTTTAGTCACAGTACATACGCTTTATGCATGTTTTAGATGGAATGATTACCCAAATAGTAATGTAAGTATAGTAATGATGGTGCATGTGTGCTTATGTATTTTGATTGCGTATGTACCAGTACAATAGTTGGAAGTGTGGAATTATTGCTGCATAAGTTGTGTCTGAGATACAGGCAGTTAGTGTTGCTTTTGGGAATATTGTATTTGAGTTTGTGATAACCTTGTGATGGACAGGAGATGCCCTGTAGACAGACACACACTATATTCAGTTGTCTCATCAACTTCCTGAGTAGCAAATGGCAATCTGAAGCCAAGCATACACATGGACAATGTTGAGAAGCTGTGGCAGTGGAATTGTGCATGTTAAAGTTTTAAGTCAACTTAAGCTTTTCCATATACCAGTTTGCCATTATAGCATGATTTATTGTGTCTTCATTCCCAATCCTGATGCCCATGTGTTTCAGTATGCTAGGAGTTTGTTGATAATCACGAAAAATATAGTGTGTATCTCCATTTACAATGGAACCAGAATCAGACAGGCTGAGTGGCTTCCACAGGATTTACATCAGTCAAAGTTCACCGCGAAAGACTTGTGGAGACAGAGAGACGGTGAAGGGGTTATTTTATTAACCCAGTTAAAGTTTAATATTTGTCAGTTTATTCATCTTAATCTTTGATCTTTGATTTTAATTTCCAAGTCTTTTAATCAGTATAAACAATAATATTTTCTACAGTATGCTGTAGTTATTACTCCAAAGAATACAGTGCTAAAATTCACCCTCTGTGTCATATGTATTCTATAATTTTCTGTGGCAGGATATAGGCACAGTTCCATGGCCGTGGCTTTCTGTAGGGTGAAAGCAGGTATATTAACTTTCAAATTAACTCCCTGACATGGGTACACAGGGGAACCATTTGTGCACATTGCAAGGTGAGCAGATAAGATTATTTTTTTTTTTTCATGCAGAAAGTATAATACCTCTTATTCAACCTCCTACTCATTACTGGTCTGTGGTTACAGAATTGGATGTGCAGCTATGTCTATACGATATAGACACATATGCAGCTATACGATATACGATATGACCCCTGCTTATGTGTTGTAGAAGGAGATGTAATTGGTGGGTTTGTTCCAGATTTATGGGATGGATTTCAAACAAACAACCAGACAAGAATGCAATATTCCTCTGTTTTTGGACTGTACACTTTTGCGTTTAACATTTTCCTCATTCAATGATCTATTCCATTGTAGTCATCTTAATCAAGCCTAATCTAAATACAATGATGGGTTCACTCATGATGGGAAGCACAGACATAAATAATTACTTTGATGTGGTAACCGTCTTTCAGATGCCACCCGGGCATGATAATTGATTAAAAGGGAATTCAGCATACTTCATTATCAGACTTAGTATTCAGCATTAAGCAGCAGCTGTTAAAAAGACATCAAATCTATTGTAGTGGAACATTATGTTGGTATGTTCGGGACTAAAGTTGTTGTTTGGTCTCTCGGGATGCAGTCAGTAATGTGCTGTGCTGAAGTCGTTTTTTTAATATCCTTGCTTCATTGGGTTTCAACATGATTGTCGACGCCCGCTCATATTTCGGTGGCTGAATAACTCACCCAGTGTGCCACATAATATGTGAAAGAAAATTCCCTGTATTTATTAAACGCTCAAGTCAGCGCCGCAAAAATTAATTTCCTATTCTGTCCCACTTGGAAATTTTCAATTTAGCATTAATCCGTGGAAAATGAGGTAAACAGCATTACTAAGCCGTTCCCTTGGTTTATACTTTGCACTCAAAACCATTATTTCCACTGTACCTTGTTAACTGGTGTGCTGTGAGGGGAGGCGAAGTGTGAGTTTAATCTACTGGGGGGAAAGTGAATTCCAGACGAGGTAAGCGGATGTGCTCTGTGAGGCGTCCGTCGCGCTAAGGGATGTGTCTGCCTGAGCCGCCGATCTCTGTCTGCCGAGCAGTCTTCTCTCTGATTGGCTGATACTGCCGTCTCCCCCTGAGGCTGTGCTGATAACTGGGTCTCCAGTGAACCCTGAGGCAGCGTGTTGTTCTTTGACACCGGCCCCCTCATACCTCCAGCTGACCTCTCAGACAGGAGGCACCTCTGGCCAGCCTGTCCCTGATCCCCCCTGCTTCTCCTGGCCGCCTGTCCGTCAATATTACCTCCAAACCTGCTAATCCAGGAGCCATGAGGTGTGAAATTCAACATCAGCCCCCTGTATCCTTCTCTCTCGGAGATAAAGGAGCACCTGGCCTGGCCTTGACTGAGGAATACAGCGATAGTCATCTGTTGTGAGATGCGGGGGTAGTGGTGTGGAGAAAATGGGAAGGAGAGCGGCAGAGCGGGGACCTGAAATCTCTCATCTGCCCCTCCTGCTGAGCCCTCGAAAAATTCTGAGTACTGGGTCCTGCTGCACCTGCCGTGTCCAAATCAGTCTCAAATCAGCCTCCTCAATTAACTGGTTTAGAGAGAGTGCATTGCAGGACTTCCAGTACCAATTTATTGAAACTCTAATAGAATTGCATATTTATGCTCCCTGGAAAATGATTAAAAAATTGTTTCTGAATATCCTCATTTTTCTCATAGCTGTTTAGACGTCGATGTTGAAGGAAAGAAATTAACAGGAAAACATTGTGACAGTTACAGGGGTTAATTACATGTCAGATGGGCCCTTGGGATCTCAACATGTACTTTCTTGGCCTTAGACAGTAGAGCATCATATACTGTAGGTGGCTGAGATCCATCACAATGAGGAATAATGAAGGTGAATCATACAGCAGAGAGGACTTGGCCGTCACTATGTAGAAGCAGACACCTACAGTACGTGTCCTGGCTTAAGAATCTGGCCTCCTGAGGTCAAGTCATTCTGACACATGCAGAGCTCTCTCAAGCATTTTGTCAGGAGCAATTTTCAGCACGAGAGCCCAGGGCTGCCTATGATCGTGTTAAATGAGTTTGAGTTGCCTGGGTGTCTACCAGGTGAACAGTGCAGTGGATGGAAGGTACTGTAGGAAGGGAGAGAGGCTGGGTGGGTGCTGTTGCATAAAGGAGTCAGGTCTGCTTGTAGAGATTGAGAAGCATTTTAAGTTCTGGTCTCTCTTGCTTTTCCCAGGTATTTTAAATGATTTTTATCACACGTTTCTTGTTTTCCCAATGTAATAACGGTATATGACATTGTATCTCATCTGACCATAACTTGCAAACTGAAAGAGATAATCCTCTTCATTGCTTTATCCTTGAGGTTGACAGTGACCATCCCCACTCCCCCACCCAGTGGAGGGGATTCTAAGGTAGCCGAATACAACAGTGCGTGAATGTGAGACTGTCCTCAGCAGAGATCTGGGGCCTTCTCTCCTGGAGTAGAAAGTTCACAAGGGGCCATCCTGACCATTAAGTGAGGCTGATTAGCATGTGGCATTGATACAGCGTTCCCTCCACCTTAGAGGCATACAAAGGGCCATCGTGTAAATTAAACCCGTCATTAAGATTTCACAGGTTCCCCTCAACATAATTTTACTCCCTTACTCCTTACTAGTCGGCAAGTCAATTGGAAATAATTTATTTTTATGATATGATTATTTATTTATAAGGTAATTTAAAATAGAGCATGTTGAGGGATCAATTTCTCTCATCAATGTTTTCTCAGCTGATTTCATGGTTTTATAGGTATGTTAGAGCGTTTTATTTATTCATTTGTGATTTTCATGTGATTTTGCCCTACTGTAAAGGTCACATTTCCCATCCAATATCAGCTTCAGGAAAAAAAGTTCTTGAGACTTTTAGGTTAATAGACACACCATTTGTATCTGACAAGCTGAAAAGGTCAACCAATAAGTTTCTGTTGAATTTGCTTGGTGAAATGTCTCTGTTTTCAATGCAATACCTACAATATGTGTATAATGTCAGGAATTCTTGGGTCAATATGTCAGTTTAGTTTTCAATTAGTTTATTCTATTTGATTGTTACTGCTGATTTTAAAAACAAACAACAATGCTCTGTCTCCTCCCTTGATCCAGGACTCATTTGCCAAGTTTATTTGGTTGGTGATCTGTGTAATTTTTTATGACATTCAGTATATTATTTAAGTTTTTGATTAATTCTTTATTAAGTTGTATTGGTAGCTTAATGATGAAACCTGAACCTGTATCGAGTACTGTATGTTTGAAATCTCCCCTGTAACCTGTTTTAAGGCTATTATCTGTGATAAAGTAGAAAGATACAGCCAGAGATTCCCCGTATGTTCCCTACAGTATACCTCTCCTTCTCTTCCCCTCCACCACCTCATCACCTCTCCATAGCCCATTGACAAGTTGCACCTGGGCTCGATATGGGGTCTGGTTGATTTGGCAAGTCTGAAAATGTCATTTCATGGAGAGAAAATGTAGGGTCTGGGTCTAAGAGACGTACGCTGATATTCAAGGAAGCTTTTTGTGCCAGGAGGCACCTAATATTTTACACGGTCGGCTCTGACTCCTGGATCGATCCGTCTACATTAGAGTAGTGAGGACAGTTTTGACTATTCCTCCTTGGCTGTATTTATAGCTGGCCTCCAGCACCACAACACTCTCCACAATCCATTCATCACTGTCTCCTCGTTCACTGGTTAACTCTGACGGCTGGTGTCTCCCAACATCTCCAATCCTTAGTCCTGCTTTCTTTCCTTCTGATGAGGCTTGAGCCTGTGTTCTTGTGGGTAATACCAATGTCTTTTGTAATGCGAGCTCTTGACGAGGGCTTATGTCTCAGAGGTGATGGGGAGTATTACTAGAGCGTCCAAGAAATGTGGCAAATCCTACAGTAAATGTGTCAGCACCAGAATGAGGCCTCCCTGAAATATGGGTAAATGGTCCTCTGTGGCTCAGTATGGTCCTATGTGGCTCAGTTGGTAGAGCATGGTGCTAACAACGCTAAGGTTGTGGGTTCGATTCCCGCTGGGACCATATATACTGAAATACATGCACTCACTGCAATGTAAGTTGCTTTGGATAAAAGTGTCAGCTAAAATGGCATATATGAAGACAGCCTCCAGTCAGGACCAGCTGTTCTTCTCCTCTAACACAGAGCTGGAGGCAGCTCTCCTGTTGCCTCAAAATTGACTGGAAATGTCAATTGTATGTCATGGTTACACAGTATCTATAATTCATGTTAGGTCTTCGGAAATTCCAACTACTCCCTGTGTGGAATTAATTTTTCTTATCTTCTCATGGGGCAATATACTGTATTATTATTATTACATTTTGATAATAATAATATTCTTGTTATCTCTTTTTTTCGTAGGTGTCATCAGCAAAACAATGACAGAAGGTATGTAGGGTTTCTATTTCTTTTAAATCACGTGTTTGTGTGCGTGCGTGCATGTGTGCGTGTGTATTACATTATGTGTCAGGATATTTACCTGGGTCTGTATATATTTGTGTGCAGTGGTGCATGTGTGTCTGAGACAGGAGTATATTTGAAGGTGAGCACAGACAATATAAATAGATTTTGTCTCTGGTTCTGGCTGTCTCAAATTCGGATGCTCCATACGACGTGCATGACATGCCGCTCTAGACTCTCCCGGGTTTTCTCAGCCATTTATCATCTGGAATCTTTTATGACAGCTACATGTTGGTCTGAAGGACAAGAAGTTTGTTCAATTGTGTTTTTGCAATTATCTCTATGTGATGTGCATGACAAAAGGGAGACAAATGAGACACTAGCATGGAACGGGAGTCATAGAGAGCAAGCAGGTTTCATAATATTACGTGAAGTGCTGAGGAGTCATCTTCTCTTTTAGAAACTAACTCAGGTCTTAACTTGTTACATTGCTAACTTTATTCTCATGAGACAATTGTCAATAACAATATGCTAAATGTGTTGTTACGACATGCTTGTAAGCGTACACTAAAGTACTAAAAATAACAAAAAACATCATTATAATGTCTTTAATGCCCAACCTTTGAACATGAAAGGCTAAGAGAGGCGATCCAGGCTTATGTGTTGATATGATGCTGATATCTGTGAGCTTTGACAGGGAACAGAATGCCACTTCACAATCCTTCAAGTTTCACCATTTTTCCTTCTTCAACATTGTACACAAACATACAGATAAACGACAACAATTTAGTTTGAAATGTTTCATTCCGCACCAGCTAATTTCTGTCACTTTTATCTTGCAAGTGACAACTTAAGCCTCAGTCTCCCTCTATCCAGCACACACAAAGAAGCCAGCGGAGGACCTGTCACACTGATAACATTGTCAGTGCTAATGTTTGGGAGGATGTAGTTGAGTGGCGCCGGGTACAAGGCCATTTCTGTGCACAGAGAGGAGATTATAGCCGAAGAGTGAGGCCTGCTCTGACAATCCTGTTGAAAAGTCAGCTCTGGTATTCCACTAATGAAAGGAGCTTAGACAGGCCTCCTTGGATCTAATTGAGTTCTTGTGACTTCAAAAGATGAAAAAAAATGTTGTGCGCCGTTGAGTATTGTGTGTGAGTTCCTCAGTATTTGCTGTCCAAACACTTCATAAATCAGCCCCCTGAAAATCAGACTTTATGTAATGTGAGATGATGAAAAAAGTCAACCAATATCATTATTCAATGTACATCCTTAGCTTGGCTAAACTCTTCATGGTGTTTCTTTACCAATGAAAGTTAAAAAAATCCCACATGTAAAATCAAAATGGTGGCTAGCAACAGGATATGTGACCTTTCTGGTCAATCATCATTATAGTGATGTACGCAGAGAGGCTAGCAGTCACTTACCATCCCATGCATTAATCCATTCCATTGGTATGATGTATTTGACTATAGCTGTGGTGTAATTGAAGAGGAGGTATGGGCAGGGAATATGAGCATTAGATCACTGTCTGGTTGACAATATCATTCATTCAAGGGAAGGACTACATCTATCTCCAATCTGACCGCTAGCCCTCTACAGAGAGACAGCCAATCTTACATAAAGCTTCCCATGGGACATCCATAATGACAGTGGTTCATCCTTCACAAGAACAGCTGGCACGAGAAGGGCTTAGAATATCCTAATGAAAATATGCACCTCAATCCTGTATCACTATGGTCTTGAGTCCATTGTCCTCCCCCAAGTCCCACCTCTAGGAGCAGCTTCCACATCCTGCTGACCCCCCCCCCCCCCCGAAACACATCCACCCCTAATTAAAAAAGAAATCTAAAGAACTATAACAATTACAATGGAATATATCTTAGCATGTACTGCAGGAAAAATACAAAAATATACCATAATGGATATATATATATATATATATATATATAGAGAGAGAGAGAGAGACCAGAGACCCTACATAAACAAAGATATTAATTCCAAAATTATATGAACTATTATCCTTGCATTAAGATGGACTCAATTCAACTTAAGTGATTTGTTGATGACATTTTTGCATTTTAGCTAATTTTAAGAGTGTCATAGAAAAGGGTTTGAATACTTATGGACATGAGGTATTTCTGTATTTCAATAAATTTACTGAAATTTCTAAAAACATGTTTTCGCTTTGTCATTCTGGGATATTGTGTGTGGATTGATGGCAAATTCTTTTAATTTAACCCATTTTAAATTGAGTCTATAACACAACAAAATGTGGAAAGAGTGAAGGGGTCTGAATACTGTATATATAAGGCACTGTAAATATATATATATACACTCACCGGCCACTTTATTAGGTACACCTGTTCAACTGCTTGGTAACGCAAATATCTAATCAGCCAATCACATGGCAGCAACTCAATGCATTTAGGCATGTAGACATGGTCAAGATGGCCTGCTGAAGTTCAAACCGAGCATCACAATGGTGAAGAAAGGTGATTTAAGTGACTTTGAACGTGGCATGGTTGTTGGTGCCAGACAGGCTGGTCTGAGTATTTCAGAAACTGCTGATCTACTGGGATTTTCACGCACAAACATCTCTAGGGTTTACAGAGAATGGTCAGAAAAAGAGAAAATCCAACCCAGTACTAGCAAGTACTAGTGTACCTAATAAAGTGGCCGGTGAGTGTAGATATAGATATAGATGTAGATATACTTGTAATAACTGTTCAAATGAATAAAACAAACAAAGTACTTAGGTCCTCTGATGAGGGGGGGGGGGGGGGGCGGGTGGCTGGACAAAAAAGAAAATAAAAGACTAAAATAATATTAACATATAATTACAATTTTCCTTTTAGGGGAGGGTTGGGGCAAAAAAAACTAAACTAAACTTTAACTAAACATTTTTTTTGTTTCAAAGCTGATCTATCCCAAAGAAAAAAACCCATCAACCCCCATGCTGCTAGTGGCTGGTACCCTTCAGGGGAGATATACAGTATTCTGCAATGGGCACATTGCAGCATATGTTTATGGCCATGGTTACTGATCATGTTCTGAACATCTCAGTGACCTGCTGTGCTATGCTGTACTGAGCGAAGCTTAGTGTGGCACTGTCCATGGTGCTGACATAGAGCTATGCCTAATGAAACCTATTCTGGGGGATAGCGCGGCTGCTGCCCTTTCAGTAATACTCATCTGGGCCCCTGTGCAACACCATTATGGCTCTGACACATGTTGAGCCAACAGGAGTGCTGCCTCCAGCTCTGTGTTAGAGAGGAGAGGAACAGCCCTGCTGGTCCTGCTGGATGACTATGGTCTGGAGGCTGCCATTACCCAGGTTTCATATCACAACAGGCTCCTTATGTCAGGGAGACTTCATTCTGGCGCTGATACATTCTTTATTGCCAAACTGTTCTTAATACTGAGCCTTTTAGCCTAGGTGTTCACTATTTTTCTTTTTATTCATGTGAAAGGGAGAGCTAATAAAGATGGCATTTTAGAGACAGGAAATGAGGAGTACCACAAATCCTCGTACTGTAGATGCAAATGTGAAACTACTGTCACCTCGTCTCTGACAGGAGACATCCCAGATAAAGCACAAGGCCAGTCTGGGAAAGTGACCCTTCACAACAAGATCCCATGCTAAGAGTGTCACAGAGCCAAACCCTCTCTGTCAGCTAAGATAGCAAAGATAATTATCTGGTCATTTCTCATGGGGCGTGTATTTATTTATGTCTGTGGATGACATGTAGAGTGGCAGTTTCTTGATTAACCGAATGTGAATAACAGCAGCGCACTGTCCCTTATCACTAGGAAAGGCAAAGCGCTTCGCCTGGCTGTGAGAGGGACAGCTTATGGGGGGAGCCTGGTGGAGGGGGAGGCGGTGATGACTCTGTGACAGGCGGGCAGGAGGGGGGGTGGGGTTGAGAGGAAATGTTAGAGCGCTGTATTTTATTCACTAAGGTGCATTGACTAAATCACAATACAACTATCTGTTATTATGTGTAGGGAAATCAACTTTTAAAGCTGCTCTCCGTAAGTCGGAATTGGCTGGCCCACCACTTTGTTTACAATGTGAAAAGTGTGGTGTTGCAGCTTGTTAAAGTAGTCAAGACAAGAAGAATGTGTTCAGGGGTAAAACATAGTAAGGTTTGAGGTCACAGCAGCACCTGGTAAATTTTCATCGCTCTGTATTGCATTATCATTTTCATGATTGAGTACACATAATGCCTGCCAAATTGAAAAAGAAAAAGCAAAGTCTATTCTCCGGTACACTACTGCCACATTGAAAAATGTAATGCAAATGCTTAAATGACAGATCAATTCTTATGTTTGTCATTTCATTTCCTTGCTTTTATCGCATGATCTGCGACAAAAAGAAAATGAATACTTAATATACAATTGACAATACTTTTCCATACTCTGATAAGCATGACACTGTCAAAATTGAAATGCTCAATCACATTGATAAACCAATCGCAATGCCTCATTTTGCTATTTAATGCACTCTCTATCACCGTGTAAATTGCACACATTGTAAGACAAAATAAATTCCATGTGCACTTTTATCTTAATTCTAAAATGTAGTACTTATATCCTCTCTTCTCATTCCAGGGGAAGTTTGCTCTCAAAGATAATTGGTTCTGAATGAGAAAGACAAAACTTTTCAGTTTGACATCCTTCTGCATCTGTATATTGTTGTATCTGGGTCTCTCCCTCTTAAAAGAGTTCTATTGAAGTGATACCCTGAATTGGTTAGCTTGAGCTGGTTGTTTTTCTGTGGTATTGCTTATCAAATGCATCCACTTCAAAGCTTTGTCACCAATGAAACGTCACACATCAGCTTCGTCTTATCTCACCTAGAGGAGGACTTGCAGGTTGGTTACTTTTGTGAAAGGACGCCAATTTATACTGTCAGCTGTTGTCAAGCATTTTTGACGACCATTTACTGTTGTCATTGAAAGAGATCTCTACGGTTTCCAGAACAAGGAATGTGTGAATGGGGACAGGGACTTTCATTTACCTGAAATGCAATTGCTTTTGAGTTTACTATTCCCTTTGCTGAAATGCTACGTTATCGCTCAGGCTTTCTCAGCCTGAGGCTCTGGGTTGAACACAGGTTGTTTTTCCTCTAGCATTTTGAGTTGAATGTACTGTACTGAGGACGAAAATGTGCAATTCGTCAGAACATATCAAATTGGGTGTCAAATGAAAGAATAGGAATACGCAAAGGCTTTGACTTCTGGTCAAACATTTGGAAAAACGTCTAAGAAAACATCTGCTATAAAAAGTATTTAAAGGTGTTTAAAACATCAAACCTCATTAATGTTCAAGTATAGACCCCGTTCGACAAATATCAATGCTTATTTTTCATTTTTTTAGGATATGGTTTGGCTTCTTTAAGTTTAAGAGTCATTGCTCAGTCTCCAGGTAATTTTGTTACCAAAAACCCACAAGTGTAAGATATTTTCAAATTGCTCTGCCTTATGAGGAACGAAGATAATGGAAGTCAACAAAAGTAAGAAATATAGGTAGAATACCAAATCAAATCGGTAACTGAATTACTGAAATTGAATTGGCTACATAACTGATTGTACAGGTTATACAGAACATAAAAGGGTTCTTTGGCTGTCCCTGTGGGAGAAGCTGATGTGTGGCAGTGACTTTTGGGTTCCATGTAGAACCCTTTTCACAGAAGTAGTCCTTGTACATAGAGTTGTATAATTTGTTAAACCTGGCTATCAATGGGTTTTGTTTGGCAAACGTTTGAAAGTGAAAAAAACGACTGCATCATTCTGTTACTGTGGAATTTCCCAGAAACTAAACCAGTCTTGTTAGTACAGTATGTATATTTGTCTCTGGGATTGATAATGGCTGCAGCATTATTTCTGTCACCCACCATTAGGCTAGATTAATTAGGCCATTTAGTTTGGTTTGAAAAGCATCACCCATGAATAATGGCACATGTGAACCCAGAAGGCTTGAATCAACAGAGAATGGTTTTATTAGGTAAGGGCTTTTCTAATTTTGCTTTATATATCTTTTAAGTGCTCTGTTGTGTGCTTATGGGCAGAAGACATGTATCCCTCTCCAGGCTTTGATCTTTTACAACCGACAATGTATTATTTCAATACGGAGGGTGTCCTGCATTGCCCCTCCTGATACTCCAACCTTATGCTGTGCCTTACTTGCTTTTGGACTGTTAAAGATATTGTATATGTCTAATCATTTATGAATTAGTGTGCTTGCAAAGCAACACACTACTGTAGAGCATTTAATAATAATATCAGTTTCCACACAAAGGTTTGGCAGAGACTTTTGGCTATATTTTGTTAATAGCAAATCGTGTCTAATATTGATAATCTGACTCCAATGTAATTATCACTATATGCAAAGAATTGTTGAGTTTGTGCTGAATTAGTGCAAGAAAGGTAAAATAGAATGAATCAAATGAGGCTTTAATAATACTGTATACTTATACAACTATTACAAGGCGAATACTTAATAGATAAATGTTACCTTCTAATAGAGAGAGTAGAGAGAGAGAGAGAGAGAGATGACCACAGGTCATCCAAAACAATGCTACTCACAACATGAGAACCTCACAACAGGACACAGGAAAGAGAAAGAATGTATCCCTTTGCCCCTGTTATATAGACTTAAGTATTTAAATTAGGAGCTGTTTTGCAAGGAGACCAATCGGAATTCAGATTGACACTTCAGAGAGCTCATAGCCATTTGTTATAATTGGGGGAAGGAAAACTGAAAAAGATATGGGCAGAATTGAAGTTCTCCCACTTCACTACTGTTATTCATCATACTCAATTTTCTTATTATTTTTCTATTTTCTTGTCACTGCTACTCCTACAGCTTTTATGTAAAACATATTTCAACTTTATAACAAGGTTCAAGTTGAGTTGCTTGTACTCAACTTTTATATATTTTTTAAAAATATTACCACTTATATGCACATTTTAATATGGTGACCAAAAGATGCAATTTTTAGAACACTGCTGTTCATACACCTTTTAAACGACACACTCCAAACCAACTTTAGAATGTGCAGAAAACTCCAATTTATAAACCCTGTGAAAGATTTATGATATCTGGTCAACTTTTTAAGCTATTAAACTTTCTGGAACTGCAAAAAGTCCTATTGGTTTTACATGGAGTTCAAAATTGAACTTAACTAAGATTGGAATTTAGCAACTTACAGGAAGTTCATGGCGGCCATTAAATGTCTTAGCAACCAGTTGTAGATGAACAAGAAATTAGTTTTATAAGCTTAATTGAGCAAATGTAATGTAAAATGTAAAAATAACACTTGTAAATTCAATACCTCATGTTGCCTACAGTCCTACAAATGCCTTTTCACTGATTAAAACAGCCGTATGGAAGAAAGTGAAACATTAGCTAGCTACCTATCTTGTTGGATAGCAAGTGTCTAGCTAGCTAGCTCTGTCTTTTACAAATATACTAACTAGATATGATGCCACTATTCAATCTAAATCTAAATCTAAATAGCTATGTAACTAGCAAGATGGGAATACGTTTTTTTCTTCTGTTGGACACTAAAAACATGCCATTTCGGCCAGCTAATTTTTTTTCTGTGGGGCACTACTGATGTCTAAATCAGCTGTTTCAGCTGTTGATATTCAAGAACTCTCTGTGGCTTAATGGTTATGACAATGCATTCAACCCTACAGACAGAAGTTCAAGTCCTGCTTGTGTCAAAAAATGTATCTTACTGTTTATCCCCCACTATCTCTTTATTCAACAACTTAAGTATATACATTGTTTACTGTTGGGTAAGTAAGTTTAAAGTTAAATGTACTTATAGTAGGCCTAGATTGAATACACTACTCCTCTTTCAAGATGGGCACACCCAGAACACTCTGGGCACATCAATTCAACAGAGCAATGTGTAGTCTGGCACTTTATGAACTTTTTGATGCTGCATACTTTTAACACGATGAGCATTCCATTGTGTTTAAATGGTCACTGTGAGTTTACTTTTCATTGGTTTACTTGAAGATTTCTCACTAAGGTAGTGTGCATCATTTGCAAAATGAGAAACAGCGCCCCCATTTCACTGCAGTCAGTGTCCACTATAATATCACTCCTCTGCACTATCTATCCCCCTGAGGCACAGCATATACAGCTAAATGTATTTTTACATTTATGGCATTTAGCAGACGCCTTTATCCAAAGCGACTTACAACAAATACATTTGTTTAAGTAAGTGAATCATCTATCCATCAATCATCATAAGATGTCAGTCATCATAATCAATGCTCGGACCAGGGGCCATAGGCAGTCATAATGCTAGAAGAAGATTTTTTTTTTCTTATCAGGAGAGAAACTGGTACAGGGGGGTAGTGGGGGTGAAGAGGTCTTTAGGAGGGACTGTTAAGATGTAGCCTGAAGAGATGGGTCTTCAATCTACAGCGGAAGATTGGTAGTGACTCTGCAGTCATGACAGCAGTGGGAAGCTCGTTCCACCAGCGGGGCACCAGGACAGTGAAAAGCCATGACCGAGTAGTGCGGCTGCTGCATCCACGTAGAGGTGGCAGTGCCAGGCGGCCAGCCGAGGTGGAAGAGCGGAGTGATCAGGCAGGGGTTTGGGGGCTGAGCATTGCTTGCAAGTAGGGAGTGGCTGTTCCCTTTGCCGGCCTGTAGGCAAGCACCAGGGTCTTGAATCTGCGAGCTGCTACCGGGAGCCAGTGAAGGGTGCGGAGGAGGGGAGTGACATGGGAGAATTTGGGGAGATTGAACACCAGACGGGCGGCAGCGTTCTGGATGAGCTGCAGAGGCCTGATGGTGGAGGCGGGGAGACCGGCCAAGAGTCCGTTGCAGTAGTCAAGGTGAGAGATCACAAGTGTTTGGACCAAAAGTTGTGCTGCTTCTCTGGTGAGGAATGGACATATCCTTCTGATTGTAGAGGAAGAATCTACAGGAGTGTGCTGTTGCTGTGATGTTCGCCACACAGGATAAGTGGTTGTCAAGGATCACCCCAAGGTTCTTGGGAGGAGGTCATATGGAGAGTCCAGAGAGTCATGGGGAATGAGAAAAGGAATAGGCATCAGAGAAGGCTGCTGGAGTAGCTGTGTTTTCCGGTGTAATCCATGTCTCTGTGAAAGAAAGGAAGTGGAGGGACATGAAGCAGGCATAGGCTGAGATAGCCTCTGCTTTCCGGACCGCTGACTGGCAGTTCCAAAGTCCTCCCGCGACAGTGAGGTCGTGGTCAGTTGAGCATGGTGGATTAGATTGGAAGGGTTGCGAGTGGGAGTGTAGCGTCTATGTGTCCTCCTGAGCGATGAAATAACAGGAATGGGGAGGAAGCACATTGTGATATTTGCCGGTATAGAGATCGAGGGTTTGTGGGAAATACAAGATGTAGGTAGCACTCAGAGTAGTGAAAAAACTAACTAATAGAATAAAAATACTTAGTAGTTTGGCCTTCCTCTCAGGCCTTCCTCGATGGACTCCACAGATTGACTCCTTCGTCTTTGTGTCAGGAGGCTGTTGCTCTGTCACAATATAAATGCAGATTCTGTGATTGCTGATGACTAGCAGGGTAGTAGCCCCTCCCACCTGACGATCAGTTAACGGCCAGACAGGTTTCACCACTCACTCAATCCCAAATGTATTAGTCCTGGTCCAAGGTGAGCAGGGGTTAAATGCCTTGCAGGATAGTGTCAGGCCCTCCCACTGGAGATTGACAGCACTTCACAGCAATTAGCTTCAAACAGCTGGCTTCCAATAGAAACTAGGTCCCTGAGATTAAGGCAGGATAGCCACAGCAAAATACACAAGCTACCAACAACACACTGACTTTAAACAAGATTAAGACTAATTTACTTAGACTGGAGAACAGGCTTCACCACTCACTCAATCCCAAATGTATCATACCTTTTTACTGTTTTTTTCCCGCTATCTCTCACTTTCTCATTCTTCAACAATGTAAGTATCTAAATTATATTTACTGTTGGGTTAGTTAGGTATAAATTAAGGTAACTTAGTAGTTACTTATAGTAGATTGAATACTCTACACTTTCACTCCACTGAACTACCAAGATTCAAGATTCAAGATTCAAGATGGTTTTATTGTCATATGCACAACAATTACAGAGCAATCGCTGGCAATGAAATTCTTAAGCCTTGGGCTCCTCCAACAGTGCAATAAGAAGTGTAAATAATAAAAATAAAAGAAACAACAACAATAACAATAGTTACCTAAATACAAAACTAAATAAATGTAAATGTAAATGTAAACAGACGTTTTTATCCAGATGTCGACTGGTATAAAGTGGCATTTTATAAAGTGGCATGTTATAAAGTGGCATAGTTAAAGTGTCATTGTGGTGAGCTAAGTAACTCAGGAGTTCAACAGTCTTATTGCCTGTGGGATGAAACTGTCCCTGAGTCTGGTGGTGTGAGACCGGATGCTGCGGTAGCGTCTGCCAGACGGGAGCAGCTGAAACAGTTTGTTGCTGGGGTGATGAGGGTCTTTAATAATCCGGTTGGTCTTCTTCCTGCAGCGCTGAGTGTAGAGGTCCTCCATGGATGGCAGCTCCGTCCTGGTAATGTGCTGGGCAGCTTTCACCACCCTCTGTAATGTCTTACGGTTGAGGGCGGAGCAACTGCCGTACCCAGGCTCTTTGCAATTCATACAAAAGCAATTCTTACAAATTCACCAAGAACGTATTTATCTTACTTGAAGATATCTCAAAGATAGAACTGTCACTAAACTTCCTCCACTACCAAAACTAACTAACTTTAATATTCAAATTATGATTATGATTAATTTGCTTTTATTCAAATGAATAAGTAATTATAAAGGCTGCCCACCACTAAATATTTCATAATAGATCTTTAAGTTAAACTCTGAATTATTCTTATATTTAATTTGCATACTGTAAACCGATTATGCCAATATCTAGTCTCAATCTTCCAAAGGGGGCGAACTCTATGTTCTCATGGATGCAATCGTTCACATAAAGATGCAAGCACATGAATCAATGCACACAAACATTTATTTAACGAAGCATGAATATAAAACAAGAATAAAGTAATGAGGGAGGCAATGAATGAATTAAGGGGTTTGATAACTGAGAAGCTTCACTAGCAAAAGCAAATAAACGAAAAGATGTGGCTCATGCTACACATCATGTCAATTAATCAAATAGCTGGAATATCGTAATATCACCTATTTGTGAGCTACAGTGTATGGAACTCAAATGAACAACCTGACAGTCGAAGACAATTTTGTGGAATATTTTAGCGTTTGCTAACTTCAGAACAGCATGGATAGTGGTGGCAGATTTAATAATAATGATTGGCAAGACTACAGTCTACACAATAAAAAATTTACCAATCTAACATTACATTTAGCACACAATGCCCTCCTTAGCCTTTTGCTTATGCCCTTTTTAGCCTTTTGCTAACGTTAACTGGTAGTAAGCGATGCTATACAAGTGGCAAACAGCTGTCGAGGTGACATGGTCTTGTCAGTCCTGAATTTGCTTGTCTCTCAGTAATGTCTGTCTGATGGCCCTGTTTCTAGACTCTAATAAGGGAGGTTGGGGGGTGGGTCAAGTTTATGACCCCCAATGACCTTGATGAGTCAAAGATCAGGAGGGTGTCACATCCCCATTCAATTCTAAATGTCTTTGTTCCAATTATTTGTTATTTTATGGTACACTGATTTCTGGAACGTTTTGATATGCACCGATCTATTCAAGGTACAATTTGTCACATTGTGAGTGTTTAATCACGTAAAACGTTATGAAATGTTCATATGTGAAACAGTGACCTCCTGTACACTCTTGGAAAATATTCTTAAAACATAACACACATCACATATCGATTAGCATGTCAACTCTCTTCATTCAGCACAGAATAGTGTAGTTTCCTAGTTTCTGAGGTCATAAATGTTTGAATGTTCCTTTGTTTCAGAAGGGGCTATATCTGCCATATGGTTCTGTACCCCCGTTGTGGTGGGGAAAGATTGAAGATGCAGGGACAACACTCCTTTGTGAGGTTATATTGTCCTTATCTGCAACCTAAAAGGATGAATGTGGTGTGTGCTAGGTGTGTGTGTGTGGGAGAGGGGAAACGGGTTCTCTTATGAGGGAGGCACATCCTAGTCTACATGGCAATAGTAGTCAGCGTCTAACAATCTAACGGTGTAACTGTGGATTAGCTACAGAGTTCAACTGGTAATATATAATACTGTAGATATGGGTTGCATTTCTTTCAATCATGATTTAATTTTATAATCGGTTCAGATAACAGTTGATATTCAGCAACAGCTTGCCTAATGCTTTATAACTATATGTCCTGGGTGAAATTGAAGTGTGTTGGCCTAAGGCTGTTTCTGTTTTACAATTATCGTATTGATTCACTCCTCTCCTCTTCTCCTTCCACTCCCTGACTTTCTCTCTGTCTGCCTGTCTGTTGATATAGTGTCTGAGGTTACCACCATGAACGTTTCCCCCAGTGGCAAGGGTACATGCCTCGGTCCAATGCTCGCCAGAATTGCTATCACTCCCATGCACATTTGTTCTGGCTACACTTAACTTAACACTTGGTATTTTAAGACACCTGATACTGTACCTTGCTCACCCATTCAACGATTCAGTCTTAGGTGATGTTTGGATTCCACCTTTATCACCAGCTAGGCTTATACACTGATGATGTGTTGCTGTGTTCTTATAATGCTTTACAGAATATCATGAGGTGAATGAAAATGTATTCATATTTTGTAAGTTCCATCCTCTGGGATTCTGGCCAGGCGGTCACGCTGTGATGCACGTTGAGTCATAGCTTTGTGGAATGTACATGAATAATACACACACAGCCCAATTCATATTATGCCAATGCACTGTTTCATTGGCGTAATATGAATAGGGCTATGTGGGGAATAGTGCTATTTCAGGAGACTTCTTCTGTATTCTGAAATGATCCTAAGTGTGTGAACTGTAGCGTTTTTCCAGAGGAGCTGTTGAAAATGAAGGGTAATGGAATGGATATTAAAGTCACAAAAGACTGCCTCAGGCTATTATGGCCTGTCAGCATGGACAAGATTAGTCCCACTGCTGAATATTTATATATGAATGAGCATAACCTTACAGTAGGAGCTGTTCCCTCCTCCCAGCCTCTGTCTAAGGTTTTTGGTTCTAGCCATGTGAAATTATACATTGCCCCAGAAGTATAGGTAAGGTTTAGTGTATCTCAGATAGTTGTATTTACTGGCAAATTACATTCTGCGAACCTTCATCGCTACAACGACTAATGTATTTCTTTCTTTTGGAAATACAAATCAGTTTCAATTGACCTTCTGTGTCCTACAACTTAAGAATCTGTGTGTGTGTGTGTGTGTGTGTGTGTGTGTGTGTGTGTGTGTGTGTGTGTCTGTCCTATAGGTCGAGCTGGGGTGCGGCAGCCGCGTAGCCAGCCGAGGTTCTTCACCATGGAGGGGGATGAAGAGGAGAGCATGAGTGAGTCCCTCTCTCTACTCCTCATTCACAACTCATCCTTGCGCTCAACAATTTGTATTATTCAGACAAGGGCTTCTGTTTTTTTTTTCTTTTTTGCAAAGTGCAGTGGAGTGCACACAATTCACAGTTATCACAAGCCATTTTATAAGATACCAAAATATATCAGTTATGATGTAGGCCTACATCTGAATGGCATAGAGCTATGGATAACACAACATTTGGAATAGATATTGTGGGGATATTGGGGAAATACAATGTGTTAAATCTGCTATCCCTGATGTATTAGTCTAGGATTGTCCTTGAGAACATGTCATTCAGCTGTGGTTCCCTGCTCAGGAGGTAGGATCAGAGTTTAATCCCTTATAACCGTTATTTCAGACCGTTTTTAAAGACGAATTCTAAGCTGGACCCCCTGCTCTTAACAAAAAGCCTCCAAAGCCCACAGATCACTGCCTCAGGATTCAGAGAGGACTTCCATTTCAGCCCTAAACTACTTACTATATAGAAGCCTTTATTGAAAGGATGAATTTACTCTTTATAAAGTTAAAATACAGGGCTCATGTCAGCATAACAAGTGAATTGCTTCATGGCATTCATATTAGAGTTGTCAGTCCTGGAGCGTGAGCTTCTCAGCATGCTTTACACAAATACAAGACAGTTATCTAGTTCGGAATTTGATAGGATGAAACACCATCTAAAAGGCTGAGAAGGAAAACCGTGATGGATAGAGTAAGGGGGCTCAATTGATGAGCAGATGGCAAATTCAGCACTCTGTTTTGGCTGCCACTGTTCTGCTCGAGGACCGTTAAATGGATCCCATTACACACTTTACACTTTATAATGTGTGTAAGGACACCACTAATCCTTCGTGGTTCCCTGTAAGCCAACCCAAACGGGAGAGAGTTTGGATTACGCCTGGTTGCACAGGGAGGGATGGTGGCAGGCCAATGGGTGGAAGTCGACAAGGTTATTCAAGGGCTTTCTAGTGCTGGTGGATGATATCTAGCCGAGTGCTATTCCAGTTGCCGTGCCGTCACAATGCACTGTTAAATCATGTCTCTCTCCCCTCAGAGCTGTAATCACTCCACTCTCCTGTTGCTCTGGGCATTTGGGGCATTGTGTTCTTCAATGTTTGTATTTCCTCTTGCATGCTTATTGTACAAAACTGTGAGCAGAGTCGATTCTCTTTCTGCTGTCTGCTCTCTACAGAGCATGATCATATTGTACCTCTTGGTCCAGAGCAAAATGATTGAAAAATATGTTATTGGATGTATTTTTTCATAGTTTGCGTTGCCGCATTTAAAGTCGGTCTGAAATTTTTTCGGGGATTTGTTATGTCAGAGTAACAAAATGTAGCACAAACCTATCAAAGTTCACTTTCAAATTAAAGTTTATTAAACTAACTTTAATTAATTGATATATTTTGCTCTGCTCAGACTGCTTCAGGACTGACTAGGCATGTATCTGTGGTGTTGACTGACAGCCCATCTAGCCAATCAATGTTACAGCTGGTTGCTAGCTACTACTAGCTACCCGTTCAACAATATCCCATTTCACAGATAATTTACTGTACTCACTAAAATCGTAGCATACCTCATATTGACTGGTAGAGTATTCATATTCAGATTAAGATTTGGTTAAAATCTGCCAACCTCTAGCAGCAGGAATAGGAAGCGTATGCTAGCTTTCACTAGCTATTCTTTTAGATATGTTAGCTTAGCTAGCTGTCGAACTCTACTTTGTTTACAGTTGAGGCGGGCACACCAGCCTTATCATGATTAAAGAACCTGCAACTGATGTTCAGGATGTCAGAAGTCACAGCTATTTACAATACTATAAAATATAAAAGGAAGCACATTAACATCTTCGAGTGTCATTATTTCGGAGACAACTTCGATATGAAATGTGCCCTTTGAAAGTCATGAATTACAATGAAAAACTAGCATTACTATGAGCATAATTTAGTGATTTCTATTTCAGTCCGACTTTAAAGCCAAAATCCCACTTTAGCTTTATGTATTGATCCAGCAAATTCCCTCTCATTCATGCACTTTTAGCAACCTAAAGTTCCACTTAATGCGACACATACTCTCTTCAAAGGAATTGTGAACATCTCTGATTAGTTTCCCATTATTTGGAGTAGCACTCACTATTTCATCTGATCAATTGTGACAACATGGAAAATATTAAGATGACTGAGATGAGATTATGAGATTGGTCATACAGTATGACATGTGTCACAGACAGCTTTCTTTTGTTGTTTGTTATTCATTTCTCTTGCACCTCCATTTTGAGAGGTGATGTCTCTCCAATATGTGCCCCCCTTCTCTCCGAGCCCACTACCTTCTACTCCTGCTGTTCATACATACAAGGATTGCCTTTTATCCCTGAGCACCGAAAGGAGTAACCTATCGAGCTTTTGCTGGAGGATGTTATAAATGAAAATTTACACAAAGTTCCATCTACTTTGTCAACAGGATCTGGTGATGTGTGTTCCTTCAGCCACAGCTCCCAGACAGACTCATCATACATTCTCTTAGAATTCATTAGAAAAACACTATTATTATAAAAACAGGCTTGACATGCAGTTTCATGCAGGTTATTACAGTGCATTTGTAGTAGTTATTCTGAGCCTTTTGCTCACTAACAGATTAATAGATACTGTATAAGTAGGAACTAGATGTCCAATTGAATTGTTCAATGGTTTCTTTACTTGATATCTAGCCTTTCTAAATCTACCTACCTTTATTTTTGTTGTTTTGATAGAGAGTTATCATGTCTCCGTTTGATGATTTTGTTTATAAATCAGTCCTTTCATTATAAGATATGTTTTCAGGGAAGTCTTATGATTAACGGTAATACTCCTATTACTATGTTCCGTGTTGAATACAGTAATTAACATAGATGTTTAGTTCCTATATGCATACTGAATGTACTTACTGCATGTTACTTACAGTAGTCACAAAAATGTACTATACAAAGGAACACACATCACTTGTTCAGTTACAAAGAGACATAAAGGAATCTCTAAATTTTGCATTTACAAGATCCTGCAACGAAGGCGTTGTAAGTTACTCTTTCTGGGCACCGCAGGTTCGAGCAGCACCGATGTTAAGGAAAACCGCAACCTGGACAACGTCTCCTCCAAAGAGGGGACAGGTGAGGCAGCACAGCTCTCCAATGGGTGTGCTGGGGGCGGCAGGAAGCGCCCCCTAGAGGAGGGCAATAATGGCCATGCACACCCCAAGTACAGGCCCAAGAAACGAAAGAAAACCCCTGGGCCTATTCTGCCCAAGAACGCTCTTATGCAGCTGAATGAGATCAAGCCAGGCCTGGCCTACAAGCTACTGTCTCAGACAGGCCCTGTCCACGCACCTGTGTTCGTCATGACTGTGGAGGTCAACGGGCAGCTGTTTGAGGGCTCGGGCCCCACAAAAAAGAAGGCCAAGCTGAATGCGGCCGAGAAGGCCCTGCGTTCCTTTGTGCAGTTCCCCAACGCCTCAGAGGCGCATATGGCCATGGGCCGGACACTGACGGTTAACACAGATTTCACCTCCGACCAGGCCGACTTCCCAGACATGCTGTTTAACGGGTTTGAGACGCCGGCCCAGCCGGAGGACTCTGTTTACCTGGGCTCCAACAGCAATGGCTCCTTCAGCTCTTTGGGAGAGTACCCCCTGCTCGCTGCCACAGGCGCTAACTGCCTGGCCCAGTCCCCATTACCCACCCCCTCCGCCTTCATCTCCCCCTCTAGTGGAAAGAACCCCGTCATGATCCTCAATGAACTGCGGCCGGGCCTCAAGTACGACTTTGTGTCGGAGAGTGGAGAGAGTCACGCCAAGAACTTTGTCATGTCCGTGACTGTAGACGCACTGAACTTCCAGGGTTCTGGCCGCAATAAGAAGCTGGCTAAGGCCCGTGCCGCGCAGGCCGCTCTCTCTGCGCTCTTTAACATGCAGCTGGACCAGACACCATCTCGCCAGCCGATACCCAGCGAGGGCCTGCAGCTGCACCTGCCACAGGTAAGTACTCAAAAACAGGAGATTAAGCTTTTTTGTTTCATAGCAGCATATAATGCAAAACCCACCTCTGAAATAGTTTTGTTTTGTAATAGTATGGTTAACTCTCTCTGAGGGTTTGAGCCCATAAAAAGGGGAGCAGTGTTTCAGACATGTCAGTTTGGCTGATCTTATGTTGCAGTGCACTCCCTATTAAATCCTCTCTGTTAAACTGACAGGTGGTCTCCCTACTGTCACCCCTCATTATAAGCCTCTGACAGGGTTTAATTGAAAACCGACGAAGCTTTTAAAGACAGGGCACGTTAAAACCTAGAAGTTTATCCTTTATGTACAGAAAATCTATTTCCATATCTCTTAATCCCTGCTCATAATCCCCGTTCTCAGATAACAATGTGTAAAAGTAAACTGTAATCTTAATTAGCATCATCTCCTGAACGCCATTCAAACACAGCTATTGACTATACAAGCTTCTCCCTGTTAGCCCGTTTTAGAACAGATCATTCAATGAAACAGCTGTTTGCATTTTAAACACCTAGATATCTGTCACTCATACTCAGTCAAGACCATAAATGTAGTAGGAGGCTCTTACACTTCACTTAGAAGTGATGTCTTCAGTTCTCTTCGCTTATACAGTAGTATAATTTGTTCCCCTTGACTTTTGATTCTCACTGATAGAAAGCAGTGTCTGAAAGAGATACCCTGGATTGGAGCCTCTGTAATTTTGTAAATTATTAGGTATCATATGTGACATTTCTTTATCTTTTTAGTTTTTTATTTAGTTTTTCAGTTTGCCATAGATTTTTGAAAGGCATAGTTTTAGCTACTTAGGATTGACCAGAATTCATGCATTTAAAACATAAAACATTTCCTCCTCCAGGAGTGTTTCCCTCTCTTCTCCTGCCTTCTCTCCTGCCTTGTTCCTCTTTGTCAAATGTTAAATGTAAATTCATTACATTTGCATTCACCTTTGCAGAATGATGCCCTCTCTCTAACTAGCCATAATGGATTGAATTTAAAATGGTCGTCGTTTATTCAATATACAAATAATAGCTGCTATTTCCACTTGGATTGCTAATGAAGCTCTAGTCTAGAGACACAAACTAGATGATAACAAAGACTTTGCAAATGTGTAAGTAAATACGTTTCATTTGTTCTCTCACATAATATCATTGATCATTTTTACACATTATTATCTTATTATATAGGCTTAAATTAGATTGAATTTAGTTTGACCAGTTAGGATATTGATCTTAATTGCATGTATATAGTTGAATCTGAAAGACTATTCTAAAAACTACTGTCGAAAAAAAAAGTTTTGGAAAAGTATGCACATTTATTTTTGGCACCTTTATTTTTGGTGGTTATCTCAGGTTCTAGCAGATGCTGTCTCCCGTCTGGTGGTTGAAAAGTTCAGTGAGCTGACGGATAACTTTACATCCCCTCACGCACGACGGAAAGTCCTAGCGGGCGTTGTTATGACAACAGGTACTGATTTTGGTTAAAATCAAGAGAGCCCCTGCTTTCTTTGAGCTCTTTCCTTTGAGCTCAGCTGGGAGCTCCATTGAGTCTAATCATGAAATATACAGTGCCAAGAAAAAGTATGTGAACTCCTACATAGTTTTCACACATAGTTTTCACATTTTGTTACGTTGGAGCCTGAAATTTATTTAGAAATTCTAACTGAAAAAAAAAGACTGCAGACAAATGCAGTAATGTCTTTTTTTGACAGTAATGGTTTTTAGTTTTGAGGAGTGACTCGGACGTTGTTGATGTTGTTGACCCATGGATAGTTTTCTCCCATCTTAATATTTGAGGTCTGTGGATCTTTCAAAGTCACCATTGGCCGCACGCCGGCACACCTACTGTACAATGTTTCATTATTCTCCGACTGCTCACTGGAAGAATGGCCTGATTTAGTAAGCACTATCCACTTTTTAATAATAGAGTGCATTGTACTCATTTTGGTATACTATTGCCAAGGGTTTACATACTTAAATAATTATAATACTTTAATAATTAAAATAGGACATTTTGGTTATTAATTTTTGTATTATTTTTACATTGTTTAATCATTTTTGTTTCACTTTAAAGGTCCAGTATGTAGATTTTAGCTTTAAAATAATGCTAAATGACCATGATAAATTGGTAGCAATCAAGGAATGAGAATACTTGATGAAGAACGTTCAGTGAAAAGTGCTGTATTGGTCCAAACTGTATTGGTCTAAAATGGTGGTGTCAAGTAGGACACTGGCCTTTACGTGCCTATTTCACGTAAAGTTTTGGTTTGGTTTGTTTAGGATATGGATATGCATATGTTTGGCGCTATTAGAAAACGTAGCATATGCACGTTTTCAAATGTTCAGTGTGGACAGCAGGGGCAGCAACACACAAAACTACATGCTTTACCTTTAAGTGTGTGGAGTAGATTGTGTTTCGGTTTTTAAAAAAACAAATATATTTTTTTTTAATTTCAGGCTCCAATGTAAAAAGAACATTTAAAAACTATGTAGCAGTTCACATTCTTTTTCTCAGCACTGTAGATGATTACCTAATTCATGCATTTTACAGCTTTTAACCATTTCCATGGGTTTGACATCGCTTTTGTCAGTTTATCATATCCACACTTCATCATTGTATCAACTATTATATGTTCTTAATCTATACCCCATTTTAAGATATTTTCCTCCCCCAATCTGTGCCTCCAGGCATTGATGTCAAGGAGGCTCAGGTGATCTGTGTGTCCACTGGGACCAAGTGTATAAATGGGGAGTACATGAGTGACCGTGGTCTGGCTCTGAATGACTGTCACGCTGAGATCATTGCCCGCAGATCCCTCATCAGATACCTGTACACACAGCTGGAACACTTCCTCAGGTCAGACTCACAGCAGAGAGCAAGGAACGGCCAACAGACACTGTATTTCATGATACAGGAAATTATAAATGCCACTGTGTTAAAGAGAGAGAGAGAGGTTGATGAGTACCAAATAAATCAATGCAAACATCATCTGTGCATCTCTCATGGAGACTGTAATTGATAGGGTGTTACTTATTAAGAGGGGTTCATTTCTGAATTACAGTAAGATTGATTCATTGATATACTGCGTGACAGGGCATGGGTTTGATTCCATGGCTGTGGTGCAGTAGGTTTACAGAGCTCGTTTGGAAAAAAGCCACATTTAATCACAGTTCAATCACA
The DNA here is from genome assembly GCF_951799395.1 of Argentina silus. Classification (NCBI taxonomy): domain Eukaryota; kingdom Metazoa; phylum Chordata; class Actinopteri; order Argentiniformes; family Argentinidae; genus Argentina; species Argentina silus. The sequence goes on from NC_139668.1 coordinate 1,915,148, forward strand.
GTTTATACACAGGCAGGGACAATATCCTGTAGAGCTCAGTCATTTAACTGGTGGCATCTTTTGTTGTGTGTCAACTCACCAACCCTTCCTCTTTGCCTGCAATAGTACGAACAGAGACGAGCATCAGAGATCCATCTTTACAAGATGTGACAAACTAGGCTTCCGGCTGAAGGACAATGTCCAGTTTCACCTCTACATCAGCACTTCGCCCTGTGGAGACGCCCGTATCTTCTCACCCCACGAGGCGGGAATGGAGGGTGAGGATGGTCTGCCGTGCCATAAGTCATTTAGTGCGGAGGGTGAATAAAGTCGCCCAAATTGTTAACATTCTAGAGTATCAAGGGTGACTTTATTCACACAAAAAAGCATAAATAATGATGCTTAATTTTGTAGCCAATCAAAGTATTGTTGCTAGGTAAATACCACATAAAAACTTGGCACTCTAGGTGGTGAGTGTTACAGAATTCTTTGGCAGTTAGTGAGTTAACAGCCCATGTGTTCTCTAGTTTCTTCATTGACTCCAGTGGCTTGTGGATATGCTCCGATAAGGGACATTTAGAATGACCATGCCTGTGACGATGTCCTTTTCTCCTCCTCTCCCACAGATCAGGGAGACAGACACCCCAACAGGAAAGCCCGTGGCCAGCTGCGGACCAAGATCGAGTCTGGAGAGGGGACCATCCCTGTGAGGTCCAGCAACACCATCCAGACCTGGGATGGGGTTCTGCAGGGGGAAAGGCTACTCACCATGTCTTGCAGTGACAAGATCGCCAGGTCTGTATGTCCTCCACCACCACTTACTATATCTTTACTTTGCCAACCAGTAAACGGTGGTGGTGTGATTTATTCTTTTTAAGATACTTTAAATCTATTTGCTAGTATCATGAGTATCTTAGTATTTGTTAGCAGTTTAACAAAGCATGAACAGAATAACATGTACAAACAGCCAGATGACTCATGTACAGTAAATCAGCATGCTGAGCTTATTTCCTTTTTTCCTCCACCTCACATGAATCCTGCTTTCTTGTGTTGAACATTAAGTTTTTTTGAGATATGCTATTCAAATGATTGTGATTGTGTGAATTCCTGAGTCTTCCCTAGTTGCTCTCAAGTCCCAATCACTTGTGCATCTCTCTGTGATCGATCCTCAAGGTGTGATTAGGCCGTGGGCCTTGATTAGGCCTTTGATTCATTGCCATAGAAACCGTACCCCTGCTGGGACTGCATAGGACCCGAAACCACTCTATATTAGCAGCAGAGTGTAATCATGGACAATATTGTTGATTTCAGATTCCAGCAGTTTGTCAGATTGTTTGTTCAAGGTCTGTTCAGGCGTTCCCTGCTGTGATTAGCTCCAACAACGGCCTTTATAGCTGCCTACTAGAAATGCATTTATTGAGCCGCTAGTGTGCAATTAGATTGAGTTGCAATGCATTGTGTTCTTAACTCACCAACTGCCAAAGAATTCCAGAACACTCACCATCTAGAGTGCCAACTGTTTTATGTGGTATTTACCTAGCAACAATACTTTGATTGGCTACAAAATTAAGCATCATCATTTATGCATTTTTTGTGTGAATAAATTCACCCTTGACACTTTAGTTGGGCTATGGCTTTTGTGCTGGAGATCTGAGATCGATTGTCTTCCTTTCAGAATGTGTGAGTTTAGTGGAGGTGAGATCCAGTATAGCGCCTCGTGTGAACTCTCCTCTCCTCCTCTTCTCCTCTCCCAGGTGGAACGTGGTGGGGATCCAGGGGTCTCTAATGAGCTACTTCACAGAGCCCATCTACTTCTCCAGCATTATCCTGGGTAGTCTCTACCACGGAGACCACCTGTCCCGGGCCATGTACCAGAGGATCGCTGACATCGAGGACCTGCCTCAACAGTTCAACCTCAATCGGCCACTCCTTAGCGGTGAGAGGCCTTCATTTGACTTCAATGTCCAAACTGTTCCTGGATTGTCCTCCAAACATACTGTATCAGACTGTTATCTCAAAGTGGAAATATCTAAGTAACTTTAGTACTTTTTCGAACTTCTACTCCTGGACAATGTAAGAGGTTATAAGTATTGAGAGGATGTAGAGCTGTTCTCAGCTGTGCTGTTTTTTTTTTTTCAGATAACGTGATGTGTATATTAGTATAATAGTGTGTGTACACAGCTTAGCTTTCAGCTCTTAGTGAGTTCTTGGCCTTCGGTCATATCACAGCCAGTCTCTCACATCAGCTCATTAACCACAGCTGGTGCAGGACCAACAGAAGGTAATTGGGCCTGTTGAGAACAAAGTGCTGTAATGTATCTTTACTATTCGCCTAATACATCACCATTATCACTGTGTTGACTGCCAGTAGGCCCCTGTCTGTCACTAACTGGTGGTTGTATTATAAATCCATCATTATGGAAAATGGTATGGTGCAGCAATGTCAAAATCAAAACATTATAAAAGGTATGTAAAAGGTGAGACAACAAAAGTTATTTAAGGATCATAGTAAAGCAGTCAGAAAGTATCATTGAGGCAATGTCTCATACCAAATGTCATCCAGATGTCTAAAAATAAAGTTTGCAAGATAACATTATGATGTTAACGTCCCAGAGATGTCAGTTTTAATATTAGGACACACTGTTCCACTTAGATGTTGTTCTGGCGTATTCTTAGAAACATTGTATTGACATGTGACAAAGGTCACCTTCAGATTATTGCATTGTAGTTGTAAGCAATCATTGAGGCTCTGTCCCCAAGCAAACATTCACCATACAGACCAAATCTTACGTTGGTAAAATATTGGTATCCAGATATAAAGCTCTGCTGGATGTGAATTGTTATCTTTGCCTCTTACACCTTCAGGCAATTCTATCCTCGTTTATAGAATGGTAGAGAATAATATTGATCATGCAGTAGCTACCATATACAGTATATACAGTATATAGTAAGAAAGGGTAGACCATACAAGATTATGTGAGTATTTATACAGTAATATTATTTACACTGTCAGTAGCATGACCTAACATTCATTTAAGTATGTTAAAGGGAAATTCAATGAACACTTGAGTTTGGTCGATGCCTGTCGCACTGGATTTGAACCCTACTCTCCCACATACTCCACAACTTTACTAGTCACTGAGCTATGGACATATTGAGGTGTGCGGATATTCAGATTGTGTATTCATGGGAGAGGGGGTAATTCTCTTCTTCCTTTCTCTTTTTTTTCCTGGAGAAACACACCCGTTATAGTACATTTGAAGGAACTCTATTTGGACAGAAGCAGTATTTGAACCCTACAGTAAATGTCCACACTATTGTGTTTAAGATAGATGGCAGGAATAATGCAGTTCGAGACGAGAGTAACGTTCAACTTCTTTCGTTAACTGTGCCACTCACACTGACAACACATTCTCACCCCGCAAACCCCAACAGTCCTTACGCTGTTACCTGCACTACCTAGCAGCGTCAGTACTGCGCACTGAGTGCGCATAACATCAAATGCACATATATAACACACACGTCTACAGTATCACTTCTATCACTTAAGCCCACTGAGTTATAGGAGCAACTGATCCTGTGAGAATCAACTTAAAGTAATCACCTCTCATATAAGGTTGCTCACACAGAAGTGGTTATCTGAAACTTGTTTGTTGCTCATACTGTATGATGACAATCATGATAATATCAGACACAGGAAATGTTGTACATACATTTCAAGAGTGTCAGGATGCTACGTTTTGAGAGATATTTATTAGTTCCTAAACAAGGGAGTCAAAGGGAGAAATAGGCATGGGAAAAGTGTATGGAACATAAAAATAACCTAAAATAATTAATAGAAAAATAATTGGCTTGACAGGTGTTTCTGGTAAGTCAGGTGTGTTCCGTCACATCATTTGTGCAAGCATAAGAGAGCTGTCAACGTCTAGTATTGATTCTAGGCTTTGCATTTGCCTTTGGAGTCTGCTATTGGTGTCTGTCAACATGAGGACCAAAGAGGTGTCAATGAAAGAAACATAGGCAAAACCTTAGGCTTGCCAAAATCAACAGTTTGGAACTTCATTAAAAAGAAAAAAGCACTGGAGATCTCAGCAATCACAAACGGGCTTTTAGGCCAAGGCAGACTTCTACAGTGGATGACCGAATAATGGTCATCATAATTAAGAAACCCCCCAAAACAAGTGTCCCACTCATCAGGAGCACTCTCCAGGAGGTAGACGTAAAGGTGTCAGAGAGTACCATCCACAGAATACGTCACTGCAAGGTGCAAACCACTTTGCTAAAAAGTACCTAAAAAGCCTGCAGAGGTCTAGAAAAAGGTCTTGTGGATTAATATTATCATGTACCAAAGTGACAAAACATTTGGAGAAAACAGGGCCTGTCTAAGATTTACAGCATACCACCTAATCTGTGAAACATGGTGGAGGGGGTGTTAATGTTAGGGCATGTATAGCTGCCACTAGAACTGGCTAACTTAATTGATGATGTAACTGCTGACGGCAGCAGCAGAATGTGTTCTGAAATGTATAGAAACATCTTGTCTGCTCAAATTCAAGCAAATGCCTCCAAATTCATTGGATGGCGCTTCACCAATAGGCTAAATCTAGATTGTTAAAACATGGAACAAATAAAATAAAAAATAAAATAGTTATTTGTTCTTGTTTTGTGCATACATTTTTCAAATCATAATGCCATTGCTAACCTCTCCTGCTGGGCTTCAACCCAAATAGGGGGTGAAAACCTGAAGTGGGTCGTTAAAACTTCTGGCCATTGAAGGGACAATTAAACATCCAAAAAAATGTTTTGCACTGGCATCTCTGTCACAGCCATCTTCTCATTTCCTATATAGACTACTTTTCTATCCAGTCTCAATCCCACTGAAACACAAAATCCTTACTCCTGTCTTGCATGAAAATCCCTAGCTGTATTCTGTAACTCATAGGTTGCGTTATCAAAGCTGACTTGGGCTTATTCATGTCAAATGACGACTAAAACACGTCCCCCGTTTCTCCTTGCTGTCGCGTGTGAGAATATGTGATGACTACAACACCACTTTAAACCATTTCCCCTCTTCATCTCCCTATTCTGTCATTTGTGGAAGGAGGTAATCTATCAAACAAGCTGATTAAGCAAGGCTCTAAAAATCAAACCATTCTCTATTTCATTTTCATTTGAGTGATTATTTGGAGGGAACACCAATAATGTCAGCACTTTCAGTAATTTATACCAACAGAAGGATGGATCTTTTCAAACATCTTTAACAGCTCGTCACCACCTTGCGGTGGCTTTCGGCAGCACTTCACACGTCTTCACAACTCGTGTCTGTCACAGCAGTGGCATTGAGGTCACCCACCATTGCGATGGCAGTATGAACCTTTTGAACACTGGCCTACTGTATACCGCAGTGTGCATTGCCTAAACCGCTTTACCTATTTAAATGCCCAGACCCTTAATTTGCCGGAAATCCTACTTTTTAAAACGTCATGAACTAACATGGGTTTCTATGAGGATCATTGGGTTCCTATGACACATTTGAAAATGCATCTTGCTTTCATATTTTAAGCTTGACAACTCAATCCAATTTTTAAACATTAAGCACATTACACTCTCTCTCTATCTATCTATCTAGCAATCTATTAATCTATCCATCTATAGGATTCTATAGTGCAAACCATCCTTTAACTTTATCAACTACCAAAATAAGACTTTGCTATCCCACAAAGTTTCTTCAGGAACTTCCTTTTCTAATTCCAACCAACATTTGACTAAACAACAACCATGAAATAACAATGTCAATCCAACATTGCAACAGCTACAAAGATCCAGCATTTTCATTTTGACTTAAAAAACGTTGAAAAAGAATACACTCACAACCGTTGTACAACGTCAGTTTAGTGATCAACCCCATCTCTCCTCCCTTATACACATACAGTCCAGTGCTAAAAGTTATTGTTCCCTTGTCTCCCTCTGTTCTGTAGGAATAAGCAATGCTGAAGCACGGCAGCCAGGCAAAGCTCCAAACTTCAGTGTGAACTGGGCAGTGGGAGACCCAGCGTTGGAGATCATCAATGCCACCACAGGGAAGGACGATCTGGGACGGCCCTCCAGACTCTGCAAGCATTCCCTCTACAGCCGCTGGGTCCGCCTACACTGCAAGGTACTGGACTACATGTATGCAATCTCTCATAGTCTATGGTAACCTGTGGTTGTGATTAAGGCTTTCTTTGTCAAACAAGTTAAAGTTACCAACATAAATGCATCACATCTACACATCTTGCATTTGTTCAATTGCTTATAGTTCATCTATGTCCAATTGAAACCTGTCCTCTGCCCTAAGCTTTCATCAACTCTGAGAATCAAAGTGGCCAAACCCAGCTTGTACCACGACGCCAAGCAGGGGGCTCTGGAGTACCATGCCGCCAAGCAGACTCTCACCAAGGCCTTCCAGGCAGCAGGGCTGGGCGCTTGGGTCAAGAAGCCCATTGAACAGGACCAGTTCGCCCTCAACTCTTGAGTGGGCTGTGCTATGAGAGGGGAGAGGGAGAGGCACCAAGACTACCAGCGATTCACACTTCATGTGCTCTATGTATTTGCACCCTACCCTTCTTCTCTCTCCCTTACCCCACTGTCTCCTCACCATTATTACATTTTTACTTTGTGTGATTTATTGGTGTTTTAGTGAATCACTGTTTAGATTTTCGTTGATTTTCTATTATTGTTTGTCAAGAGTTGTGATTGATTTATTGATGTTTTATTCATTTTGTTATGTTCATTCCACTGATTATGTCATGCTAACACATGAAATCTGACAGTTGTAAACTGGAAACCTGGGATCATTTTGTATGGACTTTTATGGAGTGCTGAAACACTTTTTTTATACAGGTTGATGAAAACAAGCATTGTGATTAGCTGAAGGGCGTTCGAGGCATGATTTAATAACGATAATGTCATAGTTAAATCACCTATTATGATATTCCTACACTGCAGTAGATTTGTGCATCATGATTCCCTTTGTCGTTTTGGGAACTATATGTCTCAGCACAGGGCAGAAACCACCACAATCTATGGCAAAATAAATACTTCAAACATAGTTTTCTTGGATTTGTTGTGTAGCTGTTGTATAAAAGCATTAATGGCCTCAAGGCCGTGATTTATAGTCAATATTGTCATTTGGTACAGTAGATGTTATGCGTTTTGCCTAGCAACTCCCTTTACCCGTGACAATATTGACGCTAAGTCACAGCCTCTCTGACACTATTGCTTAAATAATCAACACATGCAAGAAATCAATAGAAACAAATTGATTATCAACAATACAGCCAGACAATACTTGTCTACACTTATTCTATGATTATACCAAGTAAGTCTACATTCTAGCTGACATCTCAGTAGCACCATCTTCTCCCCAGTATCCATGTTGTGACAGCTCCGCTCTTGCACTTTTGAAGCGCAGTGTGTTATTTATTTTTGCTGTGAAATGTGAAGCATTGCACTGCCTGAGGACATTATGTTAAATAGTTATTGTTTTTTCTATCCAGGAATTTTGATTGAGAATACTTTCTATACTGATAATGACATGTTTTACAAGTATCTATTTAACTCCTTAGGAAGCTCTTTCTCCTTTCCCTTTACAATGAATGACAAATAATACTAAGAAAAACATAGGGGACTATATTCTGCCATCTAAACAGCACAGATAGGAGCAGAGATAAGACTTTGTGCGCTGGCAGGGCTGTTTAGGGGACAGACAATGTCACCTATGGCCTTAGATATTTCTATGAACAGTCATTCTTGCAGCACGGCTATTTGCTATGCAATTGCTCTCATCCATGTGGATGTCATTCGGATGCAGTGGACTTTGTGTGCTGTTTTTCAGCTCTTCATCAATATTACTTTTCAATGATTTTAATGTACATTTCCCTGTTCCTTCTTTATCATAAACATATTGTCTTCTGTCAGCTGTTGTGTTATTCTCTTTTCTTTCTTGTTTTTTTTTTTACATACACCTTACCCTGTTATCTTTACATATGTGTTATATTTACAGTGTAAATCCGTAATGGGATAGCCCTTACATTTAGAGCCAATAATAGTCAACCCCAACAGAGAATCGCAAATATTTGTAGTAGTCACTGGAGTCCTGTATTTGGAGTACTCTTAACAGTAGTGGTACTGCTACCGCTTGATGTACATTGCACATCATGTATTAATTAAACTGTGAACATAACACCCAACAGTAAAGCTGCCTACTACATGCACATGTTGCCAATACAGTACCTCCTTCAAATGGCACCAGTCCCAGCAGGCATTTTGAGACAGTTTCCTTTATTGTCTATCCAATACATGACATGTGTCACCATGTATGTGCCTGTCGGGCAAGTGACTCCTGAGATAATCAAGTAACTCTAGACTACCATGGAGCTCACCAAAGATGATAAAGTTACAGTCATGGACTTTTTGTATCCTTGTAATTTACCTAAAGCTTTTTGTTTCTTTGTGATTATTATTTTTTATACTGGTCGATGTCATCTCTCTGGACCATTATTTGAATGATCTAAATTGTACACTCGCCAAGCACTTTATTAGGAATATTATACTAATACTGGGTAGGGCCTCCCTTTGGTCTCACAACAGCCTCACTTTTTTGTGGCATTTCAGAAGATGTTGGAAACATTCCTTTGAGATTCTGATCCATGATGACATGATTGAATCACGCAATTCCTGCAGATTTCAAGCTGTGAATCTCCCGTTCTACCACATCCCAAAGGTATTCTATTGGATTCAGATCCGGTGACTGGGAAGGCCACTGAAGAACACTGAACTCATTGTCATTTTCATGAAACCGGTTTGTGACGTGGTGCATTATCATGCTGGAAGTAGCCATTAGAAGATGGGTAAATTGTGGCCATGAAGGGATGCACATGGTCAGCAACAATGCTCAATAGGCTGTGGCATTCAAGCGATGATTGACTGGTATTAACAGGCCAAAAGTGTGCCAAGAAAACATTCCCCACTCCATTACATCACCTCCACCATGAGAAGGTGTACAGGTATTCCTAATAAAGTGTTCAGTGAGTGTATATTTCTGTAGCCATTCAAAAGTATGAAGATGTAGATAATTTGAACCTTTATGTGTTTCTAACAATTAGCATTTTGCCGGAAAAACATATACATAAACCCAACATGTATTTCTAACAAGCTTGCAAATGTTCTGTATTTTCCATGTATACTGATTGGAATCTGACTTCTGTTATGTTATGCAACCCCTTTTGTGTGGTTCATCATATCCACCCCGATGTAACACAACAGCTCTTATTCCTACTTGGCATGTTTCTTTATCTGTTCATTTTTGAGAACTGTCAGAATTCACTGGACCTTAACATGATTTGAATTGCTTGTTTCTTAAAATGGTCGCCAAATGTCAGTACCCGTGGTAGTATACCACGTTTATGAATAACCTTTTCAGTATGCCTGGATTTAATTTGAAAGTGTCTGCAATGTCCATTGTCCTCGCATGGGACATTTTGTCCTGAAGTTGATAGATGATGCATGTTAACTTTAAGGACATGATGCCCTGCAACTACTTATTGTGGGCCAGACACAAGCTTTCAGATCTGCTGTAAGTCATGGTGGCGGTACAGTGTACCACCATGCCTGCAAGTCAATGTTTATTTCTTGTTGTGCTTGAACTACAACAGATGTGAATGGAGGTGAAACCATTCTAAATAATGTTTGAGTGTGAACGCTCCCAACCTCTGGGTCTTATGGGCCAATTGCAACCAAATTATCTGACTTGCCAATAAGATTACAAGCCGAGTGCTTACATCTGGTTAGTTAATCCAGGGAGGCAGGGGATCAAGGGGGGAACAGCTAGTTAAGTTAATTAACTTGCAACCAAAAATCTGCCCAAATTTAGCTAAGGAACAGCTATTCCATTTCCTCTCAGATGTTGAACTGTAAGTGTGCTTGGTAAATTCGCTCTCTACCCCTGCCCTTCTGAATTATCAACCAATTAGAAATCACAATTGAGGTCACCCGGCTAAAGTTGAATAAAGTCAGAGAGGGATATGCAAAGTATATGGTCTTTGATGAAATGTATACTATCTCCGATAGTAGAATCCACGTTGTAATCGTTTCTCACTTGAAATAATTACTAAGGACGAAATGAGATGAATGAATGAATAAAAGCCTAACACAGATCCATTGCTAGTCAACCTATAACAGAAGAGGGTTGATCAAATGGCTACACATTATTGTAACATGTTTGCAGATAGGAATGCTCATTTAGTAATACAATGTATTTTGTCCAAGATGTGAAATTCTATTTAAATGACAGACAGGCTAGCCATCAAATGTGTGAATTAAAGGTGAAAATTGCTTCTCAGTTCTCCCTCTGTGGTGCCCCTCCCCCTCATGCTTTCAGCAGCTGAGGCTATATGATGCAAAGTGGTAGTCAGATATCAGATTTAATTCACAAATTGACAGCTACATGATATAACGTAGGCCTTTGCCCTGCAACGCCATAAATGAGGACAATTCACCGCAATGAAGTAGGCCTAGGCCAAAGTTATGGTCAATGGAGAACAGAGGGTTCATTTTCAATGTTGTTAATAGTAAGTGAATTAAAATTGCATGAGCAAAAATCAGAAATATTGTTTTTATTTCCAATGACTGAGAAAATAAAGATGGAATTGTAATCATAATTATGTTGAATTGTAATTTGTATTCAATTAAATAGTTGGACAAAGGATTTTCCCCAACTATGATGAAAGGCATGCTTAGTCTTGTTGAAAAGCAGAATTAAAAAAGCATGTTGCTTGCAAATGTTTGGTAGCAACTGGATTTTGTAATGTGGAGATGAGTCCCAGGTGTATATTAATTGATACTCTAGTCGCAGAGGGAATCTTGGTTGCAATTAGGATAATCTCTTTCACACTTGTATCTGATTTAACAAGAGACCAGTTTATGGTCATCGTGTTCCGAATTTTGGTTTCAATAGACCCTATGGGCCAATTGCAACCAAACAATCTGACTTGCCGATTAGCTGAGTGCTTACATCTGGTTAGGTTAATCCAGGGAGGCAGGCAAAACAGGTGATGACCATCAGCTGCCTGTGAAATTTTATTCACTTGCATCCAAAAGGCCTCCCAACTTTAGCTAAGGAACAGCTAGTCTGTTAGATATTCAGGTCTAATTTTATATCAAGATAGATGCTTTTTATTTTTTATTTATTATTAACAGTAGAGGAACTGTACAGAGGGGTAGTGGGGGGTGAAGAGGTCTTTAGGAGGGATAGTCAAGATGTAGCCTGAAGAGATGGGTCTTCAGTCTACAGCGGAAGATAGGTAGTGACTCTGCAGTCCTGACAGCAGTGGTAAGCTTGTTCCACCACTGGGGCGCCAAGACAGTGAAAACCCTTGACTGAACAGCGCGACCACTGCATCCTCGTAGAGGCGGCGGTGCCAGGTGGCTAGAGGAGGAGGGGGGTCACATGGGACAATTTGCAGAGATTAAACACCAGACGGCCAGCAGCATTCTAAATGAGCTGCAGAGGTCTGATGACGGAGGCAGGGATCCCGGCCAAGAGTGTGTTGCAGCAGTCAAGACGGGAGATCACAAGTGCCTGGACCAAGAGTTGTGCTGCTTCTCTCGTGAGGAATGGACGTATCCTTCGGATATTGTAGAGGAAGAATCTACAGGAGCGCGCTGTCGCTGTGATGTTCGCCGCACAGGACAAGCAGTTGTCAAGGATTACCCCATGATTCTTGAATGTCTTGGAGGATGTCACAGTGGAGTTCTCGACTGTGATGGAGACGTTTTGGAGAGGGCAGGCTTTCTCAGGGAGGAAGAGCAGCTCAGTCTTGTTAAGCTTGAAGTGGTGGGCTGACATCCAAGCAGAAATGTCTGCAAGACATGCAGAGACACATGTCACCACCTGTGTGTCAGAGGGGGGGAAAGAGAGAAAGAGTTGAGTGTCATCAGTGTAGCAATGGTAGGAGAAACCATGTGAGTAAATTACAGAGCCAAGAGATTTAGTATAAAGGGAGAACAGTAAGGGCCCTAGGACGGAGCCCTGGGGGACCCTAGTGGTGAGAGTATGTGAAGAGGACAATGACCCTCTCCACGTCACGTGGTAAGAGCAATAGGCCAGGTAGGATGCAAACCAGGAGAGTACAGAGCCAGAGATGCCCAATTCTGAGAGGGTGGAGAGTGGTGGTTTACTGTATTTACTGTATTGAATGCAGTGGACAGGTCCAGAAGAATGAGAACAGAGGAGAGGGAGGAAGCTCGAGCAGAGTGGAGGGTCTCCATGACAGCAAGGAGAGCAGTCTCAGTAGAGTGCCCAGCCTTAAAGACAGATTGGTGAGGGTCAAGGTGGTTGTTCTGAAGGAGATAGTGAGACAGTTGTTTAGAGACAGCACGTTCAAGGGTTTTAGAATAAGAAGGAGAGAAGGGATACTGGTCTGTAGTTCTAGACAGCAGACGGGTCAAGAATTGGCTTCTTGAGAAGAAAAATGAGACTCTGGCTGTCTTAAAGACAACTGGGACAGATCCTGTGGATAAAGAGGAATTGATTATGGTGGTAAGGAACGGAAGGAGGTCTTTGCAGATGGATTGGAGAAAGAGTGAGGGGATAGGATCGAGAGGGCAGGTGGTTGCCCGCTTGGAGGTGACAAGTTTTAATATATCATCAGGGGAGAGGGGGGAAAGAGCTGATAAACCAGAGACTGAGGATAGCGCAGAGGGTTTGGGAGGAGTGGTAGCAGTGTTGGCGAGAGTTTGAGTGAAGGAGCTGCTTATGTCATCAACTTTCTTTTCAAAGTAGGTGACAAAGTCATCTGCAGACATGGAGGAGGGAGGGGCGGGGGAGGTGGGTTGAGGAGTGAGGAAAATGTGGAGAACAGTTTCCTTGGATCAGAGGCAGAGGATTGAATTTTGGAATGGAAGTAAGAAGTAAGAAGCTTTAGCAGCTGATGCAGAGGAGGTGTAGTTGAGGAGGAGAGAGAGATAGGGTTTTAGGTCATCAGGGAGACCAGTTTTCCTCTCAGCTGCCCAGAGCCCTAATCTACAAGCTTGCAGGGTTTTAGACAGCCAAGGAGTGCATGGAGAGGATCGTGCTGGCCTTGTGGTCAGTGGACAGAGAGAGTCAAAGGAAGGAAAGAGTGGACAGGAGGGTGGAGGAGGCAGCATCAGTAGATAGAAGGGAGAAGGATTCAACAGAGGGTAGGGAGGATAAGACAGTTCCAAAGTCCTCCCACGACAGCGAGGTTGTTGCCAGTTGAGCATAGTGGGTAGACACGATTAGATGGGTGGCGAGGGGGGTATAGCATCTAAGTGTCCTCCTGGGGGATGAAATAACAGGAATTCAAGATTCAAAGTGTTTATTATCATATGCACAGTAGAAAACATGTTTCCCTGTACAATGAAATTCTTGCTTTGCTGTCCGCAGAATGCCAACCAATGTAAAATGTACAATACTAAAAAATATACAATATATACTAAACAAAATGTACAAGATAACTAAATTTAAGGCAGCATGTGATAATAAAAAAGCAACAATAATAATAATAAAACAGTGCAAATGTAAGCAGTGCAGTTATGCATGTGCAAACTTGCAAAATTGACAGTCGGGTTCAGTTATATGAGGTAGTACAGTTATATGAGGTAGTCCATGATTATAATCTCCTATGCATTGTTTAGGAGCATGATGGCAGTGGGAAAGAAGGAGTTCTTTAGTCTGGTTGTCCTGCATTTAACACTTCTGTACCTCCGGCCTGAGGGTAGAAGTGTGAACAGGAATGGGGAGAAAGCACATGGTAGTTACAGCTATAGAGTTAAAGGGTTTTAAAGCAATATGAGATGCAGGTAGCGCTAGATACACTCAAGAGTAGCGAAAACAAAGTAGTCTGGTCCTTCTCTCAGGCCTTCCTCAATGGACTCCCACAGATAGACTCCATTGTCTTTGTGTCAGGCGTCGTCGTGTCAAGAGGCTGTCACTCTTAGAGAGTCAGGATAGAAGTACAGATTCTGTAATTGCTGATGACCTAGCAAAGTTGCAGCCACTCCCACCACTACTTGACAGTGATTGGCTTCAAACAGTCTATTCTCAACAGAAACTAGCACCCTAGGCTTCTGCCAGGATAACTACACCAACACACTGAGTCTGAACAAGAGTAATTTAACTAGGGACAGAAGTTCACCACTGAAGTCAAAATGTGCTTTTGAGCTCTCTACCTCAGCCCATCTGAATTATCAACCAGAATCATTCAGAAATCACAAAGAGGTCACACAGCTGAAGATGAATGAAGTCAGAGAAGGATATGCAAAGGATATGGTCTTTGATGAAGTTCATAGTATCTCCAATAGTAGAATAGTAGAATTAAAAATAATTTGATCATTGCATCTGGCAACCGCACGTGGACAAGCAACTTTATTATCCGGCATAACATAAAGCCCCCAAACCCCTGCCCGATCACTGTTTTTCCACCTCGACTGGCCACCTGGCACTGCCGCCTCTATGAGGATGCAGCGGTCAAGCTGTTCAGTCACAGCTTTTCACTGTCTTGGTGCCCTGGTGGTGGAACGAGCTTCCCCTTGCTGTCAGGACTGCAGAGTCACTACCTATCTTCCGCCGTAGACTGAAGACCCATCTCTTCAGGCTACATCTTGACTGTCCCTCCTAAAGACCTCTTCACTCCTCACTACCCCTCTGTACAGTTCCTGTACTGTTAATAATTAATAATTAATACAAAATAATAATAATAATAATAATAATAATAATAATAATAATAATAATAAATAATAATAATAAATAATAATAACCTTCCTTCCTCTGGCATTGTGACTGTCAATGGCACCTGGTCCTAGCATAGATTTTTTTTTCTTATGATGACTGATATATAGATGACAGCTACATGATATAACTTATAATTGTCAGAAAATCTCTCCTTGACTCCTCCATCCTCATGTCCTCCATGACCTGGAAACTGATAAGTGGTTGCCATATTTAAGAGCGTATCCAACATGTGGATTCCTCCCTGTCCTTGCCTCCTTGAGGAGGTGTCCCGCTGAAGGATACCAGCTTGTATCCTCATGCAGAAGAGTTTCTAGGATTTCTGCTTACATGTAACATCCACAGCCCATTTTTATGCGTGTTCAAATGCGTGTTGCGGTCCACACAAGATTAATCGAGTAGACTACAACATAATAGCCTACAGAACATATCGACAATTCCTACAATGAAATATTTTTAAAAACATTTTTGCTATTCTGTTGAGTGGAGAAATTCTGATACATTTCATTCCCAATCTGTGACCAAATTACTTCATTATTGTGAGTCATGAGGTTGAAATGTAATTCCTTGTAAAGTAATCTATCCCAAAAGTTAGGAGGATTTATTGCAAACATAACAGCCTACCGGTATTCAGTCATACTGGTCTTATAAACATAACACCAATTTGTGCCGTGCCAATGTACCTACACCTCGATGGAAGGGGTGGTGACAACATGACATGGACATTACGACCATGATTCCTTTCATCCTCGTGCTCTTGTTCACTGTCCTCTATTCCTCTCCTCGTTTCCCTGTGGTGTTTTGAGTGAGTGGAGATGCGAGTGGAGGACGGGAGGAGAGGACGCAAGGAATTGCGAGAAAATAATTGAGAAAGAGCCGTAGGCCCTGCAACGCCATAAATGAGGAAAATGAAGTAGGCCTAGGCTAAAGTTATAGCCAAAGGATAAGGATTTCCAAAGATTGTTAAAATAAAGATGTAAAATGTAAATCGTTATATGTTATTGTAATTTGTATTCAATTAAATTGTTCCAAAAATGGACAGAGGATTTTCTCCAGTAATAAGGAGATGATCCCCAGGTGTATACTAATTGATGCTCTAGTCGCAGAGGGAATCTTGGTTGCAATTTGGATCATCTCTCTTCAGAGGCATGTGCCTCTGAAATAGAGACAGAGCGTCCGTTAACACACTAGATGCACACAGAGCCTTTTGACGGATGTGGCTGATTAGGACACCCAAACTCTGTTTGTGGTCCAGTGGTCTAGCACCATGGCCTACAGTGCATGCATATGCCCATATCGGCATGGGTTTGAATCTGGCCCATGCCCTGCTGACATACCCTCTCCTCTTTTTTCCTGTCTTTCTCTACTGCCTCTGTCCAATAAAAATGAAAAAAATAATAATAAGAGAGTGGGACTTCCCCACTCCTAAAAATAACCTTTTAAAAAAAAGAAAGATCCGGAAAATTACACATTGACTTGCGTATGCACTGATTTTGTAAGAAAGCCACATATTGCCTATTCCATAGAGCCCATGTATGTGCTGTATCGATATATTTCCAAATAATACATATTATGTACAAAGAAAGCAGAAGAAATACAAATCTATGAAAAGTGAAAGAATTGCTATGATTATGTTAAAATAGTGCAATGACGATGATGTTGACACAGTGCTGGGCAGCTGCTCTGTATCAAATGTTATCTAAGCCATCCGGACCACCAATGCCACATGAGGTGTTAGAGGGATATTACTTTGTGTCATATCATCTTCCAGCACCTGGGCAACATGAGGCAATGATAATCTCAGCATGGATTACCTGCTCTTTCTGCCTCACCAGGAAAGCAAACAAACAAAAATTATACAACGGGTGGTATATAATTCCACACGTAAAATGTGTTAACATTTTTTTTAAATTACCACTGCAAACATAAAAACTGCTTTGTCATCTAATTTCTGTAAATACAACCCCTCTGTTACAAAAATTATATGATTATGTTCGTTAAATCAATTAAAATCCATCAATATGTATTATTGTAATGGATAACTTTTCCAAATTAATTGCTGACACTGTATGACCTGACAACAAAGGGTGACCTATACAGAGGAAGAGTAAAACATTTTGCAATATGAAAGAAGGCCATACAGGGAACAATGTAGGAAAGCTTAATTAATGGAAGGTTTACAGAGTTAGGAGAGAGATAGAAAAGTTTCAGGTTCAAGCAGAAGATGGCCAAACTCATATAGTAAAACCTTTACCAAGAGCCTGCTTTTCCCCAAATCACAAAGGAGGTTGGAAGGGTCCAGTGAAATGTTCTTGCCACATTGTGAGCATATACAATAAATAGGATTTTAGCTACACACATCTAAAAACTTTAATTGATAACAAGCTGTACATAAGTTGAGACAACAATGGTTTCTTAATGGGAAACTAGTCTCACTACCAAAGTGTCAAAGTGTCTGAAGGCTATGCTTACCAACTTGTGGACGGGGTTCAAACCTGAGTCTCCCGTGTGCCACAACACCAGAAATCTGGCCCTTACCTCTGCCCATCTCTTACGCCCAACCCCCTCCCCCCATCTCTTACGCCCAACCCCCTCCCCCCATCTCTTACGCCCAACCCCCTCCCCCCATCTCTGTCCCTCACATATCCTCCTCTGCCTCTCACCTCTCTCTTCCTCTCCCCTCCACCCCCATATCTGCAGATTCGTTCTATCTCACTTTAACTGAGACAGATTTTTGTTTAACTGTGCAATGTATATTGTTGTAATGTGTATATCGCTGTAATGTGCTCTGCATGTAGGGTGCTTAGATGACCCAATCTTGATGATAGACGACTTTTAGGTTGTGCATAAGGGCATGTCTGCCACTGGCTCCTGCTCATGTACATTAGACACAAACTGCATTAAGCTCAGCCCCAGTAGACAAAAATGCATTTCATCCTTGAAAACATCATTATTTAATTCTAATATAATTGTATTTGTATTGATACTGTACATTTCTACAAAAGTAAAACATCTTTGAAACTTTAGAAATGGTAGAATAAACAAACCACTTATTGGTTATTTAACTTATTTCGGCCTACAAGAACTTTAGGCCTACATGAACCTTCGAACTCCTCTGTATTGCGAAGTGGCTTTCAAATGTATTACTGTATTTTCTACCCAATAGCAAATTCAATTATATTTGATAATAAAATGCTCACTTGTCCTGCTGTATTGACAGGACACACACATTAGACCTACAGTGTAGTGAAAGTTCCATCCCAAGCAAATTATACGTCAATATATGCATCCTTCATTGAAAACAATGGCTTGTCTAGTGCAATGTTGTGTGAATGGCTCATGTTAAATGCCAGACTATGCAATAAATTACCAATAAATGGAAAGATAATTGCATTCTGGCCCGCTCCCATACTTGATGTATTCTGGTCAATGCCCCATGGTGGCAGTATACTACCTCTGAACCAGCCACACCATTATACAGTCCACCCTTCACTCCACCATCTTCCACCTTATAGTTATGCATTTACACACCACATAGCACCCTTTGCTAGAAGACTTTTCTACCACACCGGTTGGATTGGATCCTGTAGTCCATCCATTAGACGTCCCTTAATTTGTCACAGCTCGTTTCCCCAGCAATCAACCCCCATTACCCACCTAATGGGGCTGTGAACCCAGTGTACATACAGTGCCACTCTTCAACAGATGGGGAGGAACTGAGCCCCGCATCAGCAGTGTGTTGAACCTGAACTTTTGCACACACACACCGTTTTCTTCCCTTTCTCTAGCACTGCGAGTGCTTCACTTACTCTTGTCTAACTTATGATGATTGTGATGTAGAGGTGTTTCACTTACTTTAGGAAAATGTACTGATTGTACATTGTTCTGGATAAGAGTGTCTGACTAAAATGTAAATGTAAAAAAAATTAAAGTCATGTTTATTTTTTTCCCTTCCAGCCTCACACCACTTCAAGAACAATCACAATTTACGCCATCTCCTACAAAGAAGGGCAGTTGGATAGTGGATGGATTTAGGTCATGGAGAACATGTTTGACAAGCATGTCGTTGTAGCGTTTATTTTTTAACTATTTACATCACTTGCATGTACTCATATCAACTGTTAGTTAGTCTGGGGTGTTAGGGTTAGTAATGTGTGTGTTTGTAGAACACAGCAAACACAACCTGACAAGCTCTTCATGCACCCTATATCCATGCTAGGGTGTTGCTAGGGCTGGGCGATATAGCATAAATATCAATTATTGTATTTTCTACATTTTTGACAGTATGACAGTATGACAGTATGAGGTATTTTTTGTTTCTTAATAAAAGGTCTAAATATGTTTTAGGAATTATTTTTCTACTCCATGCATAGCTCACTTCAAAACATTAACACCAAAGATACAGGGGATATACCTAAGCCTGTTTAAAATAACTTGTGCCTCTTTCAGCTGTCATTGTGAATAATCCAGACAGTTCCATATTTGATAGGCCTATGCACAAGGCATTCAGCGTACCTGTCTCTGTCACACCATCACCATGAAGTCTGTTAACCATTCCGAGTACTCTGTTAAAAGACAGTGTTACGAAACCCAAAAAACGGTGGGCTGCCACGTATTTAAAGCTTTCAAAACTTATTTTTAGCTGGTGTTTGCAGACCGTACATCCAATACTGAAACACATTTTTGTGAAGGTTTTGAGATGTTTTAGGATGTATGAAACATTCATCATGAAAAGCTTTGAAACATGACATGGTTTGTTGTTACACCAATAAATCTAAACTTGTGAAACGTCTCTGAGATTTGGAACTCTAATCTAGAGGTATGGGCACACATTTGAAACACTCCATTTGCAGAATTAGAACACCTCTTTTTCTGAGACACTCTTCCCTCTGAGGTTTCCAAACACTGTTAATGATATGCTGATACACTACCTAGGAGCAGGAGTCCCTGCTCTACTAGGGGTTTTTGATACAGTACACTCCTCATCGGGAGTCCCCTCTACTAGGGTGTTTTGATACACTTGTCATCGGGAGTCTTATCTCTGTTGTGGTGAGATGATAAACTACTCACCGGGAGTACCTTGAAATTGCATTTGTTTTTCTCAATAGTTTGAGCACATTTCTTGAACCAGTATTCAACTTTTCAAAACATGTTCCCCTAAACAGTTAACATGTTTGCTAAAACATCATGTACATTTCTTTTGGAAAATAAACTATAACTCTCAAAACATACAGTAGAAAGTTTAGAAGCTACTGTATCTATTCAAATGCTCCTTCTCTGGTGCAGGCTGCTGAAGGTCTCCAGACTGCCTTTCAGTCTCTACAGACCTCCCTGTATGGTCTCAAACTAGTCTTGAATGCACAAAACAATAAATTCATGACCTTCACCAGAGCTCACTCTCAGAGAAGGTTAGCATTTTCACGTCTGGGGGCACATCCATTGAAAAGGTGTTATCCTACAAATACCTAGGTACCTGGAGATAAGCTGTCCTACAAAGTTCATATGGATAATCTTATGAAAAAGCTTAAACTGACATTGGGTTTATATTTCCGTAACAAGACTTGCTACGTCATGAGGCTAGAAAGAACCTTGTCCAAACCAACTTTTCTTTCTGTAATTGTTTATGGTTACTTATTGCACATGCATGCAGCCTCTTCTGTATTACAGAGATCGAGTTTATCATGCATCCTTGCGCTTTGTTACAAATGCCAAGTCGCTCACCTTGTATCATATGGTGGGCTGGACCTTACTTTACACGTGCAGACAGCTACATTGCTATGTGTTCATATACAAAGCCCTTGCGGCTAAACTCCCCCTCTACCCCTTTAGTCTCCAGTAAGGGCCAATTGCAACCAACCAATCTGACTTGCTGATTAGCTGAGTGCTTACATCTGGTTAGTTAATCCAGTGTTATGGTCAGATCTATTAACCCAAGCGCGGACATAGAGTCAGGACACAAATATAAAATAATACGGTATTTAATAAGGGACAAGCAGGGAATGGGACAAGCAGGGGGGAATGGAAACGGGGTAGGGCAGGTAGGGAGGTAACAGGCAGACAGACAGATGATAGGGCAGGCGGGCACGTAGGGCAGGTAGACGAGGCAGGCAGGACAGGCGGGTAGTGCGAGCGGGCAGGTTGACAGGCGGACAGGTAGACAGATGAATAGCCGGGTAGGGTTTCTGGAGGATAAAGGAAAGATGGTCAAAACAGAGAACAAACACGCAGACTAAATTCTAGAGTACTAAGAGGCCGAGAACGGGACTAATGTGTAGGAACACTAAACAACGATCTGGCGATGAGTGAATGGGAAGCCGGGGTTTAAATGCAGTACGGTGATGAGAGATGAATAGCAGGTGTGTAGATCGCGTAGGTGGAGATGATGAACTGAAACGAGAACCAGAGCCTGGCCACACCCACACACAACACAAACAGACAGACAAGACAGACAGGAGAGAGGGAGGCACTGGCACAGACTAGGAGGAAGTGGAGGGCGTGACAGTACCCCCCCCACCTCTACGGGTGCCACCTGGTGCACATGTGGGGTAGTTCGGGTTGGAGCGCTGAAAATTCTGGATAAGGCCCAGGTCCAGGATCTGGGTGCAGGGAACCCACATGCACCCGTAACCCTCCCAGTCCACCAGGTATTGGACACCGCGGCCCAGACGGCGCAGGTCCAGCAGCCGCCGGACCGTGTAGGCAGGGTGGTCGTCAATCATCCGGGGGGGGAGGGGCAGGCTCAGGAGGAGACAGAGGGCTGGAGGAGACAGGCTTAATCTGGGAGACACGAAAAGTGGGGTGAACACAAAGGGAGGGAGGGACCTTCAAACGGACAGCACAGGGGTTAACAATAGACTCAATCACATACGGACCAACAAAACGGGGAGCTAGCTTCTTGGACTCCACCGCGAGGGGCAGATCCTTAGCCCGAAGCCATACCTTCAGCCCAGGGGAGTACGTGGGTGCTGGGGTGCAGTGGCGGTTAGCCCGCTTCTGGGACCGTGTGGATGTGCAGTGCGGGCACACCTCCAGGTCCTCCGGCAACGGCGCATGTGGGCCTGGATGGACGGAACCGCAATTTCCTCCTCCTGCGCCGGAAACAAGGGAGGCTGGTACCTGAGAGAGCAGAGGAAGGGGGACAAACCAGAGGATGCATTAATGAGGGAGGGATGACTGGGGACAGGCAGGGGATGAAGAAGACCGGAGCTGAGTCTGGAGGACGTCTTGTTACGGGCACAGACAGTGCAGGTGGTGACGAAGCAGGTGGGTGGTAGAATTGAAGCTGGCTCAGCAGACCTTTCCTCCACGGAGTAGTCGAGACAGGACGTCAGGCTTGATGTTGCGGGAACCAGGGCGATACGTCAACATGAAATTTAACTTTCCAAAAAACAGAGCCCACCTCGCTCGGCGCGAGGTCAATTGCTTGGCTGACTGAAGGTAAATGATCTTATGATGGTCGGTCCATACCACGAAAGGCTGCTCAGCTCCCTCCAGCCAATGCCGCCACACTTCCAGGGCCATTTTGACGGCAAGCAGCTCCCGATTGCCGACATCATAATTCCTCTCTGGGGGAGAGAGCTTGTGAGAAAAAAACGCACAGGGATGGACCATGTTGTCAGACGGGAACCGCTGAGAGAGGACAGCCCCTACTCCTGTATCCAAGGCATCCACCTCAACTATGAACTGTAGCGCTGGGTCGGGCTGAACGAGGATAGCAACTGAGACGAACCGGCGCTTGAGCTCATTTAGAGCAGCCTCTGCCTCTTGTTCGAAGGGATTAGATGTGGAGGTGAGGGCTGTGAGTGGGGCCGCAATGCGGCTGTAGTTCAGAATAAATCAGCGATAAAAATGTGCAAAACCAGGAAAACAGTGTTTGAGGCTGGTCGGGGAGGGCCACTCTGCCACAGCGGACACCTTGCCCGGATCCATGCGCACTTGACCAGGGGCGATAATGTATCCCAGAAAAGAAACTGTGGAGACATGGAACTCACACTTCTCAGCTTTAACAAATAGCTTGTTCTCCAACAGGCGTTGGAGAACTTGGCAAACATGGAACTTATGTTTGCACACTGAGGAGAGGGACTGGGAAAAAATCTAAATATCGTCTAGGTAAACAAAAACAAACAGGTTGAGCATGTCGCGGAGACAAGGGCTTGTCATTGACAAGGGCTTGGAACACAGCAGGGGCATTGGTTAATCCAAAAGGCATGACCAGGTATTCGAAGTCTCCAAGGGGGGTGTTGAACGCCGTCTTCCACTCATCACCCTCATGGATGCTGACTAGATAGTAGGCGTTACGCAGGTCCAGTTTAGAAAAGACGGAGGCTCCATGGAGAGGGGCGAAAGCAGAGCTGATTAATAGCAGGATTAATTGCCACATAAGGGTTGCATGTTGGGACTAGGGAGAGAAGAAGAAACAGCTCGGCTCGCCAGTATCTCTCCTACTACTGTACCCTGGTGGATCTCTCTCTGCGGCGCTCGCGGAGTCAGTTGCCTAACCGGATAGCAAGGGAGATGAGTTAGTCGAGATCCGGGGGATCGTCGCGGGACTCAAGCTCGTCCTTACACCGTACACATTGCCTGGGTAAAATCCATGTATGAGGAACAGACTGCCGACTGTCTGTAACACAAATAAATACAATACAAATAAGATACAAAGTGTGGAGACCAGAAATTCAAACCTGGTAGGTAGGTAACACAGAGCTAACCTGCCGGTGGAAGATGGGGTGGTGGTGGGAAGCTCAAACGAACGGGCAGTGTAAACGACTGCTCAGCTATGGTGGAACTAACATGACTTGGCTCTAAAGCCTGACCCATGAACATGTGACATGATCAGCAAAAGTGAGAACAGTCGTAATACGTAATACTTCAATTCTTCAATTTAGTCAGGACACTTAAGTCGTTCATGTATTTTGGTTTAATAAAATGTACAGTTAGATTTGGTGTAAAGGATGGCTCCACTCTGATATAGCTCCCCACTTCAACTAAACCACATTATAATACAAATAATACACATAGCGGGGAGCCCATAAACTTCTAACCCCCAAAACAGCAGTACCATCCAATACGACTAAGACTATGCGTCCGATCTGAACCGGTACCTGCTTACCTGGTGTGTCCCCCACTCGTGCAGGGAGGGGGATTCTTCTTTTTCAACCTGAATCAGACGAGGGTCATTCTAGCATTATGTGAAACTAAAACTATGGGTCCGATTTGACAACCGGTTCCTGCTTAGCAGGGTGACCCACCCGGTGTCCCCCCGCATGCACGTGTGAGGACGGGCTTGACCAACCTGGATCAGACGGGGGTCATTCTAACATTACAGTATGTGACCTACACTAAACTATATCCCAAGTAACAGCCGTGCTAGAACAGAGCACGTCTACCACCATGGACCCACCATGGAAGAATGAGAACTGCCTGTCATTCTACTGCTACGCAAATCAGTCCCAACCACCGGCAGCTAGAATAACTGTCCATTGCATACTTGTATTCACTGTACCGAATATGCACCATTGCCATGCGAGCTAAACAACATTACTCAGCGCCTTTTGAGCTTTCTTTTCTTTCTTTTCTTTCTTTTTCTGAATTCAACCTAATGTAACGTTCATAAGTAGCTGAGGACCATCGACCCATCTTCATCAAAGTGGCAGTTGATATGTCAGTGGTTGAAACCGCTGAGGTTGCCGCGCCAATGCGGAAGGAGTAAGGTGTGTATACGTCCGGGGACAAGCCACATTGTTGGCACTGGAACCAGAGATGAGTAGCGAATCATCCTTGGGTCATGGGTTTCTCTCCTCCTTGCCCGTGGTCAACCATGCAATATCGAGACATGGAAGAAAGAGGACAAAGCAGTATTAGTTTGAGATATAACAATGAGAGTTCCTCTGCTGTTCCTATCGGAGAGTCATTGTGAACAAGTGATTTATCCATTTCCTAATCAGCGAGTGTGAGATCGTAGGCCGGATCGAAATCGGCACTACGACTAGTGTACTCGCCATGCCTAGGAAACCCATAAAAAGCTGTAAGAAAACACAATTCCAGTAAATCATCCACTTAATCACTGAAAACTCCACGTCTGAGAAAACACTGTTTGTGCACTAGAGGTCGAAGGAAGACGTTTATCATTGCCGGAGATGGATGACCCGCATCTGGTCATAGGTTTCCCTCCTTGATGATGAACATCGGTTTGTAGGCATCGTTGGTGGTAGGCATTGCAGATAGCAGGACATGGAAAAGAAGGGATACGAGCACAATTACTTACTATTACAATGGAGTTCCTCTGCTACCTCTATCAGTATGAGAGTGAGTAAACAAAGTCATCCAATCTAATCAGAAAGTGTGAGAATCATAAAGGTAGAAGAAAAATCACAGACAGTGATTCACCATGCCTTAGAAGCCCATGCAACCGTGAGAACCTAGAAACTACTCGGCGACTAAGTCTACATGATACATCATTGAGTGACTTAAAACGTCCTTTTCCTAGAGGACACCAGCTGTTCACTTAAAAGAAGAATAAAAAACCTTAACATGCTAAATTGGTTTCCTTAATCCCTGAGAGACTAAGAAGACTATTTAAAACTGCAGGAACTTGCCCACAGCTGACAAACCTGTCATCTGAGCATTAGGAGGCTGTAGTTCTGTAGTCTTGCTGCCCCTTTCACATGTATAGAGCAGCCTTGAAACACAACGGGACGTAGTCTAGAAACTAACCAGTCTAACCATGGAGGGGGGGGGGAAGCATTGCAAGCCGCATCCAGGCACATTGAGCAGGACAATAATTTGCACCATGCTCTGAACCAAGTTAGTTAAGACCCCCAAAACATAATGAAGAGCTGCATCGCAACTCAACAAGCATGTCTGTAAAAAGGATTAGCGCATGTCGGATGACACCCGGCATTCAACATAAAGTGCAATGATAGCAAGTGCACTGTAAACTTGTCTTTTCCCGCAAATATATAGTGCCTCTAAAAGAGAATGAAGGAGAACATGTAAAAGAAGCAAAAAGTTAGATCCAGACCTTAACATGACATACTATAACATATAACACTAATAACATGTGTTCCCGATACTTATATCCCTACCGTTAGAAGACAGATTTATTTAATTTATACGCAAATATCTGACTACAAAAGCGAAGCTACCCAAGTTAACACAAGCTGATCCGTATTGACATAGCTAAAATGCTAAGAATTAGCTGCATGCAGGCTCACAAGCAAATATTTTTTCAAATCGCCTAGTACTGTAGTAGTACTACATTATTGTAGTAATAGCCAAACTGAGTACTGGAACCGGTAGTTGTTAATCAGTCTTGACAGCTATGTATTAGCTACACTCCTAGCTCCTCACTTAGCACCCAACAGCAATTTTGATGCGTTGAAACGTCAACTCATACTCCTGAACATTCTCCAAGTCAGACGCAACTCAACGTAGTTCATCAATGAACCAACAGTGTAATTAGTGGCTTTCTCAGCAAGTCCAACTATTGTAATTGCTCATGCTGTTATTACAGTGGCTTCGGAAAGTATTCAGACCCCTTCACTTTTTCCACATTTTGTTGTGTTATAGACTCAATTTCAAATGTATTATTATTTATTTTTTTGCGATCAATCCACACACAATACCCTATAATGACAAAGTTTTTAGAAGATTTTAGAAAATGTATTCAAATTGAAATAGCTAATTTACATAAGTATTTAGACCCTTTGCTATGACACTATTAAATTTAGCTCAAATGCAAAAATGTCATCAACAAATCACTGAATAACTTGAATTGCGTCCATTTTAATGCAAGGATAATAAGTTGTGATTTTGTGTACAGTCCATTATATGTGCCCTATGCAGTCCAAATAGGGCACTTTGAGCTGTTAAAAGCCACCAACACTTTGTATGACACCACTCATGGTTGAAACTCACTTGGGTTAGATTCTAGACATGTTGCAGAGTAGATTGGTGGTAAATATTCAGTTTAGCCTTGGAAACATATTTGTTTACAGTCCATTATACAGTGCCTTGTGTAAGTAATGAGACAGTGAAAAATGTTCTCTTCTTTTGGCTCTACATTCCAAAAGTTTGGATGTGCCCTATCAGGGTATCAGGGTAATTAGGATATTAGAAGAATTATAAACCCATAAAAACACCAATAATACATTGAAATGATAAAATGTTTATTTCCAGAGATAAGTTAGAAGTTGTGGTTCCTTTATCCATATTTGCTCTTTCTTAATGCTTAAACAAGCTTAACATGGGTGATTTTATTTTTGAAGAAATCCTCATTTACATACACCCGAGGTAGGTGGGCAGAGTCCTACTAATGTCGTTCACGGAACAAACAAATGGACGGATTGTGGGGGACAATTAGGAAACTGTTTTGCTGAAAATGTTACTGTTGTGTTCATGTATGTTATTGCTGTGGGCATGTGAACTTCAGTTTCATACAAGTGGTAATGTGTGAACATTGTACTCAGAATACAAGTGTTTAGAGAGAGTAAATACCGGTAGGTGTTTATTATTCTGGATTTGGGTCCTACATGTAATTATACTTTCATAAATACAGACTGGTTGGTACATATGTTTACGCCATGACATAACGTTTTGTTACACTAACAGGAGAGGACATGAAATACCCTTGCAGAGCTGGCCCATTGTGGAAGCTGTGGTTCAATATTAAAGGTATTGGGTTTTCTTCATTTTCATCAGTGATATGACATTTACAATCTGAATGCTGCTTTCTGGTGACATTACGTGGCATTTAACAGAGTTTGAGATTGCGTGAGGTTAATTAACTCACCAGAAGGATGCATATCTATTTCAGAGGGGTGAAAGTAAACATTTTGAAAAAGCGTGACAAATCTTGAAATTCTGTATTATTATATTGATCCTCCTCCAGCACTTAAACAGTATAAAGACGTTTGGATACACACATTAGCATGAATTAGCTAAAAAAATAAATTGAAAGATTTAATCATATCGCTAACCAATATTTGCAAGAGACAAAACACTCTTTAATATGGGGTGGGAGGGGGGGGACCAAGCTAACCAAGCTGGGCCCACCCATAAATCATACAACTTGGGTCAAGGCCACCCTTGTTCAAGGTCTACATTTCCATTTTAATTTTCTGCTTAGTGGATATATTGATACATATGGCGACACGGTGAGTAGGCTCTGGGTATGACCTTCTCGTTATGTGCCCAGTACAAATGAGGCATAGACATTCTCCATCCAATTCTAGCTTTTGAAAATGTGACAGTCTTAACCCACACTCTGAATTGGGATTTTGTAGGTGGTTGAAATTTGCCCAAAATTGGTGACTTTCTAACCTTAGCAGTTTGTCGTAGTTTGACTCTCAACACCTGAGATTGTCAACAGACCAGCATGCTGTTATTCAACGAAACTGACAGACATATCTCACTGTGTATTAAGGGCAGGTTGCCTAGGCTGCACTGGGGAAGGAAGGAGGTGGCAGTGGGTTCAGGTTAAACATTTTTAAACACAATTGTTGTAACTAAAGGCACAGAGGTTTTCTAGACTTTTTTTTTTTCTAGACCTAGATTTTTTTTTCAGGCTCAGGCTCATGAAAATGTCTTTGATTTCAGCCTCGGGCTGGGCTTGGGCCTCATATCAACAGGCCTGGGTCGGGTCAGGGTTGAATTTTTTCAGGCCTGTTTAAAACTAGTCTGTCTCCCAACAGACTGCATAGGCCAAGGGGGGTTCTGACATCCATGGTGCTGTGGAAGCTGAAGTGGAGGTGAGGTTTGCACCCTGATAGATGGTGGAGGCTGAGGAGGCCCACTGGGCTGTGAAGGATGAGGCTGAGCGGAGGCCTGTAGCCCCTTGAGATGCATGCGGGGGACTCCTCAGGAAGCTTAGGAAGTTCGGTAAGAAAATGGAATGTTCGGTAAGGTTAACTTGAGGTAGACTGGAAATGAACATCAAATAGTGACTGATGTTATAGAGGGTTGCTGGAGGAGGAGTGGGAGGAAGCCGACGACATCTTGTCCTGCTCAGCTGCAGCAGAGCCATGTTTGCTCCCCCCTTGGCTGTTGGAGGGAGCCCTAAGCCCCATATGTGGTGACAGACTCATCCCAGCCTTCTTCTCTAGAAAAGCAACTATTATTTGTGCTTCCTCCAGCTCCTTTTCTGCTTGACACAGCTGTCTCTGCCGTGCCAATCAATCGGCTATTGTCTCCTGTGCTTGCAAAGCCTCCCATGTATTGGTATCCAAGAGCTGACACTCCTCATCGACCTGAATATCCTCCATGACTTGCTCCAGAGTCAGACATTTAATCTGTTCCCTCAAGGCAGCAGCTTGTGAGTCAACCAGGGCCGTTGATGGGGTTCCAGTCTACTGCCACAAACGGCTGGATTTTAGGGTATTTGCCTTGGATTGTCGCTCCGAGCGTGTGTGCCTACTGTATCTACTGTACTCTGCCAGATGTGTTTGATGTGTTTGGCTTCAAGGAAGGCTTTGTTGTACTAGGGGCTCCATAGGTACAGGTAAGAACATTATTAAGGGGGTCTCTATAGGTCCAGAAGAGGGCTCCAATGGGTTGTCCAATGGGCCAGTAGAGTGTCCAATGCGGGCTCACCATGTCCCGGAGAGGACCCCAAGGAGGGTCCCATAGGCCCATGTGGGGGATCCAACGCGGGTCCCAGCGTTGGGTAGACGGCTTTCGGGAGAGCCTGTGTGGACTCAGGGGGAGCCTGTCCCTCTGAGTCCACACTCCTGTCTGCCGACAGTGCAAAAACCAGGGCACCACCTGAGGCTGCGAGGGGACTAGTGGGGTCAAAGTCTTTATCCAAAACAGCACCTGTACCACCACACTTTATCCAGTGTAATCGATTTGAGATGGTAAACTCAGTCTTCAAGTTCAAATACCCCCACCACCACTGTTGAATTGCTAGCTTTTCCATAGCATAGCTGGTTTACATCGGGTATTTGAGGAGACAGTCACGTGTGTTGGCAAATCAGTGGTGGCAAGTTCAAGACTTAGTTGGAGCAACTTGAATTGCGGGGCTAGTGTTTGCAACTTCACGTCTGTTTCACTGGCTCAGACCATTTAGTAAAGGCAGGATGCCTAGGCTGCATTGGGTAAGATAGGAGGTGGCAGTGGGTGTAGGTGGAGGACAAAGATAAGATCAGGGAGGCAGAGAATCAGATTTAGAGAGGGTTAGCTGCCATTTATTTTCCAGTTTCCACTTGTTTTCCATGTTCTGCATTGTAAATGCTATATGTCATAATAAATGTCATAATAAATACATGAAACGTGTGAAATGTGAAACTATACATTGGATTCCATCATTAATATCATAATTTGAAGAAGTCATAATATCAGTATCAAGAAGTCACCATTTGTTCAATAATAACATAAGCAATTCACATAATCTCAATAGCACAAAAGGTATCATTTACAGAGTACTACAGGATTGTTAATAGACATGAACATAAACATCCATATCAGCCGGTTCCAAGATCAGTTCATCGGATATATTTCACGGCAGTATTTAATTTAATAACAATAACAAAAGTGAGCATTCCTCCGGACATATGTCAGAGAGAGGATCATGGAAATAAATCACGTTGTTACTCACGGGGCCAATGTTACTCACGGGGGCCAGGTTACCTGGTTAGTTCTTTAGTTTTAGTTTAGTTCTTTTTTTGTACGTAGGTTTATTTACTCAAAATATGCTGCTGACGACCTGGCAATAGCTTCATTCACCTGGCTTTCATTCAGTCAGTGGCTGGCTCACCTCACACTCCTATCAGACTGACCGTCAAGCAAAGGGGAAACTTCAGACGAGCCTTTAAATCAGCCTTGTTTTTGGAGACGGGTGGAGTTAACCCCTTTGTGGAGAGCATAAAATGACTTGACAAAAGATTCATAAAAATGATTGGGGCACAATACTGAGGGGGCAACAATAAAGAAAATGTTTTAAATGTGATCAAAACAAATGCTGAAAATCATTGCCGCTTGGCTGAACTCAAAAGGGATTACGTCTACAAGCAAAGGGACCTCTGTATTTACAAGGTGCGTCGCTGTCGCAGAGAAAATGGGACGGGGGGGAATTAAAGGGGCCGTGTCGGAGCCTTCAATACAAACTGGTCAGCCTAAGATTCGGAGCAGGTTCCTTGAGGCAGACACACCCTCTATCTCCTCGTGGCTATATCGTATGCACAAGAGTGAAGGTGGGGGACAATGGTGGCCAAGATTTGCATTTTGACCTTCTTGATACAAATGTGAGTTTGCCCTTTCTACAGTATGGCTGTCCACAGGCAGGAGAAAGACATCAAATGCCACCAGCTTGCAAAAGAGTAGCGGATGAGGGAAGATATCTATGACTCATTTCCTCTTTGTTTCCTCACACGATTCCCTTTTAGCAGAAACATTTAAAGGCAGTTTCTGCTTATAGAGGGATTGGTCAAAAAACAGGTACATGCACCCTCCTCACATTCTGAACGAAATGAGTTGTATGAGTTTATTTTTCTAATCTACTGGTAAAAGGAAAAGGAGTATTTGATTACGGGTATTCATGTTTTTCAGATGTGTCTTTATTTCCAGTGTGTGAGGATCAGTTTGGGTAAGAGGGATGCCATCATGTGGTTACAGACGCTCAATACACACATTTGATTTGTAATTTAAGAGAGTGAAATAAGGACAACAAAATGCTTTGAGTAACATAATATCATGATTTATTTTTGCTAATAATAAACCCCTTTCTCAACAGCTACTAAGCAGTTACATGCAAGAAAAATGTGTACAAAATATATAGTGTAAAACGCTATAAAAAGTTAATTATATGGGTTAGAATAAATGTTTATTTTTTCTCCCCCAAAGTTGTTCTTCTGAAATTTCAACCTTGACACACACAAAAACAAACTGAAAATGGCGTATTATACAGTAGTAACTGTATATGTTACTGACTTACGTCTTCTACTCCGAAACGTCATGTATAACTGTAGAAAAAAACACTGATTAATTTGTCAGAATTATATTTCCATTTCAGCACCTGTTTAATTCTTTGGTATTTGAATATTACACAAGGCAACAGGGGTAATAAAGGCACATAAAGGCATACAATGGCATGTTTAAAATTGAGGTTAGGCTATGTAGTTAAATCACATAATACCTCTAATCTGTGACTGGAATGTAACAGGATGTGACAAGTATATTATACATTGAATCCAGATGAGTTACAACCCATTAATCTACAATTCACTGTAGTGATGAACATAATAAATGTAAGATGCAACAGGTATCAGGAGTCATGGATAGGATACAGGTACGAGTAGTGGATAGGATACAGGTACGAGTAGTGGATAGGATACAGGTACGAGTAGTGGATAGGATACAGGTACGAGTAGTGGATAGGATACAGGTATGAGTAGTGGATAGGACACTTCAGGCCATGCAAAGCAATCTTCTACCATCTGCAGAGTTTAAGTTACATTTCTCATATTCAGGTTTTTAGAGAAGGTTTACCCACACAACCTGATACAACATGAGTGAGATTGCCCAATTTACTAACCACCAGTGGTTATCAACAGAGAACATTCCACATTTACAAATGTCAACTTAGCAAGAACACCATACAGATAGAATTGACAATTTATAACATCTTGAATCTTGTAGGTCCTGATCTACTGCATAAATAGTACTGCCAAGTGTAAGTATGAATACCCAGAAAGATAAACCAGAAGCTTATCATTTGGCGCCCTCTTTCTGTGGTAGAGGAAATTATACTGTATGTACGCACAGAGTTATTCATACAAACTTTGACAAGTTTAACAACACCCAGGCTGGCTTTTGACAAAAACATTTATGATTTGGCAGATAAAGCAAACAATGATAACAATAGTGATTAAAGTATTCCATTTTGAATTCATTTGCCGTCTGACTCGTCAGTTCCATTTCTTCACATGAACCCGGAGCTACAGAAAATAATGGAAAGAAATGTTATTTAGAGAGAGAATTGATTTAGAAAATAGCAACAACTAAATATGTGAATACTAAAAGAGAAGTTAGAGAAGCTTTAACATTACCAAAAGCGAAAGATGATTTTTCAAGCCCATTGTTTTTCTTTTTTAAACTGTGGGTATTTAGGAGCTTATTCACAATATGAACAATGTCTGAATATCTGTCTATAAAGATAACATATTCTGGGTTTAATAATCAAAACAGTTGTAATGTTGTAATGATGCGAGGCAACCAAGCATATCAACTCAAGCCTTTTTCTGTGAAAATGTTTTTATAACAAAAGCAATGGGCCTTAATTAAAACACATTAGGGGAGTGTGACATCAAATAAGTAAACAGGCGAGTGTCTGTAAACAAAATGGTGTCTTTTGTCATAAATACTTTCACAAGCTCTGCTTTTCCAATAAATCAAGAGTGTCTCCTTATCAACTGATCTAAAGCATACAGATTTGATGGCTGTTTTACCCTGCCTCCCTATCTCACTTCAGAGGTTTCTGGAGCAACAGTTTCGATTTTGGTTAGTAGCCACGTCAGAAGACAAGTTAACGTCAGACGCCTCGGGGCTCCTGTCAATCAGAAATTGAGTTATCATACTATTTAGTTACATGACAGAAGTATCCTGTCAATATCACACAGATGCACTGGATGAGTCTGGACAATTACAGGCATCACAACACATTAAAACACACTTCTCATGCTGGTTTACAGTCATGAGAAAAAATTAGGACACCCTATGAAAACCTTTGTCTTCTTCAACATATTCAAACATATGGACATTTGATATTCATTTGAACAATATTGAAAAATTGAGGTAATATAACTAAACAAATACAACTGAAACAAATTATTTAAAAAATGATTGGTAAAATGTAATTAATAGAAATGCAATCTTCTTGTGAGGAAAAAGTTAGGACACCCCCACATTTAGTTCCACTTAAAATGCCTAAAATTATAATAAAGAGCACCACATCAGGTGCAAATGATTAGAACATCGTTACAGAGGATTTTGGAGGAGCCTGTCCTATTTAAGCCTCAGATATTTAGTTTGGTTTGCTCTTGATTGTTGAAGTGAGTTGCATCACCATGGCGAGATCAAAAGAGCTCTCTGAGGCCTTCAGAAGAAAAATTGTAGATGCATATGAGTCTGGGAAGGGATATAAAAAGATCTCCAAACTATTCGAAATTGGCCATTCCACTGTCCGGAAAATAATTTACAAGTGGAGAACATTTAAAACCACCACCAACATGGCCAGGTCAGGCCGCCCAAGCAAGTTCAGCATAAGAGCTGACCGAAAGATGCTTAAAGAAGTCTCCAACAATCCCAGAATGTCATCACGAGACCTACAGGTATCTCTTGCCACAATTGATGTCAAAGTACATGCATCCACCATAAGAAAGAGACTGAACAAGTTTGCATTACATGGGAGGTGTGCAAGGAGGAAACCCCTGCTGTCAAAAAAAAACATCAGGGCAAGACTAAAGTTTGCCAGAGAACACCTAGAGAAAGACCAGAACTTCTGGAACAATGTGCTTTGGACAGATGAATCCAAAGTTGAACTATTTGGGCACAGTAAGAGTAGACATGTTTGGCGCAAAACCAAGACAGCATTTGAGAACAAGAACCTCATACCAACTGTGAAGCATGGGGGTGGAAATGTCATGGTTTGGGGCTGCTTTTCTGCAGCAGGGCCTGGTCAGCTCACCATCATAGAATCCACTATGAATTTTGTATTGTATCAGAGGGTGCTTGAGGAAAATGTGAGACCATCTGTTCGAAAGTTGAAGCTGAAGCAGATGTGGACCATGCAACATGACAATGACCCAAAACATTCCAGTAAATCTACCAAGGAATGGCTCAAGAAAAATAAATTGAGAGTTCTGGAATGGTCAAGTCAAAGCCCGGATCTTAATCTTATTGAGATGCTGTGGATTGATTTGAAACTGGCTGTGCATGCAAGACACCCCTCGAACATCACACAGCTGAAAGAGCTCTGCAAGGAGGAGTGAGAAAAACCTTCTCCCAATTGATGTCAGAGACCTGTAGACAGTTATAAGAAACGTCTAATTGAGGTTATTTCAGCCAAGGGGGGCAATACTAGCTATTAGGGCATAGGGTGTCCTAACTTTTTCCTCAGTAGGAATTGGCATTATTGTTAATTTTTCGTTAAATAAATGATTACAAAGTTACATTTTCATAGTTTTTTGTTCAATTACATCCCCTTTATCTATAGACATTGTTAGAAAGAAGATAACATATTGATATGTCCATATTTTTAAGAGAATAACTTAATATTTTGGGGGGTGTCCTAACTTTTTCTCATGACTGTATGTCTAAACATGCACAGATGTGCACAGTGAGTGAGGAAATGAAGCAAAGTGGGAAGTGAGTGATGAGTTAAGAAGGGAGAGGGGTAATGTGTGTCCTACTTTTTGCGGTCCTTGTCCTTTTTGAGGTTGGCATTGGTGTTGAAGGACTGGCCTTGGAGCAGTTCAGTAGCTGCTTTCTTTTTGCTGAAGGTATTGATCTCATCCTCAAGTGTCCTCCTCTTCTCATCCAGCTTACTCTTCTCCTCCTGGTGCATTCTTTTCAGTTGCTCAAACTTGCCCTGCAACTGAAAAACCAAGAGAAAATACTTTTTACTAAATGAAACCAAAAATCATACATTTATAGTAAAGACCGATACAGATTAAGATTGTCATGTTCATGTTGTTTCTGGGTGCCACATCAGTCTTGCCTGTGTAGACTAACATACCATTCAAGGTTGGAAAGTTGCGCAAACACAGTACCTCTCTCTCTGCCTCCTTGAGCTCAGTCTCCTTCTCCTTCACTCGCTGGACAAACATCTGTCTCATCTCCTCCTCTCTCCGCTGCAGCTCTCCCAGGAACTCCTGCCGCTTGGCCTCATAGGTCTCCTGCAGGCTAAGGACACACACACACACACACACACACACACACACACACACACACACACACACACACACACACACACACACACACACACACACACACACACTTCTATCTATATCTACTCACAGGCCTTTTTACTAGGTAAAATTCTAATTGTGTGCGCGTGCATGTGTGTGTGTCAGCAATGTTATTACCTGACCGGTTTGCACTCAGGGTCTGTGTCTTTGAAGCCCATCTCCTCCAGTTTGCAGCGGCGGTAGAGTTCGTAGTGGCGTGTGTGTGTCTGCTCCCTCAGGTCCTCCATGTTCACACAGATCAGCATCTCCCTCAGCTTCACAAAGTCACAGTGGTTCTCATTCTCCACTGAAACACACACAACAACCCTTACTTTACCACTGAAACACACAACAACTCTTACTTGATACTAACATATTTAGAAGCTGCACATGTAAAACAGGTTTGTACCTTGCACCACACCCCAGGGATACTGTCGAGCCTTGACCATTTTGTTTCCAATCTTCACCTCCTCTGTGCTCCCAACAACAGCAAAGGGCAGGATACTCTTAACAGAAGCAAATGTATCAGAGACATTTGTAATACTGAGGTCATAGTACTGAGGTACGACATAGTTAGGAATGAAACAGACACTGCTTGGAGCCAAAGTAGGATTCAGGACTCACATTCATGGCAGTGTTGATCTTAGAAACTGTCTCATCGTCCACAGGAAACTGGTAGATTTGGACACCATTACTGACCAGCTCGCTCATGATCTTTATCTTAAACTTGTGGAGCTCGCTCTTGGAGATGGTATCTGCTTTGGCAATGACCGGAATGATGTTGACCTTAGAAAATAAATGAATCACAAATTCAAAACAAATCTAAAATCAATCATAAACACCAGTTTGGCCCATTTGTTCTTTATGTACAAAGACATCCCAGTTATACTGTACAAACAAATTCTTAAACCCTTTTCTGCTCTCATGAGAGAACTGTTAAACCTAAACTTAAGACCAGGCTCCAAAGGCTCCTGTAGGTGCTCCTCTGAGTCAACCCATTGCTATTGCAGACTTGTTCAGTCCTGTAACAGAAGCATTACTCACCATGCAACTCCCAGATCTAACTGGTATACAACTTTGCTTACGGACAAAAAAGGACTACAAATGAAGAGAGAAACAGGAACACCTATTCACCATTCAGGTCTAGGCCTAATATACTGTATCCTCACTTGTACACACTGCTCTTACTACATACCACTGCTCTTCTGTACATATCTGTCTATACTGTTCATAATGCACATATCCTTATATTTTTCTTTTAATACTACTGTTAATACACTGCACATATCTGTACATACTGCACATACCTGTTTATACTGTTCATACAGCATTCCATATTTATTCTGCTATTTACTACTAATGTTACTGTTAATACATATATACTGCATTGCCTATACAGCTCATATGCTGCTTACACTGTTCATACTGCATTCTATTTATTCTGCTTATAATGCTACTGCTAATTCATATACTGCTTACACTATACTGCACTACCTGTATATACTGTTCACACTGCACTTTTCTGCTTTTTTGCACTTCTGGTTAGACGCTAACTGCATTTCGTTGTCTCTGTACTCTGTACTCTGCACAATGACAATAAAGTTGAATCTAATCTAATCCACTTATTCTGGCACAAATACTGTACATATTTGATCTATAAAAAACAATTTCTGAAAAAATCTCTCTTCCAATAATTAGTCTTTGTGTTATAGATCCAGGGCAAAAAATTAACACTCGCCATCTGCAGGTAGATTTTGGCATTGGCGGGTAAATCTGTAAATCTTACGAGTCAATATGGCGGGTAGCCAACAAAGGTTTGCGAATATTATGCTTCAATTTAAAAACTATTGCGATCCGCGATCCATTGATTCAACATTTGTGACAACACTCTTGCTGCTCCTGCCTCCTCCAGCTGACTGTAACTACTACCCACTCACGCTTCTCCTGACTTTCAAACGAACCGCAGAGTCTGAGCTTTCTTAGTTACAACAACGTCTTTGGTTACAACCTAAAATAAAGCATAACAGTCAAATTCAACTACACGCAACAGCACGAGATAGAAGACATACAGGAAACAATATTTAGCTGTATTTTGACAGGAATAGGCGCAAAACTTAAAGCCTACAGGAGGTTTGTTCTGTACAGGGAGTAATTTTCAATGTGTCAGAAGTCATGCTAATGTGTTTTTTGTAATCTTTGCCTTAATATTGGTTTAAAAAAAATATGTGGCTGGTAAAAAAATCTGAGTGGTTGGTGAATTTTCTCATCCACCAGACATTTTGGCTGGTAGACCAATAAGTTACATTTTATGCCCTGTCAATTGATTGGAATGCCACAGAATACCACACTGATATAGATCAGTGTGGTATTCTGTGGCATTCCAATCAATTGACGATCATGCATCAGGTTAGTGGTTGTGCAATATTCTCAACATACAGAGGAGCAGAGCAAGCTGGGATTCCCCAAGAACTGAACTGTTTAGAACTTTGAAAAAACATAAAAAGAAAAACAATTGGAACAGAGACAGACCTCAAGTTTTAGGACCTCACCTTACTGTCCAGCTTCTTCATGGTTACCAGGTCCAGAGATTTGAGAGAGTGCCCTGAAGGGGCGATAAAGTACAGACAGGCATGGATGCGGGAGTCGTGGTAGTTGTGCAAGGAACGCTTGATCTTCAACTCCTCCTGTAGATACGACTCAAACTGGGTATCAATGTAGTCCACAACATGCTGGTAGCTGGACAAGAAAATAACCGAGGAGAAAAGATTCAATTTTAGGTGTTGTGAGTGGCATGAGCGCATGTGGTAAAAGTGAATTGAGGTAAATAAAAAGGTGTACAATATGCTTAAATTGTCTTTGACCAGAGCAGACACATTGGAAAACAGCTCATGAGAGCAACATTGTGGTTCCACTTGCCTCTCCTGCTTGTTCATCTGGTCCCCAAAGCCCACCGTATTGACAATGGTCAATTTGAGGCGGACGTTGCTCTCTTGCAGGTCATAGGTCTGTGCTCGCAGCTTCACCTTGGGCTCGAAGTGAGACGACTCAAAGTTTTCAAAGTTAGTGTTGAACAGAGTGTCCATCAGGGTGGACTTTCCAATACCTGTTTCACCTGGATAGTGAAGAAAATTGGGTAAAGGGACACCACTGATTTCTGACCTCAAAATCATTGTCCAGATCACATTACGAATGTGTGAAAACAGCTTCCAAATGTGTTCTGTAGATCAAAAGCTAGGTATTACTAACCTGTTTGAGGATTTTACCGTATTTGGGGGTAATCACATGGTGTGAAAACTACAAGGAGGTTTATGGAGTGAGCGTACCATTTCAGAATAAGATACCTGGTTTGTTTGCATCCATAAGCACCTGCTAACGCATACTATCACTTATCTTAGTTTAGACACTCTTCTGTTGTAGGCTGGGAGTGCAAAGCACTATGGTCGTTGCAGGCAATTCTATTACTTCCTGGTCAGATAGAAGGCTATTTTCTCACTTATTTACTCAAACTTGTGTATATTTCCTGGCTATTTAGACAACAAAGACCACTAATAACCTGTTGTTGAGTCGTGGTGACAATCTGTGAAATGTTCTTTTAATCATACTGTAATTGATAACATGGCATCATAAAATTACTATTATAAATAATTAATATTTATCAATTTCAAACCATTTAAGACTGTTACACTTTCCAAAGAATGATACCGGTGATTGATTGTGCACTTTAAGAGAGCTTACTCGGCCAACAATACATTTTAGCAACACTTATTGGGAAAGAGATTCTTTTTTCATGATCTTGAAACATGATTTTATTGTAACATTAAAATGATACTCACCAATGCAGAGGATGTTGAAGCAGAAACCCTGGCATGTTGATTTGTTCACCAACTGGTGAGGCAGGCTGTCAAAGCCTACGTGGCCAGACAAGGACAGGGGCCGTGCATTTTTGTCCTGTTATAAGGAGACACAATAGTCTTCTCTTTAGTAGGCAGATAGCATAGTAGTTCTAACAAGCTAAAACGGTTCAGGAAAACTGGCTGTGTGGAAGTCAGGCTAAATTCCATTAATCAACTGGTTTTACTCTGGGTCCCAGTTACGTAGACTTTATCTAAGTGACCATTTTTCTAGCCATGTTTACTTTGTAAATACTAACCATAGAAAACCTGCAACACAGGAGCTTTATGGGTACCTTGAAAAAAGTTGCTCTCTAAACACTCAACAGTTGTCTTACAATACTATTGACATCCTACCGATTTATGACCTGTCCCTCTCTGTACTGACACAGCAGGAGATTGTGGCACAGGTTGA
The DNA here is from genome assembly GCF_951799395.1 of Argentina silus. NCBI lineage: Eukaryota > Metazoa > Chordata > Actinopteri > Argentiniformes > Argentinidae > Argentina > Argentina silus. The sequence goes on from NC_139668.1 coordinate 1,955,162, forward strand.
TAGACCTGGAACGGCTGGGAATGAGACATTTGTTTCAGTATTGTGGATGGCTGATTATGTCTGTATCCAAGTAGCCAGCTACAGTAGTCAGACAAAGTTCAACACAGCATTGCCACTGGACAAAACATCTCCTTAAATTGATGTTATCACAGTCTAATAGAATTAGCTCTAACTGTGGTTACTGAGATTGCAATGGAAACTGTTGGAAACTCAAATTGGCTGACGAGAGTCCGGTTAAAATAGCTTGCTTGTTCCGTACCACATAGTTTTGCATTGGCTCAAATCAACTTCGACTTCGGCTCGCTAGTAACGCGCTAGGCAGCTACTAGCTAGCAATCTTAGCATAAAGTGACTGTTCTGGGAAACTGGATGAAAGTTATAGCTGAAGCGATATCAATGAAACAAAATTATTACCCCCTGAGCGACATCCGACGAAGTCATCGCGGAATAGAGTAGTTAGGAAACCTATCACAGACGGATAAAAAAGTAACGGAGGTAACTAAACATAAAAAAACTAGAAAGTCGCTGAAAGGAATGTAACTAGACTCGATTAGCAAGCCTTTTCATTATCCGCATTAAAATAAATGGCTGGGGAGACACGGGTGTCGTTTTATTGTCTTTACGTTGCACAATTAATGACACATCTTACAAACATATGGTCTTAATATTACTTGTCCGTATGTGCACTATAGTGAACAAATGTAGAGTTATGACAGTTATTTTAGACTGCACGTTTGTCTCTTACAAGTCAGCCACCCCCACCTACTGAATGGTATCAACTACTTTTCCGGAAATTCGTTGGCTGCTGTGAGAGTGTACCAGAGATAAGAAAGATATGCGAAGCCAGAGACACAACTCTGCCCACTTCTTCCGTACCAGGTGATATTGGACGCTATGCAGACAAAACCGTGTGTTTTTTCACTGGAAGGCAATGGGACAGAGTCACAGTTGGGAAACAAAACGATGTATGTTAATTAAAGGATATATTCGGATTTAAAAAAAAACAAATCTCTATTGTTTATGTAAATAGTATGTTGTAGAAGGACCTACCGCAACAAAATGTAAGGTCCCACTTCAATCGTACCACAACTTATAAAAACTGAATTCACCTTTTTTTTTTTTTTAAATCCTTTACAAGGCCAAAATAGACGCCTCAAGAGTAATTAGCAGTAGTGTATATGCAAATTAATACATATAAAGGGTGTTATAACAGATCTGTAACCTGTGCTTTGCCAAATGTGGCATCATTTTTAAAATAGTGTGGTATTTGCTTAACAAATATTTGTGGGGCATCTATGTGGGCCGTTTATGTAGTTTACAAAGGTTTCTATGAGCAATAGAAATAGAAAGCAATATAAAGTGGTATAAAACACTGATTTTGTATTACATTGGTAAATCAACATAATAATGAGACATTTTATTTGTAAAGCGGTTTTCACTTGATCAATCTCAAAGCGCATAGAACTGAGTGCATTTTAAATAGACAAACAATAAAAGGACTGTCTGAAGACGTGAATTTTTTGTCACCCATCACCCATATAGGAGTGCTTTCAGCCTGACACGTACCGTAGAAATGATCCAAAATGGACACAAGCGTCACAGTTTCTCAACACTTCGGTTGCTAGGAGGCGGAGATTTATTCGACTATAGATATATCATGCATAGATCGGTCTGCTGTAAATAACGGTGGCCCTCAATCCACTATGTGTGGGGTAACTGCTCTACCTTTCTAAATCTGTGTCGAATACTCCCATCGTGAGTCAGTGATGCCTCTGGTCTAAGCATTTATAGGACAGGTTAATCTAGAAAACTGGGTGTGTTTATTCAACTCCGTTGGAATAATTGTCCGAATTAACGCTATGTTTCGGAAATATAAGTGTATAACCATTTTATCTTAACCACTTAATCCAATGTAATGGCGACCGAGGGCACACAAGAAGCGGTCCTGCAGTTTCTAACAGAACGAGGTGGTAGAGTGAAAAACGTGGAACTAATGGACTATTTTAAACCAATTTTCCCAAACGATCCTGACAAGAAGGCAATTGTTAGAGAGACATTTAAACGAGCGGTGGACAACGTCGCTTTTGTAAAAATAGAGAATGGAGTGAAAATGGTTTGTTTAAAGAAGAAGTACAGGGGTTCAATGAAGTGGATGGAAACAGAGGACACAAACGGGACAACAGGTAAAGCTACGGCATTAACCTTGGGACAAACGACCCGCAGTATCAATGGCATTGAGACAGTTTTATTAACCAGTGCATCAGATATGACACCGTCAGGATCTGATGGAGAGGCCCACTGTTGCGAATATGCTGTGAACGATGAGGTACAACAAGAAATATCACCTGGCTCAGGTTACGGAACTGACAAAGCCAGAGGAGTAAAACCACAGCCTGACATTTCTGAAATATTTTCGCAAGGGAAAACTGGTGGAAGACGTGCGTCCACAGAGTCTGTCAGCCAACTTGAGGTGGTTCAGAATATTAGTTTCTCCGACGACATGGGTAATGTATTTAGTAGTAAAGAACAGAAGAAAGAAGCCATGAATGTAATACAACGCAATCAGACGAGTAGAGCAGAACTACCTGACGTACCAGAGATATCAGTGATTGAGGCGTCCCCCCTGCCTGCGGCCGCGGATGAATCTATGTTTACACTACCTGGACATCCATTCATGCAAACTATTAGGCCACCTTTGGGACAGGATGCTTTTCTGGACCCAACACTTTCTAACAACTGGGCCGGAACAACAGAAAGTGAGAGTGAACACGTCTCATCAGGTTTATCCCAAGGGAGCAAAGAGGTAAACTTTTGCAATGCTCCGTTAGTGACCAGGCGCAGAACCTCCAGAGGGTCTCAGCGCAGCTTGGAGTCCAGTCACCCGTCAGAGGACGGGCCAGAGGAAGGACAGTATGACTCCCTGTCTGGAAGTGAAAGCAGCACTCCCAAAGATAGCCGGAAGAACTTCATTAAGCTCATGATGAACAGTTCACCCCAAGTTCGACGCAGCATGGTGCTTAGGAACTCCGTTTACCTGTCTGCAAGGTGTAGGGATCCTGCTAGAAGCGACAGTGACTCGGCCTCTCTGGTGTCCTCCACTACAGATGAGTACGGTGCCTTAGTCACACTCGACCCGTTGGAACACGAGTGGATGATGTGTGCGTCAGACGGCCAGTGGGAGAGTCTGCATCGCCTCCTTGCTTGTGAGCCTTATCTGATCATGAAGAAGGATTTTGTTACCGGCTTTACCTGCCTGCACTGGGCTGCCAAGCAAGGCAAACAAGACCTGTTGGCACTTATTATAAACTTTGCCAAACAGCACGCGGTGCATATCAATATCAACGCACGGTCCAGTGCCGGCTACACACCTCTACACCTGGCAGCAATGCACAACTGTGTTGATGTGATGAAGTTACTCATCGGTGCCTACGATGCAGATGTGGAGGCCAGAGATTATAGCGGAAGAAAGGCGAGTCAGTATCTCACAAATAGTGTGACAGAGGAAATACGTGACATCATCGGGGCGGGTGGTGACTCAGACTCAGAGAACACAGATTATGGGAATGGGGGGCGCTGGAGGTTGTCAAAAGTTCTTCAGTCCAAACTGCTTAACCACAATGAAGATGACTCAGGTGATGGATCGGGCCTGGTAAAGCAGAAGCCCCTTCGCCGAAAATCATCCTTCAGCAAGATGAAACCCAGACTTCAAAAAATCCGGACACAGATAGTTCACAGCACATCGTTCCGCGAGACAGAGGAGCTTGATGGGTCCATGAGAAGCTCGTTGAAATCCAGACCCAAATCCAATCTCTTTGGGTGAGAAATATCTACCCACATCAAAGAGGACATAATGCTGTATGCTGGACTGAGAAAATGCCACATAGTCTTATGTTAGATTTAGAAATATATGTGTATTTGTCGAATACTGAAACATGGCCTATATTGACTAAGAATAAGATTCCACCTACTCATTGTCATCCTGTTTAATTTAATACAATAGAGTAAGCTAATGGCTGAATAATTACATGTTTGAAGAAGCTTGCTGAGGTGAAATAAAATATATTGGACATTAAGTGATTTGTTAAGTACCTGGCCAGATTGTCACCACTAATGAGGCTTAACATTTCTGTTTAAAATGGGCCTAAGCCTCTTATTGCAGTGGTTTGCATTACACTATGTCTTTCACCCTAAACATTGCTTACACGTAAAGGTGTGTTTAAAAAGTGTTTAAAAAGATCAATATAACTTGTTGCCTTATGCCATGGTGAACAACCAATCTGCTTTCATTATCCTTGTCAGGCTTTTTTTCTTACTGTTAGCGATGGTATTAAGAAAAAGAAACTCACTGTAACTAGTTTTTATAGGTGTTGATATTGTTATCAGCCAAATGCCTCTCTGTGGATAACAACTTTTCACCAGTCCACCTGTAAAGATTTAAGATGGGTATTTACTCCCTCTTTGCATTCATGTAACAGATTTCAGGCAAGTGTAAAAGCCTCTTGTCCCTAAGTCTGTAATCTGGATTAACCCTGAGGAGATTTCTGTGTCACAAGGTACGGTGAGGCTGAGCATGTGGCATTCAGCGTTGGTCTCTGGCATATGCCTTTACACATGCACAACTGTACGCACATGCTACTGTAGCCGTTTGCAATCCAAGTGCTGTTGAGTTCTGTTCACTTTAGGATCTATATATTTTAGATCTGTTAATGTTGAGATGTTGGATTAAAGGCGTGCTCAATTTTATGACATGAATTAGGCATGAAAAATGTCTTATTTCAAAAGTTCAATCCTAAAAACTAGAGCATATAAAACATGTATTCTATTACTTTGACTTGATCATTACTTTGTTATCGCAATACCTTATTATTGTGTGCAGACATGTCATACATAGGCCACCCAGTGATTTGACATGCACCAATGGTTTTGCAATGTGTCAACAAGCCCCAGCTTGCTAGCTCTAGAGAGCTACACTCAACTGAGAGTATAATCTTTGGACCTGGCTCTCACACCAAACAGAGCTCTCCTGCATTCTGAGTTCTCTTGCTCACTGCTTCACAGTGCAGCAATGCTAAAATGCAGCCATGTCCTCTGCCATTGATATGGTACCACTGCACTGTTTGCATTCCCTTCAGTAATATTATTTGGTTCAAGGTCAGGTTGTAGGCTATGTATTTATAGTGGTTTGCTTTGGTGAATGGGATGTTGTCAGGGATATTGTCTGCTACCTTGCTCAGTCATGTTCCTGAACATATGTCAGTACTGTATGTCTCATTTGTTTTTGATCCAGTTTGCACTGATTTCTAGCTCTTTTTATTACTTTGCACTTTTTTGTACTTACATGGTTCTTTCATGGAAAATGGATGAGGGTTAGGGTTCTATCTGCTACAGTGAGTTAGAGGTGGGTTGACTGTAATAGTTAATAGTTCTACCTTTTATAATAGCGGTTGTCTAAACCATCATGGATTAATGTGAATCTGATTTATCTCTGTGTTTCCAGTCAGACAGGGGGCTGGATTACCCTTCATGACTAAGGATCTAAGAAAGTCTTGACCACCTGACCTGTCACACTATCAACATGTAATTCACAGTTTATCCTCAAGGTGGCACTGGATGTGCCTCCACACTCCAAGACAGTTAGAAACAGATTTTCACACTTCTTTCTCTAAATTGTCTTAAATGATTGGAATCTTCCAATGAAAATGTATGTTTATTCTGGTAATAGTTTTGTGAGTAATTTGGGTCTGCAACTTGTGTATCAGCACATGGTTTGAGAGGGTGCTATGTCGTTCTTTTGCTGCTGGGGGATAGAATTCCTTGGGGGGCCGATAACCAATCTTCTTGAGGGGGGAACACATGATCAGCTTTACATAGACCTCCAGAGGAAAAACTCTTTTTCAACAGTATTGTATTGTGAAATGGGCCCAATGTATACAGCACTTTTGAGGGGTTGAATAATGTAATTTTTTTTATCGTTTTTAGACAGTTATTTTGTAACCTAGTTGACATTAATGTACATTTTGTATCCATTCTGCATATATTTTCATGCTGTTCCTCCAAAAGTAGATTCAACATATTGTTTTACATAATGTTGTTTTACTTACCTGTATGCAATTCTGTTTTTTATAGATGGACCTACAAGCTGGTAGTCCTAACACTCAAAGGGCTGGAACATAAAACAAATTAAATGTTTGTTGTCTTTGTATTAGGGGAAATTTACATGTGACATGATTTCGAATTAAATCCACTTTTTTATCATCAAATTGCTTATTCCAGAATGTCATACAACAGCTAGTCTCACTAGATTAGATTATGGGTTCCGAGATTATACAACAATTGACATACCACTGGTACAATCTGTTATTAGGATGTATGGTCACTGTTATCTGTCTTCAGTGGCACATGGAAAACTACAGACTACATTTTTGTGTTACTACTATAACCAGCAATTTCAAACAGCGACTATTTACTCTGACGTTACCCTGCTTAAGAAATAAACCTGTCATTGTCTAATAGAACTATGTATTGCTCAATTTACTGCCTTACAAGATGAATGTTTTCCTATTAGACTTCATAAGAATGCAAAAACATTTCATAAAAGGTATTCTTGGTGGATGAAAATCATCTCAGCAAACCCATATCATTATCTCAGCTCTATTTTCACCTTTTTATCTGGGCTAAAAGGATTTAGTTCATATATATGGTTACACCAAAAGCTGTTTTTCTATCATATTGCTAGATTATATGATTGATCATTCAGTGCATCTGTAAGCAGTCAATAGTTAACCTCATAAGCATACATGGGACAGTTCCACCTTGAAAAGTCACCATGATATTTTCCAAAAGCCTCACAAACAAACAAGGCTTTCACTACTCATGTATCCCAGGCAATTTATTTTATATTTATGTCACCGATTTTAGTTTTTTTATATTAATATAACATGAACATTTTATAACATGATCATTTTGGTTTTCTTCAATAAGGAATGTGAGACTGAGATAGCAATCCCTCACCGATTTTGTGCCAAGTATTAACTGTCGCCTTACAATGTAGCACCTCACTATGAAGGGAGATATGATTGTGTTTGACCTTGAGTTCACAATACATTTATAGACAGACAGGCAGGCAGATTGAAATAACCTGATCGGTCAAACTGTAATGGGACGTGTAGATATTGATGTGCCAAACATAACAAAAGATCAATGTTTAGACTGACCTTGTATTTTAGGGCTTGTACATGTTGGACAGCTTGACAACCTGCTGTTCCCAACCAATATGAACTCTGTAGATGTTGTACATCATTTAAATGATTTGAGGCAGAGAGGCTAGTAGTATTGCAAACGGTGGGAGTTTGATGTTAAAAAGGCTGACTTGGGGAATGTTCAGTGATAGGGAGTAGTTCCACGGCATGTAGCTCAACTATTAGTTTAACTACATTTTGCTGTAGCTTGGTGGTAGTTAAACTAAATTCAAATCTGAGTAGTGTTTTCAGTAGTTAACTACTTTTTTTTTTGCCCTGTAGCAGTGTAGTGAGCTACTATCACTACTCACTACATACTGTATTCCACTGCAAAACAAATACAGAAATAGGAATTTAACTATTATTCTAGCCCTTGAACTTCAAATGTCCCTATTATTTATTTCCTCACTGCATCCCGTCTCCCCACTTTTCCCCACCTCACCTGCTTTTATCTTTCTCAGTGATTTCACAGCGCTTCAGTTTCTGTCATATAGACAGGTCAGTAACTGACTATCATGTGTTGGATAAGGTAGTTTTGATGTCGTGAACTACTTTTTCAATGTAGCTTTAGTTTGACAAACTATATTTCTCTTAAGGGTAGCTTTAGTGTAGCTCAACTTATTTTCTTGTAAAGTAATTGGTCAGTAGTTAAATACATTTTTAGAATCGCTTCCCCAACACTGGGAATGTTGATCACCAGACTCTCTCTCTCTCTCTCTCTCTCTCTCTCTTGCTGTGAAGCTCAAGGCTGATGATCCCACACAATTCAACAAACGGGGTCAACATGACATACTCCCATGTCTGACATCTTATCAGAATGATAACATGTCAAGTCAGTCTACCTGTCTCCTTGATATGATGTACTTTGTCTTTGGCCTCTGTGTAAGTGCACTGAAGCTGACCTTTGATCCTGTACTTAGTGGAGTGAGTAATTAGTGCAGGAACATTTTACACCATTTTACAGCCAGACACGTTATATTTTTTAGTAGAATGTATGAAATTAGCCTCTTGACAATTCAAATTTCATTTAATGTTGTTATGTTAAAATGTCTGCTGAAGATCATTGTCAAGTTGACACATCCTTGCTGCAGAGTTAACCAGTCATATGACTGAGTTGCAAAGCCCTAGTAGTGATGAGTCAGGGTTAGTGTGCTTAGAGGTCTAACCTGTTTTACAAATGAAACTGTAAGCAGACATTTACACTGAAGATGATTTCTGAGTAAGAACCCCTCTGAAAGAAATTTTACAGCTAAAATGTTCTGTAAGGTTAATGAAAAACAGCTGATAATATCATAGCTATTTCAGACAGTTTACTAAATACTTTATTTGGTGCTTATATACTTCAGTCTGGATTTTGCTCGTCTTTTGCTCGAACTGAACTGTCTCTTATGCTCTGCCTGGAACTCTGGGTTCTCCATCATGGATTAGTATGATTTATGTCTTTGAGTATCGAACAAAATGGATGAGACTCAAAGATCTACTGGATCTACACTGGCTGGAGACCCAGATATGTAATTAAAAATAAGCTTAGACAAAGTAAAGAATTCATGAGAGCCTGTTAATATCATCAATGAAATGGGCCTTTGTCTTGTAGGTGTTTCACAGATTGTAATAAATTATCCCCTGAAAAATGTTTCACATTTCAGGTGGCATAGCCTTGACATGGTCACAGATCCCATCCCTGTGCTGTTAACGAGGACACTTCATCACCCCCTGTCCCTGCCTGGGTCAGGTACGTGACAGGAGCTCCATAAATCAAGAGCTCTGACGAGAGGATGACCAGACCGGGCACACTGATCTATCTCCTGTTTGAAAACAGAATTTGTTAGGTTCTGCAGTATGTCTCCCAATCATCGTACGAGAGGTCAGTCTGAGTTCAAGTGGGAGCCGTTACTGAGCTATTATAGTTGATCGGTGATAGGTACTGTGCATTTCTATCCCGTTCAAACCAGAAACACACAATACAGCACATATACAGCCACAATGAGTGTTGAACAGGATTCAGCACAGTCATCTCCGTAATCATGTTTATTATAACCTATTTGCAACTTTAGTTCTCTTTATTCCAGACCATAAACTGAAGTCACCAACAATGTACCACAATGCTGTCTCACCTTAGTATTTGACAATGGGGCATAGCCATGGTTGAGTATCTCTATCATTACCTTATTTCCTGGATCCTCTGGGGTTTTTTCAAGCCTTCCCACTAAACATGTCAGACCTCGCTAAGACAGCCCACTTATCAAAAAAGTGATATTTTACCATACTATTCACTTGACTGACAATATCTTGAAATCAGTTAAAAGAAATGTAGCTCTCAACATCTCAATGTGTGCATAATCTAGAATCAAGCTTTTGAGAAGTTTCAGAGAAACATCTTCCGGGGAGGGTCTTCTACAGACAGACACTCGCCCGACAAATCATGAATTTGGGTAGGCATAGTTCAGAATGTAATGGAGGAATCAGTGGAGGAGGCTCAGAGGAATAATGATTGACGGATTTTCTGCACGTGCATGTAGGACCTCCCATTCTGTCTATAGAACACGTAAAACAACAAGTGCACAGACAGTAGCTGGAAGCATATGCAATTCATGTCTGGCTTGACATATGTTGAAATGCTATTTACGCAGAAAATAGAGAGAAGAGAGGGACTGGTACTACATTCCTCCATGCTTGCCAGGCTTAGGCTGGCTTCAACATTTAAGCCCGGATGTGCCAACACACAAGCCACACTATGGCTGTCATACACATATATCGATATAGTATATACATATTTATTCCCAGGATAATGACATTTTTTCCCCATCTGGGGTGCTGTCTTGAAATATCTACCAAGACACATTACATTTACTGTCGAAAGGCATCATGGGTAAAGTCTCATAATCTTTCAGCACAGAGGTAAGCAGACTTCTTGTTTGAATGAACAAACCCATAACATGACTATTCACTGTTGCATGACCCACCTTACTGTATTAACTCCTGGTGAACACTGATTAATCATCTTAATTCATCTTAAAAACAGAGACACTGTATGATGAACAGAATACAGTGGCTGACATTGTCTGTCCAATGAAACGCCAGAGGTTTATCATTACATTAGAGGGAAATGGGGAGCGTCTGAATGGTTGTGTTTGATCGGTAAGTGTAAATAACTACAATACATGATTTGTTTCCATGTTCAGCTACTGACACAGGCAACAAGGCATGATCTCTGACCTCAGTGATATAAAGAGAAATAACAATTCTGTCTTCTCAGTTTAACAATTCATGAGGTCACTCCACTCTTCCCTCATAAGGTTGCCTCTGCAAACTCCTACAGCTATTCAAGAACGCAGAAAAAGGACCTCTACACGATCTATAGATGTGACAAGACCCAGCGTTGTTTCAAGATCGCTATCAGCCTTTAAACTAGCAAGGTCCAAATGACTAGGACACAGCATACTCATTAGTTAGGAGCATTGAAGTAGGCCTGTGTGTGCTCAACCCTGTTTAAATGCATGACGTTGATTATTTTATATGCAATAAAATGTATCAGTTTCTGAAGTGAGGCGTTGGAAATGGACAGGGTATCACTACAGAACAGCTATTTCTGTAGAGCTGCTTTTAGCAACACTAAATGAGCTGTGCAGACAGTGGTGCTTCCCTGTGGCTCCAACTACAACTGTAATGTTAAGCCTTCAGCCCTGTCACGTTACCCACATGCCTCCATTACTCATACAGACCCTGAGGCAAAGTTAACTCACTGTGACTGCTAAATAGTTAACTAGCAGGCATTATTTTGTCCAAACATTTGGTCTTGGTGAATGAGTGTAATAAATGTATCATTATTCCATGCTCATGCAATGTCTTGAGAATAAATAACAAAATCTTGTCAAGCCGTATTACATTTTACATTTATGCCATTTAGCAGACGCCTTTATCCAAAGCGACTTACAACAAATACATTTGTTTAAGTAAGTCAATCATCCATCAGTCATCATAAGTCATCCATCAGTCATCATAAGATAAAGTAATCAATGCTCACACCAGGGGCCATAGGCAGTCGCAATTTTTTTTATTAACAGGAGAGAAACTTGTACAGGGGGGTAGTGGGGGTGAAGGAGGGATTAATGACACTTTAATAACAGATGTAGCGTCTCAAAGTAGCATTTACATGTGTCTAGTCGGTTGGTCCCCCACTCTTACATCTGTTTACAGCAAAAGTAGGTTCCTGCTCTCAGCTCTGCCATGCACCTGTTAGCCCACAGAGCCGCCTCCGCACCAGGCCGTGTCTACGATGACTAACACGTATGTTTGTCTGTATTACTATTACAGTAATTTACTGCTGCTACTACACTTGCAATACTACTGTCATTGCTTTATTACAAATTTATTATATTGTATTGTTGATTTATTGATTATTGTTGAACGAGGAGCTAGATTCAAAAAGCATTTCACTATATCACTTATATATAGGCGGTGTACGTGACCAATACATTTTGATTGATTTGATTTGATGTTTAAATGACAGCAGGGAACAAACAGATCCCCCACACCACTCTGTGACAAAGCAGGATGACGCACTGTACATATCCAACAGAATATTGTGATCACAATATACCACTCCCCTTACATAACATTTTTGAGACTTGAACACCTACACTAAGGAGATTTTCACACAAGACAGTAAATATCAATCTTTTTGCAGACTGATTTTAAACAGGACATTGGATTGATGCATACATGTATAAAGGGCACAAGAGAGCAAATTTATAGCTACCTATTCATTGATGTTGTGTTCTTCTCTGTTCAGTCTCTATATTCTGGCTGTTGTGGCAGAGGCACGGCTGGGCAGCTGAAATTGGGTGTTTGTTTACTGAGAATGGTAATGAATTCCCACACCACTGATATAAGACGTTGGTCTCAGATGGAATTAGCATGGATTTACAGCATACTTTATAAGAACCTTCACAGTCTTAGAAAATCCCCATAATATAGAAAAGGGAGATGATGAGACGCTTTTGTGAGACTTATGAATAAAACACTGAATTTCCATCTCCCCCCATAAAGCTGTTAGTATTCATGGTGCCTGAAGAGCTGTTCTTTGACACATATGAAGTATGAACTAACGGGTTAGTCAGATGCTTTGAATGGACATCATTCCTTTGAAAGCAAACTATGTGTGTGTGTCCGTGGTTATGAGGGTAACTATCCTACAAGGGATCTGTCTTATTTCCCTAAACTATAGTGGAGACACAATGTCCTAAAAGGGTTAAGCTCCAACCATTATTACTCTGTAGCAAGGCTTTCCCCCACAGGTTTCAACATGTTTATAAGGCATTTTTGCTTATTAAAATGCATATTCAGATAACCCATATACAGTAGTTCTCCAAAGGCTTAATTATAACACATGATTTTCAATTAAGCTGCTAGCAAGGTGAGTGAAATCAGAACAACAACACGATTCAAACAACGTGAAAATAAATAACTAGAAGCAAAGGGCTGCGATAGTAATTAATTTATTGTAGATTTTCATTATATTTTGTTTGTCCAAAGAACCCTTCCCTATGATGTTAGGACAAACGCAATAACAGTTCAGCATCACTTCACAAGCTGAAACTACTCCATTCATTACAACAGCACAAAGAAATATAACAACTTGAAAAACAAGGCATCATTCACAGTGATTGTGGTAAAACATTTGTGTGCAATATAATCAATAATATAATCAATAAGTGCTTCTGATTAAAAGTTGTTTGTGTGTCTTTTACAGCCTTTAGCCAGCGATGGTCTCATAACAACAGCAGAAACAAAAGCAGATTGTTTCACAACACAAAATACATAAAGCCTACAGTAATCTTCCTCTCTCACACTTCCCTCAGTGGTGTACTATGTGTGCACTGGTGTTTATTGTCTGGGGCATGTAGTGTATTTGGTTTGAGTGCACAGACACAAAACCTGACCTGGCAGATATGACATATACTTGAACAAAACATTACGATATCCTGTATGACAATTGAGACACACACAAAACTGTTTGGAGACAGCCATAGCCATATCTGCTTCAGATATAATGGAGATAATCTACACAGCTGTTGCTACCTATCAGATTTAAAATGAAGAACCCAAATAAGAACACTAAAACCGTCTTCACTATAACGAGAAAACATCCTGTCGTCAACATCATTCTGTATGTTTCAGTTGAGAAGGAGAAAACATTTCTGGATATATCTGCCCAGCAATATGTGACGTTATCATGAAATGTAGTTCCTTTTAGCATAATGGCTAAGAGACATCAACGTTACTAGAACCTATCAAAGTCACAGTGAAGTGGAGATCATGCCACATAGATACCACACAGTAGGTCCACTGACACAAAGGCACCTACTATGGGGAAGTGGTCTGGTTTTAGTAATGGAGGACACTACAACAAGGATTGCAAATAAACATCAGAAGAGGACAGTTAAGTGGAAATGAGCCGGAATAAGGCTAAACAAAGTAAAAGTCCTCCGTAGTCATTTAATGATTAGCCCTTCACCAAAGCTCCATGATATTCTTATCACAGCTAGGAGGTGTTGCAACTACATATCAATGGTTCAGTCCTTGAGTGACTGGTATGGTACTAGAGAATGGACAAAGTCAAAGAGGAGAGCAGTAAGAGATATTCCAAGTGTGTCTCTCCGAGGCCCTGCTAGCTCCTCTGTTCCTTGTGTCCTCCATTTGTCCATTATTTGTCAGTTTGTCCATTATCTGAGTCCGAGAGGGGTGAAACCAGAAACCAGATCTATGGTTTCAGATATGAAACCAGATCTCTGTGGTCCTCTGTGGCTTAGTTGGTAGAGCATGGCGCTAACAATGCTTAAGTTGTGGGTTTGATTCCCACTGGGACTATATATGCTGAAATGTATGCACTCACTGCAATGTAAGTCGCTTTGGATAAAAGCGTCAGCTAAATGGCATATATATTATATATTACATATATATCTACAGAGCAGTAGATTTGATATAACTTGTATTGCGATATATAAGCTCGATTCCATAGATTTCCATCTACAGCTCAATGTTTTTTTAATTATGATAGCTAGAATGTTTGGCTTATGGTACACTGTATAAGATTTTGGAAGGTCTGGAGGAGAATGTAGAGAATGAGTATGAGGAAGAGTACTGTAGATCCCAATGCTGATGTGTAAGGAGGTGCGTGGCAAAGAGAGGACAGCTTCTGAGGCAATCAGCGAGTTTGTGCTATAGATGAGGTGAGATCAGGTAAATTCAGAGGCTGGCTCCAGGTCTGGCTGGTGTTGGGTGTGTGATGCTGCTGGAAGGTCATTCCGGGCCAGGCTCCTCCTCAGGCCTGCTGAAGACCCACCAGTGCACAGCTCCGCTTCCACAGCTCAGCCTGCACCTCCTCCTCATAAGTCATGTCAGCTGATTCAGTCTTCTCCCCATTGTACAGGTAGCACCCGCCAACACCCTCCAGCTCAGAGGCAGTGGCAGCATAGATTGCTGTAGATGCTCCCTGGGCTGGTGTCTGGGGATGACAGAGAGAAAAACCCTCTTAACCATATGATATCAAAATGAAAAAAGAAAATTAAGCAGAGAAGATACAGTTAAAGACAATATGCTTTACTTAAATCAATCTACGACAGACAACTTACACCAATCTAAGGCATGTGTGAAATGTCAGGTGTAGACACAGGGCTGCAGACCACTGTGAGTGAGGTGCAGAGGGTTGATTGGAGCTAGACAACCTATTACAGCCCACGGCGGCTGTTCTGGAACACTAATGTGACAGGCAGACTTTAAATGGACCCACTGCACACAGCAACTGGTGGAAATCTGAACTCAGATACATGAATTTCCATACAGAAAATCAACAGGATATAATAAACATCCCAAGTGAATCTCCTTTGCTTCTAATGAGACAAGAGCCTCTCAGTTCACTTGACAATCTTCTCCAGTAATCACTAGCTAATGCAGTTCATGATATGGTTCTGACTAGAGGTAAATCTTTTAGTATTCCAAATGTTAAATGGCCAAACTGTGGTAAAATGAGAAACAAAAAACAAAAAAACTGGAATAGATTCAGTGTGCTGAACATGTTTCTTAAGTAGAAATGAAATGAATGGAAACAGTTACAATAGGCCATCTTGCAGTTAGACACAATCTGAACTGGCATACTGGTTACGAAAGAGAATATTTGACACTGGTGAAGGGGAGCTATTCTGCCCCCCTACATTGAGAGCCAATCCCCTGAGTAGACAAATGGCTGTGAGCTCTGTGGGATGTCTCGAGGGGTGTCAGAGCTGTGATGTCATCAGTATAGAAATGATGGAATTAACTCTGGTTGGCTCTCCTTGTCAACAGCTCCTAATTTAAATACTGTGGTTGTAAAGTGATATAAAAGCAGAGGTCAGGGAATAGCTTGTCCTCTTTTCTTTGTCCTGTCATGAGGTTCTCATCATGAGTAGCATTGTTTGAATGACCTGTGGTCATCTCTCTATCTTTCTCTCTCTCTCTCTCTCTCTCTCGCTATCTATCATTTATCATTGAGGGTAGAATGTAACGTTTTCCTATGAAGTATTTGCCATGCAATAATTGTATAAGTATACAGTATTATTAAAGCCTCATTTGATTCATTCTATTTGACCATTCTTGTAGTAAATCAGCACAAACTCAACAATTCTTTGCAAATAGAGATAATTACATTGGAGTCAGATTATCAATATTAGATATGCTTTGCTATTAACAAAATATAGACAAAAGTGCCAAACCTTCACATGGAAACTGACATTATTATAAATGCACTAAACTGGACCTCATCTCCCAGATAAAGGGCTCCAAAAGGAAATTACCAGAGTGGTAAAAATCAATATCTGACAACATCAACACTTATCTATCTATTCTATCTTTATAGAATATCACTGTCTAGGAAATTAAATCCAAATATGTCTATCTTTATGAGTTTCTGATAAAAAAATTACCCTTGAAATACTGGTGTGTTCTCAACTCAGAAGACAACAACCATTTAAATGATGTAATCTAAATATTAAAGAACACAAAGGCATCTAAAACAACACAAATTAGAGTTACATAAAGAGATAAACACAAAGACTAGTAGTCTACATTCATGTACATGTCTTTTGTTGCTTGCAGCTTATTGCAATTGGAATTGTGTACATGCCATGTAGAAGCTCCTAACATATGTATCCTCTTGTTCACCTGTGGTTATGAGTACATCTATTGAAATGACCCCATTTACGCATCCTTTGATATGAAAAAGATTTTCAATTATCTGTAAATCCAAAGATCTGCAGAATAATAATTTCAAAAGACACTACAGCAATATGATGAACAGAATAAGACATCATGAGCCATGAAGAGTAAGGGGGTGGAATATTCCATATAGAGAAGCCTAAAGAATAAATTTCACATAGAAAAGCAATCACAAGGAATGACAATAACAAGTGAAGCCTTAGAAAAGCAACCTTTTTCATGACCAGATCTATCTTTGGTGCATTTTGTCCCAATGACCACAGATTCTTAACCCAATAAACCGTATTTGAAACATGATGAAGTTATCAGCGTACCCTGAACAGCAGTTTGGCCACCGGTCTCTTGGCTACCTGAGCCGGGCTACAGAGGTTCTGGTACAGGTCTGTGTCCACCATGCCTGGGTCCACAGCGTTGTGTGTTACTGGGAACCCTCCTGATGTCAGCTGTTCCTGCAGGTGGTATGTGAACAGAACTAGAGCCAGTTTGCTCTGGGAGTAGGCACCATGCGCACTATAGCAGGACCTGGGAAATAGAGAGTGAGAATAGAGAGAATGTCCATCATTGCAATAATGAAGAAGAAAAATAATCGACTTTCTCTTTGAGTTTTGATAGCTTTAAATTGAGTTGGGATGGGACTGGTGTTACAGGGGGGAGTCAGTTATGTAGTTATTACCCCAGAGGTTTTTTCATCAGTTTTTTCAGAGGATGATTCACGTTGTATAATGTAACAACAAAGTACCCTCAACACTGTTTTTTTGCAGTTAGTTCATTCCTAGTTTCAATATTGTACATGTAAACAATAAAATGATATTTGATGATACTATTCTACAGTATCTACTGATTAAAATGATATGCAACACGACTCCTCATATGATGTCAGTGTTAAGAAATCTGCCCTGTGCATTTCAATCTATGGAATGATTTTCGTCCAGTGGAGAGATATCATGGGAGCCATGAAGGTGGTTTCATAACATCCGTTGGTCAATCCTGAAACATGTGCAGGAAAGCAGTGATGACCCATTGTAAACACATAATTCATAATGTAGAATATTCCCTGGTACCAATATAATGTAGGAAAATAGTGCTTTTGCGTACACTGTATGGGTGCTGATGAGCTTGGAGTCAAGAAGCCAAAGTGTCATCTCTAAAGGGCAGTTGCATTAAAAAGTCCCTGCGCTAAGTAATACAGAAGGTGATCAGAAGGTCAACAAGGGTTTGTTGCTGTGCTACATGGGTCATAGTTACTAGTAAGGTATGTAACATAGTTAATAGTAAGATATGTAACATAATGCTAGAATGACCTCTGTCTGATCCAGGATGCAAAGGTTAATTTGTCTCTGCACTTAAGGTTAATCCTGGGTGATATCAGTAACCAATGTATATATGCTTGACACAGTCTGATATTTCACATAATGCTATAATGACCTCCTTCATTACACATAGGTTCACTGGCTGATGGATGGTTCTGCTGTGTTGGGATGTGATAAGTCATGGGCTCCCTGCCATATTGTATACTTGTATGTTGTAGTCGTTTAACTCCGGGCAGGGAGCTGTACAGAGCAGAGTCATCCAGTTACGCCAAGCTTAAATGTATTACCATTTTTCAGTAAAAGCAGCCAAGTTTGCGCTCCTTCATAGCTTCAACAGTTGTGACATAGTTGTACTGGCTATGAGAGTATGTTTTGTGTGGTCATCCCACCCACCACCCCCAGCCTCCACCTGCTCAGTCGCTCTGTATGTAGCCTACCTATGGGGGTTTGAGTCAAGGGCCCCCTGCCATCTACAGTGTGGAGCAATTACGTCAAGCTTGAATGTATTGAATTTGTCATAGAATAAATGGTTAAACTGACGTGAGTGTCCTGACTGAAATGAATGTCAGGTCAGAGAAAGTCGTAATTATGTGAACTTCAAGCATCTCAAGCAATTATTTATTTTGCAACGTTAAATTTATTGGAGCAATTTCCTTCATTTTTAGAACAAATAATATCGTCATGGATACTTGATAAAATTGTGTCAGACATGAAATATGTGCAGGATGTCAATTGTGAAGATCTGTTTACTTTTTCTTGCTCACACACTGAGATGTCCCGAGATGTGATGATGCAATTGATCAGATGACTTAAATAGACCAGTGACTTAAAAGTGCATCAGTGCCTCTACTATATTCTTTTTATTTTCCTTCCTGACCTTGCTTCAGGTGATAACGTTTCTGACAAGTGGACAGCAGCTGATTCATAATGAACACACATTATGTTGTCCTTACCTGCCTTGCAAGTCCTCCATATTGAGCCTGCCCCCGTAGTGTGTGGCAGAGGACATGGTGACAATCCTGGAGTAGGCATCATGCTTCCCAGACATCTTCAGTGTGTCCAGGAGGAGGTTTGTTAACAGGAAATGCCCCAGGAAGTTCAGGCCAAAATGCAGCTCAAATCCATCTACTGTCTTTCCCTCAGGAACAAGCATGATGCCCGCTGAAAGACAGGACACATTCAATACGTTCAACATGACAGCTGTCCATGTCAACAGAACACAACTGCTCCGCCAAGTGAATGTCAATACCTTTAACTCATACACTCCCTCTCATTGGTGCCTGACCCCGAGATGGCCTAAGAGAGTCATAGAGGATGGTCAAGACGTCTTGCCAACAATAACACTGAGTGCTTTCATGCTCAAACTATCCACTGATGGAGATGAAACATTTCATCATCCATGTCCAAACACAATTGAGAAGACATGGTCATTAACATTACAACAATGCTTTTGTTAATATACATGGGATATGAAATCAGATGCCTAATAGTGAATGAGATTAAAGGCTCTATGAAACCTGGGAAAGATGGAGAGGTTATCAGTGTAAACATGAATGTCTCCAACACAACAGAAAACTACCGCACAACTCCTCTGACAGTGAATAGTAGGAAAGCATAGTGACCTTTCTGTATCATTACACTCTCAATGGGGTGAAACAAATGTCTGTGTCCTTCAGCAGCCATCAGCTGGGTGAGATGTTTGCTGTTGACATAAGCTTGTGGAGTTGTGAATTATTAATAGAGAGTGAGAAAGAAAGCTGGTTTTCCTTCCCAGCAGGGAACAGTCCCCAGAGGCCTCTCTCAATAAGAGCTATTTTGTTCAAACTAACTGTCGTGGAGGTCTAGACGAGAACTGACTTGTACTGCGCAGTGAGTCTACACTGTCAAGATAAATAATATCAGACCTGCATTTATGAAAATGTATTCTATGGAATTGTATTTCAAGTGCACAATAACTGACTGTACTGCAAGACCACATTTACAAACTCAATATTGCATGAGACACAATACTGACTATGTGGTCAAGTGTTGACGGTAATGCTCTTTCATAGTAAAGAATAATCAAACGTTTTCAAATACTTTGAAGCGTTTGCTTGAGTCTGCAAGGGGTTCCGGATGGGTGGGGTTTGCCATTTTTGGACCATTCCATTGGCTGGTTTGCACTAGGCCAACTCAATGGAGCACAGCAAAGTATCTGAAATGATGAGGGCATATCGGCTGTAGGCCTACCGTTGTTGACAAGGACATGAAGTGGTAGACCCCGGTCTTTAAATTTCTGGACGAACTGGCGGACCGACATCAGGGAGGCCAAGTCGAGGAACAGAAACTCCACTGTGAACAGAACAGAACACAAAAACAAATCACAAAAAAAATCTCTATGCCTAAAAATGTCAGCATTGACAAGAGGACATCATCTACTCAGTCTAACCACTAAGGGTGGAATCCTAACTCGCCATACACACACATAACTATGACATTTGTGTAAACCTTGCATTGATGTCAATGGATCGATGATTCGAGTTACGAGCATGGATCTGGAGTTAGGATTCCACCCCAAACATTCAATGTGCAAGAGTAGAAGTAAAAAAAAAAGAAAAGAAAAAAAAAGAAAAGACTGTTCTAACATCATGAGTCAAATAAATGGAGTCACAAAATATACAGTAGATAAATAAAAATCGATGCTGTAAAGGGACAGGAACAAGAGTCATCACTTGCCCACTGGCAGAGAAAACACGATTAGAACAGAACTTACCACAACAGTAATAACATAGTCCAGTCAAACCTTCTACAGCAAGGGGTTTCAGAATCATTAAAGGCATGCCTTCCTCGTTCTGCAACACTTAGCACAGCTTGTGCCTTCGCTGAACTGAGTGCTCAAGCACATAATGAAACTAATTATTGTCCCACAATTAGGTAAATTACTCTGCAATACACTCATCATATGACTCTTGCCTATTGAGCGTGAACAGGGTTTCAAGAGCGGTGGAGCTGTTGAGTATGTAAAATAAGAGCAGAGAGCTAGAGTACATAAGAATCAGAAGCAAAAATGTGTTGGAAACATTTGTTTTGTGTGGAGCAGAGAATAAGTATTCAGTATAACCACATACAATAGCAGAGAGAGGACAACATTGTCTTTAATGATGTGTCTGTTGTGAGTCACAGTCAACAAACCCTTAACAATCTTGGATCGGTAGAGGGAGATAACACAACGTGCTCCAGGCTAATAGTTTAATAAGGTCATCCCAAGCCTATTATTTAAAAACTATTTGGAGGGATGTATATTCAGTGAATGGGGTAGGGGGGGCGGCTGTTGTGCATCCTTGTAGTAGAATAACCTACTGTACAGTTCTTGTTTCTTTTCTGTGAGGGAAAAACACAAAAATCTTCCTCTGGGTTGAAACTAGCTGCATTACCAAACACGTTTTCTTCACAGTAATACAGGATTACGAGCATTCCAACACATTCGTTTTTTGAAGCAATGCTTTTCGAAATAATCAAGCATTTCATTCTCATAATCATGCATCGTCTGTGTCAACCCTATCTGTATCCAGTCCAGAAAAAGCAGCCTATAATGAGAAAGGCAGAGACAGTGCCAGAGTGCCAACTGCAGGACACAATGATACTGTTGGCATCATGTCATCAGAAATATGAACAAAGACATGTCATTCAAAGACTCTTGAAATGCTGGCATGGTCCTGAATGACGTTCTCTGGTCAGTTGAGACTGGATAGAACCAAGCCATTACAGGATAGAAACAAGCTGACCCAGAGGGCTGTCCATCTGCACCTCAGACGACAGATTCATGCTCCCCAGAAAAAGGAGGAGAGCAGCAGATTGGGTGGTAAATCTACAGGAAGGCTAATGGGATGGAGGTGAGGGATGAGGATAGTTAAGAGAGATGGATGTAGGCCCGGGGTTTTGTTTTCTATGCTTCTCCTATTCTTGCTGCTGAGACTGCTATGATCATTCATTCAAGATATATGAGTGAGCTTCCAGATGATCTCAAATAACATGTTGGCTACGGTACTCTACAACCTCACGATACCACACCAAAGTTTGTCTAAAGGACTTAAGTCAATAGTAGATGTCTGAAGCAGACAGAATCAGTGAGTGGAGGCACTGGTAGTATGAAGGAGGCTTAATGGAACTTGAAGTCACTTGTCTATAAGGATTGTCCTGCCCTGCAGGACCCAGCTGGTGATTAAACAAACATATTCTGACAAGACAAAAACGTGTTTCCTGTGGCTTTAGTATGCTGCTGAATCAAGGTGTGTGGCCCCAATATGGTCCTAGACAATCCTCTTCTCTTCTATATCACACAAACATGTTCCATCCAATCTACACAAAGCAAACTGTAATATATAAAAACAGTCCCATCAACAAACAGGGTGTAGGCCTGAAAGACCATTTCACAAACAGGAGCTTAGAAATATATCACTATGTAGCGGACATTATCGCTGGCTTTTGGCTTTCATGCTACAAGAGAGTCAGATATTTTAGGAGATGTAGAAATTCACATTTTCCTACAGCTTTGCCTCTCAGACAACTTGTTACAGGCTTGTTAAACACTGGCTGACAGGAGGTGGGGGCTGGGAAAGGAGGGGGTACCATCGGGTGAAAACCTCCTGTCTTAATACAAACAAGCATATTTCTAATTTTGGGAGGGGGATCGGCCTTATTCCAAACAACCTCTTCAAGTCACATGTGCATGACAATAAGGCTGTCTGGCAGCAGCTAACTCTCCTTGTCATGCTCTAACCATGCCTCCCCCTCCACACAAGTGACACAGCGTTGCTTTTATCAAAATTCTGGACTCATCTCATATACCCCTTTGAGGATACTGGTGCACAAGTGATACACTTTTATGACATGCATC
The DNA here is from genome assembly GCF_951799395.1 of Argentina silus. NCBI lineage: Eukaryota > Metazoa > Chordata > Actinopteri > Argentiniformes > Argentinidae > Argentina > Argentina silus. Next base: position 1,977,838 of record NC_139668.1, read on the forward strand.
CTAATGTTCACTCTAGAGAAACAGACAGGGTATGCATGCATACGTCTGAGTAGCTTCACTGTAGCCTGTAGACCTTGTTTACCTGTGTAATCGAACACAAACCACCCATCGCCAATACTATGCAGTTACAAAGCAAATAATAATGTACTTCTGTATTAACTAAAAGCATGGTATTACATTGACATTACTAATAACAGATGTAATACATAGGTATAGATAGGGAATAGTATGGAAAGTGTGACCGAATTCAGGACAGTATTCCATAATGGCAATGGGAACTAAATTGAATATTACCTTTCCCCTCACCGCCCACCTCATGGATCCTCTTCACGGCCATCTGTCCTTCTTCTTCACAATTTCCAGCTGGAGGAGAGGGGGAGGAAAGAGGCACGGTGGGCACTCCAAACAGACATCTTCCCCCCCCCCCCCCCCCTCTCTCTCTCTCTCTCTCTCACACACACACACACACACACACATCAATCAACTCAGACAGCGGGAAGACTGGGGACTAAGCTAGGTCTGATTTGTGTTTCAGGCACAGAGAAGTTTATAACAGAAGTCACAAAGTCACCATTTTCATTACGCTGGGAAGTAACAGCCTCAATTAACTCACTAACTGCCCAAGGATTTCGGAAAAGACTCACCACCTAGAGTGCCAAGTGTTTTAAGTGGTATTTAACCGTGGCACTCTAGAATGTTGACAATTTTGGTGACTTTATTTACCCTCGGCACTAAGTGAGTTAAAGGGAGATCTAATGTTAGCTGTGTGTCACTTACTTTGCAGTCTCACAACGTAAATATGACAAAAAGAAAAGCAAAAGAGAAACCATTAGCTTGACTTATTGTTAGTCAAAATCAAGAGAAAATGTGGACATTCTTTAACAGAAAAATTAAACGAAAGACACAAACCTAATTGAGCAAAGGCTTCTATCACGTTGGATTGAGCAATCATTGGGACATAATGACATAAGGGAGTGTTGTACAGTACCTATTACCACATGCATGCCAAGGCTTGCCAAGTGTCTCGCAGTCTCATAACCCATTCCGCGGGCACCACCCGTCACTATGGCAACCCTTCCATTTTGTTTGGGCAAAACTGTGTGAAGGAGAAAAACAGAAGGTCCACACATTGCCATTACCTTGCAACACAATGGATATTCTGTTTGGTGATTTATTATTCCAGCCCAACCACCATTACTGCGAACATTGCAATTACAGTTTAGTCTACTATTGACTGCCTTGATATTGTTATACCCATTTATATCCCTCCATTTGGGAGAATGCGTGTTTGGTCAGAGATCGCATTGGGAATGATCTATAGTTATTGAGGTGTGTGGAGTGAGTCACAGGTCACTGTGTCCTTATTGACCTGTTGTGAACATGCTGGGAAGAAGTGCCCTTCATTATCTATGTTACTTAGATACATTTTGATTGACAGCCATGCTCCAGAAGATAAGATGACCTTGTGAGACAGCCTGCTGGCACAGTTTAACATTGATACTGAAATTAGAGCTTGGAGTTTATCTTTGCACCGAGGGTGATCAGGATGTACTCCAAAATTAACTATACATTTACACCAATCATATCGGAAGTGGCGACTGGTTAAATGCTTTGCTTGTTATCAACTTTTAGAAACCAACAAGAGGACTCTGGGGAGTGCAAATATGAAGACAAATATGAAGAAGTATTGGCAGTTGGACTTAATCTGTAATGTTTTATGTAGTCTAACAGCTTACTGGCTCACCAAAAACATTAGACTTAGACTCTATGATATAACGTCACCACTGGAAATTGTATGACCTATGTTTCAGATTCACCAAAGTAAGACATTTCACTAGATAGCGATTCCATCGGCACATGAGCACGACAGCGCAATGGGATTGCCATGCAGCAAAAGGCTACCAAGTAGCTACCTCTTGCTTTACGATAACTACCTGTGCCAGCAGTGACAACGCTATTCTGTGGCTATGTCATATGGTAGTTTGGAATCAACCCAACAAGACCAAGTAATGACTCAAATGATACATTCTTAATATTTTGAGTATTTTATGATAATGTATATACATGAGAACACTTGGCACATTAAAACAATGTCCAATGGTATCTGAATGGCACATTATAATCATAATAATTTTGACCATTACATTTTTTTCTGTACTAAACAGGTGGTTTCAAAGAGCAAAACAAACCAATGGAGACAGGACTGGTAGAGTGGATAAATCAATGACATTGTTAAAGAAATGGTTCATTACATAAAATAGCTGGATATGACCAGGAATTACAAATGTGACTTGATATTATTCTAACGTTTTAGACATTAAATCCTTTTTTACTTGTAGACAACTAAAACCGCTGCTCCCATAGCTTCAATTGCCTACTTTTTGTTTTGTAATGTGGATGCTTTGTGTTCACATTATGGGTTTTTGTATGGTTGGATCACAGCTACTTCTAGGGTTTATAGTTGACTCCACTCCATCTGTTATGTCCTGCCATTACTTTGTCAAGACAAAACCAGTTTTCACAGATGAATGTCCTTTGAGCTCATGGCACTGGGCAGCAAAGTCATTCCATTGCCTGAACCATCCTGATCCTGTCCAAAGCCCCATTCCTCGAAATCATCTTCACTGGGTTCAGCCTGATAATAGTTCCGAGAATTTTCATACATGAACACCTGTTGATCTACAAATGCCGGGGCGAGGCGGTTCCTCTTGCCACAGAGAACCGTGCCTGAGGAGCTAAACAACCTGTGGCATGGGACACTCGTGGCAGGAACACACCAATACTTCTGGAGTACCTTAGGGAGAGTAGGAAATAAGGCCACATGTTCCGACCACCAGTGTAGAGGGTTTTCATTGAGACCCAGAATCTTTTGTGATTTGAAGTTGCTCAGTTCTTCCACAACCTGAGCGTGCAGCTCCTCTTGGTTTTCATCAGTGCCTGCTGGGCAGAAAATCACAGACAGAGGGTTGTCTGCATTGCTACATGAGGACGAGGGGGCTCCCAGAGCATGTTTTTTGTTAGGTGGCTCATCTGGGACAGGGAACTCTTCCTTTTGTTTTTCAAGAATTGCCTTTGCTTCCTCGATGACTTTGCTCTCGACTTGGGAGCGTTGCTGAGTGGAAAGGAAAGGAAGCCTCTTGTAACGGGGATCCAGGAAAGTGGCAACATTGAGAAACAGCGCCATCTCAGACGACTGTGAGTAGGTGCTGGAAATTGCTTTAGAGACCACCTCTTTCGCTGTGCTGATCTCTTTGAGATCCCCCTCTTTCACATTGAGGGTTGTGTTCAGCAGCATATGAAGGACAGGCCTCACCATGCTAATGGTCTGATACCTACAGGAGGTGATCATGTCAGTGACAACTTTGAAGGGTTGCAGCACCTCAATCAAGCCCTCAACCATGCTCCATTCCACACCCTCAAAACTCAGATGATGGTTGTCACTGTCCTCCATAAGTACCAAGGTGATAATAGACTTTTGTTCTTTAAGGCGCTGGAGCATAGTGAGGGTGGCTAGCCAAGATTGAACCTTGTCACTGATCAGCACACATTGGGTGAGGCCATGCTCCCTCTGCTTCTTGTGCAGTAGATACATGGCAGTCACAGACTGCTGGAAATAATCAACAAGTTTGCGGCAACGTCCTAAGAAGCTGTCAAGTCTGGGGAGTTGAAAGGCTTCATGCATCCCTCGGTTAATAGTATGGCCAAGGCAAGGCAATTGCACAGATAGATCAAGGAGAGAGCAGGCTTTTACAATATCCAATGAGCCATTTGTGGTTGCACCACTGATTTTGTGAGTGATCTCCCATTCGACAAAGGTCTCATACAATGCTCTTGTAATATTTTCTGCTGTGTTTTCCTCAAGAACTTCAAACGTTTTTAGGCACTTGCTGCTCATGGAGAAACCACTTTGACAGTTATGGTTCAGGGAGTGCATGGATAGGGAGATGTAAGTCCTATTCTGGGTTTGGCTTTGCCAAAGGTCAGTGGAAACACCGCAGTTCACCACCCCTGCTAGTTCATTCAGCACAGCCTCCCGGGTCTGATGGTACCTCTGTGGAAGGGCCTTAATCGCCAGGTAGTTTTTTCTGGGTGGTGAGTATCTGGGATCCGTAGTTTTCAAGAGTGCCTGAAAAGTGGGTTCTTCAACAACAGACAAAGGGTACATCCCCTCACAGATGAAGCTGATGACCGCAGCGGTCAGCTCACTGTGTCGTCTATTTTCATATCCTAGGCTCTGTTTCAGGGCTGTATCCAGCTGCAGAGGCTCAGGTTTGATCTTGGAGTAGGCTGAGGCCACCGCCTCACGCATCTGCTCCGTGTTGCTCTTCACAAACTCACAGAACGCATCTGGGTGGTTCTTCTCCAAGTGGTACGAGAGGTTGGAGGTGTTGCCAGAGTAGGCGATTTGGGTCATACATATGCGGCAGTATATTTTCTTCCAGTGTAATATACATCCATCTGCATCAGTATCAAAGCCAAAATACCTCCATACTTTACTTTTTGCCCGTGGATGTGCAACAAGGTTGAGGTCAGATGGGGATGTCCCCATGCCTTTACCCCCCATTGGGTCCTTTAAAAATAGATCCTTTTACAGTAGGCACCTTCACTCATTACTGAGTACCTAACGAGGGCAGCGAAACAGAGGTATAAGATCATACAAATTGTAAACATGTTAAATTAGTTAAAATTGTCAGATGAGTGCTGTCAATACATGATGATGCTCTAATATACTATCACAACAAGTCCACAGAATAAGGCATAGAATACAATAAGACTCCAAGACTTGCCTCCCGCATGTTAGCACTATAGCCTGGGCCTGAATTAGCTATTAGCAAATATTAAGATCTATTGTCATGGACTGAGCAAAATGTAACATTCTTTGCATGATTAGGCATTCAAGTGGTCTAGGCCTAACTTTTTTCTACAGGAACACAGTAACTTCCATTGTGTCAGCACAGAACATGTGGGCTAGATTACAATGCCTTCATGAGATTTCTACACTAAGAAGTTGATAGCCTACCCACCCCCCCTATCTGGGCCAAAGATCATTGATTGCAATAACGTCCAAACTTCCCAAACCATTCCAGTTCAGACAGGGAAACTTACAAAGGTTTAATGAAGGATTCATAAAACCTTCCATAAAGCCTACATAGATGCATTACAAATCAGTCTAGTCACAAATCACAATTTGTGACTAGACATACTACTTTTTACATTTGCCAGCAAAATGCAGCATGATATTTGCATAATGATTTGTGAATCATCTATAGGCCTGCTTGGTTTGTGGAGGATTCAGAAACATTTGAAGTAAGTGTGACAGTGCACTTGTGGAGGTTATTAGGTTATATTGACACATTTCATATTCTATCTTAAATGTGTTGTAGGACTATGCTATATGATTAAGCTAAGATAATTGTCTTTACGTTTAGAGTTTAGATAAGAAAAGGTATATACAAAGGGTACTGGTATGTAGCTAAATAAAAATATACAAATAAATACAGCTTAAATTACAAATCAAAGGTGAGAGACTCCAAGGCCAGTCAGCACACATCCTCATCATTATAAAGTTAAGCTGCACTATCGTGATTTTCGGAAGCCTTCCGCAAAACGTTACATTCTTACAAAATTTCAAGTCAAGCACAAATATCATTCAAATTGTGAGATGTGCATCAATCACAGGCAAGGATACATACGCAGAGGAATGTTTTATCCTCCATTTACCTACATAGGCCTACGTTACATTTACACATTGTAGGCTAGACTTGCCGCTGTAGTATCTTAATTCACGGGCTGATAGTGAAACCTACTTGTGAATAACAATCTGAAGTGGCCTGTCTGTTATTGTAAAATCACAGCTCAGCGCCCTTGCAACTAGAAAACTGATCAGTACATAACATTCAATGACAGCAAAAATACAGGGTGAAGAAGTCCAACCTGGTAAGGTAAAAGATTTGTTGAATAGCTGATACAGAAGAACTTTAACTCCCACTAAATACAGCCTCAAAATCGGCAGGATGAAAGACAGTATCCACATCTCTGAGCCAGTTTCGCCTCCGTGTGTTTCAGTCTTTGAATTCCGTACGAAGCACTGCTACTTCACCAGGTTCCTCCAGAGCTGAAGTGTGGTTCCCTTGACGTTAGTTCCGCTCACCAAGCTGTATCACAGGACAGGCACGCAAGTGGAAGCGATTTTGCTGGGGGGAGCAATAGCAAGTCCAACTATTGTTGTTTGACATACTTGTGGTGGGCTTGCCTTGATATACGTATGATTATGATTATGATGATTATTATTATTATGATTATTATTATTATTATTAGTAGTAGTAGTAGTAGTAGTAGTCGGTGGGCTTGCTTTCGCATCAACTCCAAGTTTAAAACGTGCAGAGGTGTAACTCGCGTTGCGATTACTTTTGGTTTTGATACCTATTTGATACCTACTTTTTAAACTATGCAAACTTGAAAGTGCACTTTTTAACATGGAGGTCTATGGAATCTAAAATATGCAATTTTTTAACCACTGCCGCTCATACACCTTTTAAGATATTTACATCATTTCTACTGTAAAATGTGCGAAAAACATGATCAACTCTGATAAAAGCTTTTTAATACATATTAAACTTTTTAAACTAGTACGCCTTTTTAAACTAGTACATAGCATTCTGAGAGCCACCATTGTTATGGCAACTGCTATGGAATTTTCAGAACTATTGAATTATAACAGGAGGCCTGCAGAACACATTCTGAGAATGATTATGCAACAATGCACTCTCTTGGCTAACAGTTCTACCCCACTGAAACCACTAAACCAACCAACTGGATGACTCTCAACTGCTCAACCAACCAACTACAGTGCCCTGCGTAAGTAATGGGACAGTGAAGCATGTTTTTTTCTTTCGGCTCTACACCCCAAACATTTGGATATGAAATCAAACAATTACTAAGAGGTTAAAGTAGAGATCTTAGCTTTTATTTGATGGTATTTGTGTGTATATTGGTTTCACCATTCAGAAATTACACAACTTTTTATGCATAGTCCCCCTATATCAGGGTACCCAAAAGTTACGGGCAGACTTATCATATGTCCAAAATAAGCACTCATGCTTACCATTTAGTGTATAATCATTTGCATTCAATAACTGCCTGATGTCTGCAACCCATTGACCCCACCAGACGCTGAGTATCTTCTGTGGTGCTGCTCTGCCAGTCCTGTACTGCAGCCATCTTCAGTTGTTGTTTGTTTTGTGGTCTTTTTGCCTAAAATCTTATCATCAGGAAATGAAATGCATGTCCAATTGGATTTAAATCTGAAGATTGACTTGGCTAGTCAAGACCTTTCCGCTTTTTGGCCCTGAAGTTGCTATGGCAGTATGTTTTGGGTCTTTGTTTTACTGTATGATGTAGCGCCATCCAATGAATTTGGAGGAATTTGCTGGCACTTGAGCAGACAAGATGTTTATGTACACTTCAGAATACATTCTGCTGCTGCTGTCAGCAGGTACAATCATCAATTAAGACAAGTTAGCAAGTTTTAGTGGCTGCTATACATACCCAAACCTAACACCCTCTGCACCATATTTTACAGTATGCTGTACATTTTGGGCAGATCCTTTTTTCTCCAAACTTTCCTCTTGCAATCACTCTGGTCCATGATAATATTCATCTTATCTGTCCAATATACCTTTTTCTGTAACCTGACCATCACCAAACATTTTCAGGTTTGCACCTTGCAGTGAAGCATCTGTAGTTTGGCTGGTGACATACAGTGCCTATAGAAAGTCATCATACCCCTGTGAAATCCTTTTGTCACATTATACCCTGGAAATTAAAATAAATCAAATCTAACCTTTTTTGAGCTGTATGTACACATTATAACCCTCATCATCAAAGTGAAAATATTTTTTTTCTGGACAATTATTAAAAATTAATTAGTGAAATACCTGGTTTGGTTAACTGATCAGCCCCTTAGAGTATACCATTATAAACTTGCTCAGGTGCAACCAATCAACTTCCAGATCAAACACCAGGCTAATTGCCCCCCACCTGACATCAATTGTAGTGGTTTGGATTACTTCAGAATAAAACCAGCTGTTTCTTGGGGATTCCACTACTAGAAGTGCATGGTTCTGCAAAGAATTCACCATGGTTGGAAAAGTACTTTCAAAAGGCCTCCGGGATAAAGTTGTAGGAAGGCACAAGTTAGGTGAAGGCTACAAAAAGATTTCGAAGGCTTTAGCTATCCCTCTGAGTACCATTCAGAGCATCATGAAGAAGTGGAAGGCGTATGGCACCACCAACACCTTGCCTAGATCAGGCCGTCCGTCCAAACTGGATGACCGATCCAGGAGGACATTGATCAGAGAAGCTACCAAGAGGCCAAAGGCAACTTTGAAGGACTTACAAGTCTTTATGGCTGGGACTGGTCTTTCTGTGCATGTGACAACAATCTCACAAGCTTTACACAAAGCTGGCCTGTATGGCAGGGTAGCAAGAAAGAAGCCTTTTCTGAAAAAGTGCCACACTCAGTCTCATTTGTGCTATGCAAAAACACACCTGGAAGATTCTGTTGCCATGTGGAAAAAGGTTTTATGGTCAGACGAGACTAAGATTGAACTTTTTGGACTGAACTCCAAGCGCTATGTTTGGCGAAAACCAAACACAGCACACCACCCAAAACACACCATACCTACTGTGAAGCATGGTGGTGGCAACATTATGTTGTGGGGATGTTTCTCTTCAGTGAGGACTGGACAATTGGTCAGGATTGAAGGGAAAATGGATGCTGCCAAGTACACCCAAATTCTGCAAGGACAACCTGTGTCCCTCTGCTAGACAGCTGAAGATGGGCAGGTCATTCACCTTCCAACACGACAACGATCCTAAACATACCACCAAAAGAACAACGCAGTGGCTTAAGGATAGAAAGGTGAATGTCCTTGAGTGGCCAAGTCAGAGCCCTGACTTAAATCCAATAGAAAATCTGTGGATGGACTTGAAGAGAGCAGTCACCACAGAATTTGACTGAACTCGAACAATTCTGCAAGGAAGAATGGGCAAATATTCTCCAATCTAGGTGTGCAAAGCTAGTAGAGACATATCCAAACAGATTGATGGCTGTAATTGCAGCAAAAGGTGGCTCTACAAAATATTAAATCAGGGGACTGATGACTTTTCCAACCCTGTTATTCTTGTTTTTCATTTTTTATACATTTTCAGAACCATCGCCTTTTTTTTCATTCGTAATGGGTTTTGATTTCAGGCTGTATGACAAATATAGTAACTATTTCAAAGGGGTATGATGACTTTCTATAGGCACTGTATTCTGCGGATGGTAGTGTCTGACACATTGACACAAAAGTGTTGTAATTTCTGAATGGTGAGAACCAATATGTACACAAATAAAGATGATAATCTCTACTTTAATCTCATAGTAAAACTATGGAGTGTAAAGCCAAAACCAAAATGCTTCACTGTTCCATTAATTATGCAGGGCACTCTATCTACCCACCCAACCGAATAACTGTAACCCAGGCTGATTCTATCTATCTATGACCTTCTAACATACTATCTATCTAACCTTATATCTAACCTTATTTTCTTTCTTCCCAGTCCTAAAAGCTTTCTGATATCTATTAAACCTTTTAAACTATTTTGCTTTTTGTAACTCCAAAAACTCTCATCTGGTTAACCAACCAACTCTAACACTCAACCAACCAACTCTCTACCTACTCCACTTATGTACCCCTGGCTTATCCTATCTACCTATCTAACATTCTAAAGTACATTATATTATTTGGACATAATAATTTTTATCCAATACTTTTGGAGCTCTGAAATTGGGGGAGTATGTGACAGGAAAACAATGTTGTATAAGTGTCATTAATTAATAATTATATCATGGAACATTTTGACCTCATGACTTATTAATAATGCAATTTGCCCACATTGTGGGAATGATATTAGATGGTGAATAAGTATGGAAATTATATTTATCGTACTTTTTTGGTTTAAAAATGCTTATTTCTCTCACATGTTTAGTCATTTGTTATTCAATTTCCTAGAATGTATTCCGTTGTATGTATTCCTACTGACACACTGTTACTTGGGGAAATGGCATGAGAAAGACGTGATCCTAGCAACGCAAACCTAGCAAAGACAACTGTCAGTAAGTAACGCTAATATATAACTGCACGGTAATTGGTCAGAAATGTATCCCCACGTGGGACTGGAGCCATCTTCCCCGTCTCTCATAAAACCAATAGTAAATCACTAGTATATAAATCTCTGGCTAAGGACCAATAGGAAATAATAAGAGGGTGAACATTTGATTTTTTGTTACTAATATCTGCACATTGTCCTTACTGATTTAAGTGATTGTATTTCATAAAGTACTGCTTTGCAGGGCATTTTAGCCATACAATGGATATCCAGTTTTCTCATGTCAGCGAGTGTTGTGAATAACATTGTACATTTAGATCCTAGGAAAGTAAGTGCATTCTAGGAAAGTTTTAGCCCATGGAGCGTTAGGACAGCAATGTTGTACAGTCAGCCATGATCTGTTAAGAATGATGGTGATTCCATTGTCAGGAAGGTGTGCCATCTTCGTGTTCTGTCAAACAGCAGGGACCTCACTTCATAAAGGCCCCCTGAGGGATTGAGGTACAAATGTCAGCTTTAGGCTTGGTGGGACTACAGAGCGGTAGAGCAAATGGTAAGCTCCCCCTTTGACAAGAGTTATGTAAACACATTTCTCTCTATTTTGAGGTCTTCTCTGAGGAGATTCTGAATGAGAAGCCTGTTTATTTACTGTGGCCTACTTGGGCATATCCAACAACATAAATTATATTCTTAGTGTCGCATACATTGATTGTAGTGTTGGATGCATTTTTACTTCTTTTGGCTCTATACTCCAAATGTTTGGCTTTGAAATCAAACAAATACTATGAGGTGAAAGTAGAGCTGCATATTGAGCAGGTTTTTTTTTCTCCACACTTTACTCTTGCCATCACTCTGGTACATGCTAAGCTCTGTCTCATCTGTCCACAAGATCCTTTTCTAGAACTCTGCAGGCTCTTTTAGGTACTTTTTAGCAAACCTAACCTGGCCATCCTGTTTTTGTGGTTTGCACCTTGCAGTGTAGCCTCTGCAGTTCTGCTGGTGAAGTCTTCTGTGGGATGATAGTCTTTGACATATTAAGGCCTACCTCCTGGAGAGTGTTCCTGATCTGTGGACAGTTGTTTTGGGGGTTTTCTTAATAATGGTAAGCATTCTTCGCTCATCCACTGTAGAATTCTTCCTTGGCCTACAAGGCGTTTGCGATTCCTGAGCTCACCAGTGCTTTTTGTCATTTTAATGATGTTCCAAACTGTTGATTTTGTTAGGTTCAAGATTTTGGCTATGTTTCAGTTATTTCAGCCTCATAATGGCTTCCCTGAGTTCTCTTTGGTCTTCATGTTGACAGACACCAATAACAGGCAGACTACAAAGGCAAATGCAAAGCCTAGAATCAATACCAGACATTGAGAGGTCCCTTATGACTGCACAAATGATGTGACGGAACACACTCCCATCACTTTTGGTACCCTGACTATGCATAAATAGTGTTGTAATTTCTAAATGGTGAAACCTATACACACACAAATACCATCAAATAAAAGATGAGTATCTTCTTTAACCTCATAGTAATTGTTTGATTTAAAGGTCCAAAAGGAGAAAAAAATGTTTCACTGTCCCATTACTTACACAGGGCACTGTAGTTCAGATTAGTGCTCACATTAGGAGTATTTGAAAATCCTTGAAAGTGCGTGCTGTAAACAGGTGTTAGCTTAGCCTAGTACAATGTATCACTGTAACAATTAGCCTACACTGTGACTATATCTGTACTGCAGCTACATTTAATTTGAGGACTTATTGTAAAGTGCGATGTTGCTTGTGGGCTATTGAGGACGTTGTGTAGTCCTGGGTTGGAATTTACAAAACATACTGCAGACTTTAGAGCCCTAATCCCCATCTTAATTCAGGAGACAAGATCCTAAAAAATAACATATTGTTCACTTTTGAAAGTGAGCCTGAAAATATCTGCATCACTTTCATTACTGTGCACTATGAACCAGCATTGCACAATAAATACACTGTTAGAAGAAAGTGACTCAAAACATGCATATTGTGTTTTGAAACCATAAAACGTGGTGTACCTAAGATAAGATCTGGTGTTTGAATGTAAACCCAACATAAGTGTTATGATACACTAAATGTGATGAAACTCGCCGCCATCTGCAAGGTAGCCACGACAACAACACAAAAGTCTTGAGTCTCGGTGAGTGCTGTCATATCTTCTACTATTGACAAAAAGTGCCGGCCTGGCCAGGTCTGGTCTGCCCGACTGCCCCAGCAGTTCAGAGTAACGAAGGACACACTAATCAAGGTGACTGCAATCAGTGCAGGTGTTTCCCCACTTTGATTAGTGTGTCCTGCATTACTCCTAACCGCTAGGGGTACAGTATCTGGAGTAAAATCTTGGTTTTGTGTTTGGAGGTTGCACTCTCTCTACACCAACATTGTGATTTAAAAACAGGATGTGTCATTCATACAAACAAATACTTTAAGTGAATGGTCAATGATTAAAATGAGCTTTCAGAGGGAAAACGTGCAGCGGAATAATGATGTTATTTGCAGCATAAATAAATAAATATTTAATTATATCGAAACAATCGCCAAAAAGGGGCACACCTCCCAATGGTCATAAGTACAATGTTATTTTGCCAACATTTTTATCCCTAAAACTTTTAATTGTGTAGTTTATAATAAGGTTGGATTTAAATTACATGATAGGAATATGATAACCATGCACTCGACACAGAAGCAAAAATTGAGGTAAACAATTTGCAATTAAACATAGTAGCGTACATGTAATTGGAATTCACCCTTCACAAAAACCTTCCAGGCTGAGCCAGAGTGGAGTGTGAATCCAAGTAGTCCCCAGTATGTTTGCTTTTTTAGGCTTTTGTACTGTTTGTAGTTGCAAGTGACTATGTTTGATTGCATACATAACCAGGAAGTATTTGGATTCATTGAACGTTCCTGTATCTCTTGTATTGTGTATGGATGTGCTAACTTGTTCCTTCACTGCTTCAAGTTCTTAATCATAGTTTATATTGCTCCTTAGTATCGTAACCAGTCAATACTGCCTTAGTACAGTTTTTTGTTTGGTCAACTTTTTAGTTTGATATGTAAGATATGCTTTTCAAAATGTCCAAACTTAAAATGCCCTTGCTTCATGCCCACATGGCGAAATGGTGTCAGCCATTGTGCACATCAAACAAAGAAATTGACCAAACAATAAAAACCAGGATTAAAAAGACATTTGCAGTTAACCATACCATAGCATATTGTAGATTATAGGTATATAGCTGTATAGATAGATAGATAGATAGATAGATAGGTACTTTATTGATCCCCGAGGGGAAATTAAGGCGTTACAGCAGCTCACATCACAAGCAACAACAACAAAATAAAGTGACAATAGAATAATAAAATACAATAAAAGAAAATAGACATCTGAAACATTATATACAGTAAGAACAGTCCAGTATAATTCAACATCCCCCAGCCTGACTCTGATCACCCTGATCGAGCCAGCCGGAGGAGGAGTTGTACATTCTTATTGTGGCAGGCAGAAAAAATCTCCTTAGTGCAACGTGGCTATAATAGTCTTTTGCTAAAGGAGCTTCTCTGCTCTGCCACAGTGTCATGTAGGGGATTGGAGGGATTGTCCATAATGGCCAGGAGTTTGGTCCTCATCCTCCTATTGGCCACCTCCTCCACAGTGTCCAGGGTGACACCGAGGACAGAACCAGCTTTCCTAATAAGCTTGTACAGCCTCTTAGTGTCATCTTCCTTGATGCTGCCCCCCCAGCATACCACCGCGTACAGCATTGCAATGGCCACCACTGACTGGTAGAACATGTTCAGCAGAGTCCTGCGCATGCCGAAGGACCTGAGCCTCCTCAGGAAATAAAGCCGGCTCTGGCCCCTCTTGTACAGGACATCTGTGTTCCCAGTTCAGTCCAGTTTATTGTCCAGGTGCACCCCCAGGTACTTGTAGCTCTGGACCACCTCCATGTCCTCTCCCTGGATGGAAACAGGAGACAAGGCGACCCTAGTCCTCCTAAAGTCCACCACCATCTCCTTTGTCTTGCTGATGTTGAGTAGCAGGTGGTTCTGCTCACACCACTTAGCAAAACTGCCCACCAGTCCTCTGTACTCGGTCTCCTGGCCTCCACTGATACATCCCACGATAGCAGAATCGTCCGAGAACTTCTGCAGATAGCAAGTATCTGTGTTGTGCTTGAAGTCCAAGGTATGGGTGAAGAGGAAGGAAGCCAGAACTGTCCCCTGGGGGGCGCCAGTGCTGCTCACAACCTAGTCCGACACACATCCCTGCAGCCGTACAAACTGTGGCTTGTTGGTATACGGGAACTATCAATTAATCTAAGTACTTACTGGTTATACACACACACACACTTGATCAATGCAATTACACACGTACAGTAGTAAAACCTCAAAAAGCAAAGTTGAGATATTCTTAGATACACAATCAGTGGCAGAGGTGTGCCCATACTTGTAATGCATCCTGTTGCATGTAATTGGCTGAGCAAACAATTGCTGCTGGTGATGGAATAGTTCAGCAGCCAATGAAAAACATGATTGTGACCACAGTTTTTAAAGACTTTTGTGAATAGTAAGCCTTTTTTAAGAGTAGGTACTCCCGATGAGGAGTGTATCAAAACGCCCTAGTAGAGGCAACTCCCGATGAGGAGTGTTTCCACATGTCATTAAGAGTGTTGGAACAACTCTTGATTTATTGGTGTAACAACACACCATGTTATGTTTCAAAGCATCTCATGGTGAGTGTTTCATACATCCTAAAACATGTCTCAAAACCTTCGCAAAAATGTGTTTCAGTACTTTATGTATGGTCTGCAAATACCAGCGAAAATTGGCGGCAGCTCAGTTCCCACCAGTTTTTGACTTTTCAACACTTTCCTTTCACAATGTAGGCCAATATCCTCAAGATAAAGAAAGAGCAGATGACAGAATGTGGATGGAACAATGACATACCCATCATTTAAGTAGACTACTGAAATGTGTTAAATTGATAATGTCAAAGTTGCAGATGTTCTTGGTTTGCACTAATTTAGGCCTACATTGGTCAATTAGGCGCATCCATAGCGCTATTAGCGCTATTGGCGAGGGCAAGAGTCAACTTTTTGGCGTTTACACAATGTTGGTATTCTGTTCGATATAAACAAATTTGTTTGTTGAGTAAACCCTTAATAATCAATAGAGTAAACCCCACAACAACAGATTTGCAGATGCGATACAGATGCGCACCCAGATGGATTTGCAGTCTAGCCTATGAAAAAACGTATAGGCGTGCTCCTTCACGTCTTCTTTGCCCATTCCCCTATTTAGCCTATATGGAAAGGTTACTGTTTCAGGTGATTTTATATTAACATGACCATTAATGTCAATAGAAAAAGTGTTTTTGTTTTTCTGTGAAACGTGTTTTTGTTTTGCAATAGACTTGACGTGAACGAACGCAACACGTTGAATATTGTATTCAACAGCTGTGTACAGCTCACACATAAAAGGAACCAATGACATACTCAATATGAGCAAAAACCTATGAAGAATTCCATTGTCAATCTAAGAATATAACTTGAGATCACATTGTCACTGTCGTCAAAGACGCGCCGGTGGACTTACCAGGGTCACCCTGGCGTCTCCGTAAAAGCGAACGTCGGGGTATCTTAGATGGTGTCACGATACACATTCAATAATCCGATTCAGATACCGTGATCACAATCCACGTCTCGACATATGTACCATAATATCACATAAAGTATGAGTAAGATGGCAAAAATAAACAGAGCCACTAAGATAGCCTTGGTCACTGGAGATATCAAAGAGTGCATGACAGCAGCGGGCAGAGAAATGTACGGGCTCCGTTAGCTCCGGTTGTTATGAATGAAATGACGGACACGTTCTGCACTCCACAGCACCCCCCCCCCCCCCTTTCTTTTTTATTGACTTTAAATATGTTGTGAGATAACATGAAATGGCATTCTGCAGCTCAACACACGTGCGATGTGTGATGTGTCTTCAAATATGCATATTAATAGACTATTCAAAGCTTACAATTAGTATTGCAAAATGTTTGACAAAACGAGAGACTGTGTCGCTGCCATCTAATGTACAGATTATCATAATCACATTATCATCCTCAATCACCATTCCTTTCCCCCATCATAATCACAATATGGAAAGGCACAGTCCAAATTCGTCAACCCTTTCGCTAGATGGCACACGCAACTCATCCAATACATTGATATACACAGACATATAGCCTTCTGCGTATTGAAACAATGTCAATATCTGCAGTTTGTTGAAGCTGCTATCCCGTCTTTAGGCCAATGCTGATTGTACTGAAACAATGCGGTCCATGACAATACATCACCAATGTGAGAGAACTTTCCTAAACTTCTCTAAAACGTGAAAAGTGTGGTGTCAGTCTGTGTTCTCTTGTCAGACAGGGTTCCCTCTTTATTCATTATGGTTTTAAGAGGTAACTAAGCTAAGGCAAACCTTCATTGATGATGGCTTACTTACATGTTACCTTTGCATTTCAAGAGTTTTAATGCATTTTTAAGAATATTTTAAGCAGTGTTGGGGAGTAGTTCCACTACACTACCAGACTAAAGAACTCCTTCTTTCCCACTGCCATCAGGCTCCTAAACAACGCATAGGAGATTATAATCATGGACTACCTCATATAACTGTACTACCTCATATAACTGAACCCGACTGTCATTTTCAGTTTGCACATGCATAATTGCACTGTTTACATTTGCACTGTTTTATTATTATTATTGTTGCTTTTTTATTATCACATGCTGCCTTAAATTTTGTTATCTTGTACATTTTGTTTAGTATATATTGTATATTTTTTAGTATTGTACATTTTACATTGGTTGGCATTCTGCGGACAGCAAAGCAAGAATTTCATTGTACAGGGAAACGTGTTTTCTACTGTGCATATGATAATAAACACTTTGAATCTGGAATTGAATCTTGAATGTAACTCAGTAGCTTGGTGGTAGTATAACTAAATTCAAATCCTAGTACTGTTTTCAGTAGTTAACTACTTTTCTGCCAAAACAAATAAAGAAATAGGAATTTAAATATTATTCCAGCCTTGAACTTCAAATGTCCCTACTATTTTTTCCTCACTGCTTTCCGTTTTTCCACTTTGCCCCACCTCACCTGTTTTTATCTTTCTCAATGATTTCACAGCGCTTCAGTTTCTGTCATGTCTGTCAGTAACTGACTGTCATGTGTTGGATAAGGTAATCTTCTCCAACACTGGCGGGTCAACCAACTCCTTTTTACTGTGGCACACATTAGTCTACCACACCCATCCAATAGCCCCATGTGTGTCTAGACTTGCTACTTTTACATTTGGATGTTGTAGAAATGTAGTCACAGATTGGTAAACACAGGGGAGGCGGTGATTTAGCTTCAAATATAGCAGACGGCTAAACGACTCACATCACGGATTTGAAGACATAAACTGAATCGCCGAACATTAGCCTCTGCTCATAATTCGTTCGAAATTAGTGACTGTCCTCCCATCTGAAAACAAAATGAGCAGAGGCTAATGCTAGGCGATTTTATTCGTAGAAATGTCTTCAAATCCGCCATGTGAGTCGTCGTTTAGCCGTCTGCTACCTTTGAAGTGACTAGTGACTGTGACTAGACTTCTATAACAACCACATGTAAAAAAAAAAAAAAAAAAGTAGGACGCCTGGGGCGTCCACATGGGGCTAACCCACCCACACTCTTTGCTGTGAAGTGTTCACTGTCTGTAATCTGAGACCAAACGAGTCAGTCGAGATTTTCTCCGTATGCTACAGGTGGGAACACAGAACTTTGATCGAGGTAGTTTACTGCTTCATTTTGAGGTCCCAACAGCCTACAGGACGAAGGATTTAGAAAGATAGTATCGTAGCCTACAACAACATCGGAGAATTTAGAAATAGGCCAACTTTTATATTTAGTCGACATGATTTCTTGCTTACGGATTATCTTGTTTATAAATCTTGTTATTATCGGAACGAATACTCAAGGTAGGAAAACTTTTTTCAGTTATATTAGTATAATCGCCAGCATGTCATGATGATTAACGATTATGATTAGTGATTATGCATATGGTTGATATTTAGCATTGTAACGAATTATTCACAGTTCTTTTCTAGTCATGGATTGGGAGAACGTGATGGGTGTGACCATTGCCATGTTTTTGGCTTCTCTAAAGCTCATGTCCATCATTCTGTACCAGCAGAACTTTGAAAAACAAATGTGGTCTGTGTGTTTTCTTTTCTCTGTTTTGACAACTATTCTGTCACCAGGAAAGCAGCACAATGTTTCCTCTAATCAACACAGTCTACTTGATGTTATCTTTTCAAGACCTGGTGGTTGTGGCCCTCTCAGTTTCCCTGTTGTCTTTCACCTTGTTGTGTCTCATGCTTTATATAAGTATGTAATAACTAAGATCAAATGGGTGTCGACCATCAGACTAGCTCAGTTCATTGTAACTCAGCCTTTACAAGCTGGATCTTGTTACAATGCAGTGCTTGTTAAGCATATCTTTACAGTATGAACTGTGAGATACTTTGCTTTCAAAACTTTGCAGCACAACCATCTTTGTGAGCGTAATGTTCTAAATATATCCCCCCTCTCGTGACTGGTTCTTTTGGCATCCTGTGAAGGGAAGGATTGGGTGACCACAGGCATGTAGCCCAGAACCAGATGGGCATGCTGTCTTCCTGATGGCACATATGATGTCTGAATGCAAATGCCAGGATGAAAGCCATTTTTATAGGCCGTGACTACAGATACGAACGTGTATTGGAATGACCATAGTATAAAAGTATGTTTTGAATGATGCAATTCACAATATACCTTTCTGATTGCACTAGGATTTACATTTACATTACATTCATGGCATTTGGCAGACGCCTTTGTCCAAAGCGACTTACAACAAATACATTTGTTTAAGTAAGTGAATCATCTATCCATCAGGCATCATAAGATAAAGTAATCAATGCTCCGACCAGGGGCCATAGGCAGTCACAATGCTAGAAGAAGGATTTTTTAATTGGATTGTGGTTAAGGCGGTGATGTGGTCCAGGCAACATTTTGCTCGTCTCCTACGATGTTATTGGTTTCCATTGAGAAATGCAGTTAAACAAAACACAACAAAGTCAGCAGAGGCCAGGTCAGCGTGATACCACGATAGTTCAGGGGAACCCTTTTGTCCATGTCTCCTGACTTGGTATAGGATTGATAATGCCGTATTTCCACATCTCTGGGATACCATTATGCGCAAAGCAATAATCAAATAGCTTGTACATTCAGAGCCGTATCATTTTTCAGAACTTCAACAGATAACCCGTCGTATGCTTTACCATTCTTAGTTCTTTGCAATACTGCCACAATCTCAGATTCACTAATCGGCTAGTTTAAAAATAGAGTCAAAGTGCACTGATTGGAAAAGGCTGGAAAAGTAATTTCTCCATGTATCTAGTACAGTGTGCTTATCAATGTGAGAAGATCCATTGGGCCCTAGGACCTACCATGGGATTAACTGATGGTGTTCACTCGCCACGCCAAGTTGGTTAACATGTTGCCTAGAATGCCTTTGGGTCAGATGTCTCTCGTTCTTTGATGTTCTCCTGTTGTTACCACCAATGGCACCATTTAGCAGACCAGACTGCCATTGGGCATCCCTCATTGAGGCCTTAGCTTGCATCGTCACTGGGCCAGGTGAACAGGCTATCCATTCATCCTAGGCAGAGCACAGCCAGGTCCACAGAAGGGTGAGCTCATTTGACTACCAGGCTTTTTTTTTTTTACCTTCCTCCTTTCATTAGACTTGCCAGGTGTAATCACAATGTCCCTGTTGGGGATCTGGTCCCGCACCTCCTGCTTTACTGTATCACAGAAAAGAGTGGGCAGAGTCCATTGTATGCTGGTTAACTGTGGCCTCCAGTTGGACCATACAGTGCTGCTTCACATACGTCACGTGCACAGTGGCTAGCTACGGTACAAGGCAGAAACCCCACTAATCTTGAATCCACTAAATTCAAACAATAGGTAACTCTGTGTGAATAGGACTTAACCTTCTCTCATTTATCTTAAGGTTATTTTTTTGGAGTGGGGCAGTCCCACTCTTATATATATATTTTAAATTATCGGATAGAGACAGTGGAGAGAGACAGGAAAGTAAGGAGGAGAGTGCATGTTAGCAGGACATGGGCCGGATTTGAACCCATGTCGACATGAGCATGTGTCACATGCACTGTATCAGTGCTAGACCACTTCTCTCATTTATCTTGCTATCCTACCCTCTAACCATCTTTTATCTCACTTTCTTTCAACTACCTAGCCATCATCCTTTCTTCCTATCACCTATCACTGCTGCTTTACTCAGTAAAACCCATACTGATTAACCTCTTAATTGTATTGATCTATCAATACCTCCCATCTCTCATCTATTTCTTTTAATAATTTGTTTATTTGAGTAGGGACAGATGCAATAACATTGACATATATATATATATATGTGTGCGTGTGTGTGTGTGTGTGTGTATACAGTATATCAACAACAACAAAGACAAAACACAGAGTTACTTTGTGTAAGATTTTCATGAATTCATTAAGACAAATTCTTAAAGTCATCTGAGGACACGCCCTCTGTACTCCTTTCACAAAGAAGGTTGACTTAGCGAATGCTGTCTTACAGTTACAATTTTCAGAGTGATTATATTTGTCAAAATCTAAAACTAATTATATTTCTATATTATATTTTTATTATTTAATGATGCCTTATGGGTTTTTTTGTCAAAATTTGTCAAAGCTCTGTTGTAGAGTGATTCTATGAGTCTATGAGTCCATGTTGCCTGAGTCCATGTTGTCATGCAGTAAGATATTTGCGAAAATATAATTGTGTGTAAACAAAAGTGCAGTATCAAAGGGTATTATGTTATTAACCTAAAACAGTTGCGACTTACTTTCACTGTTCTGCTCACTTTCAACTATCCAGCAAATCTACCTATCGTCCAAACCATCTTTAAACTCTTTCCACAACGGAAATAAATCCTTCCTTCCATGTTGCGTAGTGTGCACAGTGAACAGTTTACTATAGAGGCTTTGAAGAGTCTAAACTTTTTTCTTGTTTAGACATTCTGTAGTAATTTAACTAGGAAGGGTTGGCAATCTTATGTTTGCTGATCAATAGCCTTTGTGACACAATAAGCGATTTATGCAAAATGTATTATACATCTATTACTAAGTTACGTACTCTATTTGTTATCACAAGCTTGAGTTTAGCTTGGTTATTTCCCTGAAGTGCTACAGCTGTAGAGCAGAGGGTGTGTCCTCAAGCCCTGTCATATCTCCGGTTTCACCTACAGTATGAGTCATTCAAACCCAATGGCAGTTGTAACAGTAGCAGGACACTCATAATACATTGTCACCAGGCAACCCCCAAAACAAGAAGTATTAACTGGTGTTATTTACTGTTTACAAAAAAGTGTCATTTAACTTTTTAGCATGCAGGGTTTTTTGCGTACAAAGTGTAACTAATCTTCTGCGCAGAATAAACAGTGCATTTGATATGTATAGACAAGGGAAACAAATGTATACAAGTCCTCAGTGAATGAAGTTAGTTTTCTGAAATTCCCTTTTCCCTTGTATTGATGGTCATTGTGTGATTGAGTCATTTTGGTTACTGTTTTGGTTACAGTTACTTTGGTACAAAAACAATTGTTGATTCAAATGTTTGTTTTGTCTCGCACAAATCCCCCCCCCCCTACAGATTTAGATCTTGCTGATGCCTTCGGAGAAGATGGTAAGTTACTTAATGTTTTGAGTATGTCTAATGGTGTGTAGTTGTAGTTCATACTGAGCATATAAGTGGTATGATGTCTGCTCCTCAGCCTATTCAGATGATACAGTACTACTACCATATGACACAATCAAACTCTTAACACGTTTATTATTGAACAGTATTCCAGCATTGTTTTGCAAATCAAATCACCAAAAAGGTTTTATGCCTGAAAATAAAGGCCAGTTTCAATTCCTACAGCTATAATTTTTTTCATAATCATGAGTGACACAAGCCTGTAATTACGTTATTGTAATACAGCACATGTTTTCAATCATGTGACATGTCCAGCCTTTTAGATGAAACATATTGAATATATTACATATTGTTCTAATGGCATGCTAAAAAATCTCTTTGCTTTCCTAGACCCCACAGCAGCACCTCCTGTTCCAAAAGTCCCAGAGAAACCCAAGGACCCCAGTCCAGGTAGGAATCAGTCATTGTTTCCTAACACTGGCTGTGGGATGAAACAAACTGTGGTTGTCAGTTGTTTCTGCCACAAGCAATACGAGTACTGTCGAAGGTACAAGCCCGCTCCTTCAAGAGCAAGACTTATCCTAAGAGTTATGATGTCTTATCTTACTCTTATTGACTTGGACAAGGCTACTCAACCCTATCAGATAGCAATCCCAAAAAGGTGTATGATGGATCTGCGAAACAATAGGGGTCTTTACTTTAGGTTAAATAACAGCGTTATTCATCTTTATCTTTTATCTTTATTTCTTATTTTATATTCCTTATTTGCATTACTCATTTTCCATAACAACTCCTTATTATACTTGTTGTCAGTCTATTCATGAACCTTTACTCAAGTATTCCTTGTCTTATCCCGTTCCATTAAGGCCCTCTTAGAGAGTAGTCCCAGTTATTGTTACAATATCACATAAGCATATGATAAGCAACGGTCATAATACATTCAGTGCCTCAAACTAGCATCTTTTTAGGCCCAAGCACAATGCTATTGCCTAATGCAATTATAATGAGAAGCACAGCTTTAATAAGAAGAAAAAAGATGGTACCTGGCTTACCTTCCTACAACGTGCGTGTGT
The DNA here is from genome assembly GCF_951799395.1 of Argentina silus. Taxonomy (NCBI): domain Eukaryota; kingdom Metazoa; phylum Chordata; class Actinopteri; order Argentiniformes; family Argentinidae; genus Argentina; species Argentina silus. Next base: position 2,000,893 of record NC_139668.1, read on the forward strand.
GCGTGCCTGCGTGCCTGCGTGTAAGTCAAAACTCACCAGCTTGGTGGTACTCATTTCCCCCAACAAGTTAGTCATTTCAGTGCTAGTTCTTTCTGGAGCTCCATATGAGTCATGAGCTCCGAAAGGATCTCAGTGTCTCTTGCATTAATTCATTTGACTTTTGCTGTTTCCCTTTTGTCCTTTTTCACTGGTGACATTTGATTGCAGAGTCCACAAACCCAGTAGGCCGAGTAAGGCTTCTCCTGTCACTCTGCATGGGCCATGCATGTTGCAGGCCAGCAAAGGTTTCTTGTTTCTTCTTGAGGCCCTCTGGATAGTGAACAGGCCTAGCACACAGATCAGTAGGCCTAAGTAATTAATCAGGCCTCCTTTTTTCTAACAGTACATAGTAATAATAAGGCCATCACACAATTTCCCCACAATTTACAGTACATGACCTGAATGGTCTTGTATTGTTTAATCATTAAAATACACCATTTCTGAAATCTATGTGGTCATGTGTCTTGCACATTATAGCAGACTAATGAATTTTCTTTTTTCCTACAGGATTCGATCTGTCTGATGCCTTCAGTGTAGACGGTAAGTTACTCGATCTTTTGAGTATGTCTAATGGTGTGTATAATAGTTCATACTGAGTCTGTTCCTCACCATATACAGGTGATACTATGACCTCTGCCTATTTTGAGTCACTGCTATGACACTAATCAGGCTCTTACCGAATTGAAGCTATATTCTTTGACGGTATTTTAGGTTTGCAAATCAATGCACTGAAAAGGTTTTATGTTTAATCTTAAATGCTGGACATTTCACATTTAAAAAATCTGTGCTGTATTACATGCTTGACAAGAATATACCATGTTATTGCTCTCATCACCAGAAATGTTACTCTGATTTCACTGTATTCTATTTTGCTGATTAGCTTTAATCACTGTGTGATTTGTATGGTAAAATATAACCTCTGTTTTAAATGGTATAGCTGTTGTACTGCAGTAACATTATAGCAACACATTCGATTTTTTTCCTAAACTGGATTACCTTTATCTTCCTACTCTCAACAACACTGTGTTTCACTGTGTTTCCTTTGACATCTTCATAGTTGTAAGACTCATTCAAATGAGAACATCTTGAATTGCAGACATGGAGGGGGCAGAGAATTATGGTATAGAGTTGACTGGAGCCTTTTTAATTGTTCTTTCTAAATTCATGTTGCCCCTTAGACCCAGAGCCTGAGAAACCAGCTGTCGTCCCTCCTAAAGACGGTGGAACTGGTAAAGCACTATGATTCAATTATCTGACAATGGTCAATGTTGATCTAACAAGGGAATGATCATTTTTGAAACTACTGTATTGAGCAAGAGCACTCAAGGTAATCTACATTTTTCATTTGTGCTCTCAGGAGATTTTGATCTTCTAGATGCCTTTGGCGATGGTAAAGACTTTACATACACATCTTTATTTAGTGTATTTCAGTGTGGAATATGCGTTTATAGTTTATATCATTTGTATCTTTTCAAGAGCCCACAGCTGCCCCTGCTCCTGCACCTGCACCTGCACCTGTAGATCCCAAGAAACCAGCTGGAGGTAAGTAGCCCAAGTTCTCAAATGTACTCGTCCCCCTCTGGCCTCGAGTTGGGATATGGCCTCTCTCTGACAACCCCCCCCCCACCCTGTCACACAAACAACACACTGACAGTGTCATTTATAATTCTTTAAAATTATTCTAATTTATAGTGTACATGCCCCACAACCATTTCACAGCCTCTTGTGCCTACAAGATGTATTGTTCTGCTCTTTTTTGTAAATTTGTAAATTTGTTATTTTTGTTAATACTTTGCTATTTTGTAAATTTCTTTTTTTATGTCCACACACCAACCTCACCAAGTCAATTTCCTGTATGTGCAAATATACTTGGCCAAATAAAAGAATTCTGATTCTGATTCTGGTGTGAAACCATGTCAAATGCTACAACAGTAGAGATCATGTCTGTTCTGTAATATTTTGTATTCGTAGATGGATTTGATCTATATGATGCTCTTGGCCCAGGTAAAGTTTAAAGTGGTCTTGGGATGAGGTTCTTTTTGGTACAGGTGTTCTGGCTCTCATGGTTTAATTCATGGTTTCATGGTTCTCTGCCCCTCCCTGTTGGCTCATGGTTCTCTGCCCCTCCCTGTTATCTCAATGCTAAAATCACAACTTGCAGTGGGTGCAAGCTACAGTATCTGATTTTGCTTTTCCTCTGCCTATACTCACAAAGTACCCTCCTCTATATCCAATGACTCTCACCTCCTCTTAATATAATAATAATAATAATAACAATAATAATATATGCCATTTAGCAGGCACTTTTATCCAAAGTGACTTAAAGTCCAGTGTGTGCATGCACAGCGGGTATAGAACCCACAACATTACCATTGCTAGAACTCTACCAACTGAGCCACACAGGACCCCTTTCAGGATCAGCCTCTGAACTTTCATGATCTGCTCCAACATTACTTGAGTGATTATGGATGCAGATCTCACAATTGATTTGGGGTATGTTGGATAAGTAAGGAAGTCAATGGAGTTACTGCCCGTTATGATTGACTCATTTTATGATTGTTATGAGTGACTCATTTTTTGTGACCCATAGATCCTGAACCTGATAAACCAGCAGTTGTTCCACCTAAAGACGGGGGTACCGGTAAGTCACAATGTATAAGATGGAGACCTCAATTTTCCCCCTCTGGCCTCGATTTGGGATATGGCCTCTCTCTGACAACCCCCCCCCCACCCTGTCACACAAACAACGCACTGACAGTGTCATTTATAATTCTTTAAAATTATTCTAATTAATAGTGTACATGCCCCACAACCATTTCACAGCCTCTTGTGCCTACAAGATGTATTGTTCTGCTCTTTTTTGTAAATTTGTAAATTTGTTATTTTTGTTAATACTTTGCTATTTTGTAAATTTCTTTTTTTATGTCCACACACCAACCTCACCAAGTCAATTTCCTGTATGTGCAAATATACTTGGCCAAATAAAAGAATTCTGATTCTGATTCTGATTCTGGTGTGAAACCATGTCAAATGCTACAACAGTAGAGATCATGTCTGTTCTGTAATATTTTGTATTCGTAGATGGATTTGATCTATATGATGCTCTTGGCCCAGGTAAAGTTTAAAGTGGTCTTGGGATGAGGTTCTTTTTGGTACAGGTGTTCTGGCTCTCATGGTTTAATTCATGGTTTCATGGTTCTCTGCCCCTCCCTGTTGGCTCATGGTTCTCTGCCCCTCCCTGTTGGCTCATGGTTCTCTGCCCCTCCCTGTTATCTCAATGCTAAAATCACAACTTGCAGTGGGTGCAAGCTACAGTACCTGATTTTGCTTTTCCTCTGCCTATACTCACAAAGTACCCTCCTCTATATCCAATGACTCTCACCTCCTCTTAATATAATAATAATAATAATAATAATAATAATAATAATAATAACAATAATAATATATGCCATTTAGCAGGCACTTTTATCCAAAGTGACTTAAAGTCCAGTGTGTGCATGCACAGCGGGTATAGAACCCACAACATTACCATTGCTAGAACTCTATCAACTGAGCCACACAGGACCCCTTTCAGGATCAGCCTCTGAACTTTCATGATCTGCTCCAACATTACTTGAGTGATTATGGATGCAGATCTCACATTTGATTTGGGGTATGTTGGATAAGTAAGGAAGTCAATGGAGTTACTGCCCGTTATGATTGACTCATTTTATGATTGTTATGAGTGACTCATTTTTTGTCACCCATAGATCCTGAACCCGATAAACCAGCAGTTGTTCCACCTAAAGACGGGGGTACCGGTAAGTCACAATGTATAAGATGGAGACCTCAATTTTCCTTTGTGTAACGATGATGATACTCACAGAGGTTACTCTGCTGGTTATACCTCAAAGGTGGGGGATCCTTTGGAGATCAGGACCTGTTTGATTTGGGTGGTGGCGACTACAAACCTGATGGCGGCAAAGGAGGCGGTAGGGCACTGAGGACTTTCTGTATCAATGTTCTGTCAGTCTCATGAGAAACACAAAGGGCCCTATTCATTCAGGCTGGTCACAGTGTCTCTGGGATGTATAAGTCAAAAATAGCTTTATGCTTGTGCATTTGGATTCATGTACTAAACAAATGTTTGACTAGAAGAGACTTAGTGAAATATTGTTTTTAACATGTTTTCTTAATGTGTGGGTTTGAAATCTTACCTCAGAGAGGAATTAATTACATTGAAGTCTAATTACTGTTCAGGGTAATTTAAGATTGAAGATATAGAATAGAAAAGTTATGTAACTGAAAAGAGAACCAGAAAGAAATGGCCATTGTTACCAAATGGAAATTAATTGCAGTGCTAATTCACAAATTACTTTCTCTGGAGAGTGAAAACAAAACAGTTTTGTCTCGAAACTCCAGGAGGTTTTTTTCCTCTTACATAGTCACATAGTCAGTGTATGGAAGTAATTACTTGTTCTTACAAAAAAAAGAAAAGGGGAAAAAAAAAGCCCATGGTTACCTATTTAATCAGTGCCATATGCCTGTTAGTCAGATCTGATGCTGCATGATACTCCGTAGAGACCCGAGGGCTGAACTAAACTAAAATAACCTCATTAAACAAACTGGGAAGATTTCAGCCCTCAAAGTCAACCGCTTTCAACGTCAAATATTTTTTAAAGTCAATGTAAATTTCAAAATTTGCAGATGCTGTATACAGTATGTTTTACATGTACTCACTGTCTTTGTGTGGACAGTATGTGTAGAAGCATGTAAAGTCTTAAGAATAAACTTTGACCCTGAGCGGGAGTATTGCTCATTTTGCTTTGTTTTGTTTTGGATCTAGCACGCGCAAGTGACCCCGCTTCTGATCCTAATGGTCGGTTTTATGACACTTTCTGTTTATGATTAGTTTGATATTCTCGTGTGCTCCTCAACTTGCTTGAAACACATAATTCTGTCAAGCCAAAGTTTACAAAACAATGGATTTATCTTCTTCTGTCTTTCTCCCCAGGAGGTGCTGCTGCAGATCAGCCTCAAGGTAAGTAAATCAACTGAAGTTATTTCTATAGGAATTATGTGATCCTTCTTCCTTCATGTCTATCGGTGTCATATCCTTAGTTAGCCCAGCTCACTCCCGGCCCCTGTGACACTCATCTGTACCATATGTCAAATGCCCATTAATAATGTCTGTGGGAGTGCGTACACTTAGGAGTATATGTGTCATAGCTGTTTCCTCTTTCCTGTCCCAGAGGAGGTTGGCTTATTGTGTCTGTATCAGTGCCTTCTCCTCTCAATGTGATTCTGTAATAATGTTTCTGATTTCATTCTTAAACGGGCACCAATTTTAACCTCATATTCATTATGAAAATTATAAGAAGAAAAGGTCCTAAGAAAATGACCGCAGATGATATCGGGGTAAACGCATTTTTAATTCAGTGATTCTCCAAAAACCACAATGAGTTTCCATCCAGGGGAAGGGCGTTTGCAGCTGGAGTTTTTGAAGATGACAGATTTGTTTTTTTAATTACCCCCGATGACATCAGGACCTCTTCTAACCCTTTTGACTACAGAATAAGAAAATCCCTGTTTTTACATATGTCGGCTCTGGTATAGTGATAATGAATATGAGGTAAAAAGTGAAGTGCCCCTTTAACATAGCTGCTATAGTAGGCAGCTTAGTACAATTGTAACTTGATAACTATGAACACACCAAAGATACTGGACCACCCATGTCTACCATTACACTTCTATATTAAATATGCAGTATTATGAAACAAATTGAGTGATTACTGAGCTTGTATCAAACTATTGTTAATATAGTCCTGTGAAAAACTATTCGCCCCCCTGAAATTGAAATACCTTAAATTGGGATTTCCCAACTGGTCTACACAGCCTACTGGACACTTTCAAAGAATTTTAATTTCTGTGTCTGAGGTCGCACAATTTTAAATCAATGCAAGGGGGGCAAATCATTTTTCACTGCACTATATACACAGTGTTCAGACATACTCTGTGTATTGCTCCCTGTATTTTTATTTATGATACAAAGAGTAGCAGAGACTCAAATATTATGTAACTATTTTTGTGACTAAGTTATCAATTAGGTAATGCTGCACCAAGAAATTATTTGGAAACTGTTGGTTCTATTTCAGTCGACTTCCTTGCACTCTATGTACCTATTCGCTGAAACCCTATTCAATCACGTCTGTACAGGCTGAGGGCACTTGCAAGCAGGTAGCCCTGCGTACTGCCTGGGCTATAAAGGTTGCCGCAAGCGCTCCCATTTTATCCTTTCCACTCTTCACTCGCTGACTGCCCGAAGCTTACTGTAGTGCATTCCTGTGGCTAGCTAGCAACTTAACTTAACTAATCCACTGAGAATCCTACGATTCTCCCGGGGTGTTAGGGTGTGTCTACCCGAACCCTGCGGTTTGAGCTTGACATTCACTGAAGAAGCTACTTTGAGCATTTTCACGTAGTGCACACTTGCTTCTTTTTTTTTGTTAGCAGGCTAACACAAGAAAGTTGATAGCTAGCTGGGTGCCCGCAATTCCACAGAACTATTTGAACTCTTGCTAGCTTGGCTATAATTCCTCAAGTTTTACAACTTGCTAGGTCCCTCATGTAGGCTAAGGCGAGCACTAGTCAGCTAGTTTCGAGTGCTTTATGGACCATTTCAGCCCTTAGCTAGCTTTGATAAAGCAAATAATTTTCTCACCTTGTGCAGAAAATATGAAAGCCCTGTTCACAGGAATGGTGGCTTATTTGGTGTCTGTAATTCTCAGACTATTTGAGCTCTTACTAGTTTTTACTAGTAATTACAACATAATTCCTAGCTGGTTACTGTGTGTAACGTTCGCTTGGTCCCTTGTGTGAGCTTTGGCTAACCACTTGGATGGTTGGCTAGCTCACATGTTGGTTGTTTTATGACTTGAGCATGTGGCTAATCGTGAACAGAACTAGCACCTTCTCATTAGTTACTGCTAACCTCAAGGCTAGATCGCAACGCTGCCTATTGCACTCAGGCAACTGGCACGCTAGCTATCTTCCGCCGTCTTAGTGAAGCTTACTACACTATTTCGGTGTGTGGGCAAGTACCTTCTCTCTCGGGAGATTTGACTACTTTGCCATGCTACTTGTCAACTTATCTGTCTCCCTCCGAGCTGGGAAACACTGCTCCAAGAAGGAGACTCCTCAAGGAGCATGCCCTAATGGATGTGGTCATGCCTTGTGGAAGTTGGACTTTCACCAAGTCTGCCCAATGTGCCTTGGGTTACTCGAATGCGCAGACTGCCGTTCTGGGCTCCTCGTCCTGTGAGTATTGCGTTCTGCTGGATACGGATGTTCTTCAACGGAAGGTCAAGTACGTGGACGGTGTCATTTCTGCAGAACTCTATGAACTTTATGAGTGTGAGGCTCCACAGGATTCCTCTGGAGGTGGCCCCTTTGAATCTTCCTCTGTTGCTGAGCACCCTTCCAGTCCCGGCTTGTCAAAAGCTACAATGAAAGTCTACCTGGCTGCCATCTGTGTGCCATGTAGGTTTTGGCGGGATGACTGCTGTGGCCCCCTTTTCTGCCGTTTTATAAAGGGAGTCAGCTGTCTTTGTCTGGTCACCAGGGGACCTGACTTGTGGGACTTGTCTCTGGTTCTTGAGACACTCACTAGTGACCACTTCGAACCTCTTCAGGCTGATGACATGAAGATATTGTCTTAGAAGCTTAGAATGCTTTGTTGCTTGAGTGTGAGTGACTTGCATCGGCTATCGGTCTATCCTACATGTACCCAGTTTGCCCCAGGCGACACAAAATGTTGCACAGCCTTCATTCCCAAAGTCATCTCCATAGTGTACCACAGCCAAGCTGCTGTACTTCTCGCTTTCCATTCCCCGCCCTTCTCCTCTGGAGCAGGAGTGTATGAACACCTCTGTCAGGTATGTGTACTGCACGTTTGCAAACCCTACCAAAGGAGCGTCTATGTCTACACAGTGCCTCTCCCATTGGATTGTGGGGGCACTTGTTGAGGCTTACAGTTGTAGGGGATTACAGCCCCCTTTGGGTGTCAGGGCGCACTCCACCCGCTGGTAGGCAGGGCTACCTGCTTGCAAGCGTCCTCAGCCTGTATAGGCGTGATTGAATAGGGTTTCAGTGAATAGGTGTCCCATATTGAGGGGTCTCCCTCATCTCCTTCAAAGAACCTGGATTACATTTGTAACCTCTACATATTAAGATTGATTGGCTTGATTGGGTTAAGACTATTAGCTATACTCTAAAATCCTGCTACGATTGTGTGTCGTTGCAGATCTAAGTCTTCTGTGGGTTCAGTTCCAGAAGCTGCTAGAAGATGCTAACATGCCAGAGAGCTTCCATATTTGGATATCCAACGTAAAGCGAGTAGTGGCGCCTCTGTTAAAGAGGGCCATGGAGCTTTTGGATATGGTCCAATGAGTCCCAGTGGATCTCAGGAAGTCACATGCCTACTGTATGTACTTATAGGTCTTCAGAACGGGGATAGTGCTCTGGATGGTTGTTTACATACATGATATTACAGCTTTTAAATGTTTTGGAATGCCTCTCAGGACTAATCTTACAAAGCAATGGTTGGTATGCTCCTGTTTTCTCTGGCTGGGGTGAAGGGCAAAGTGCATAGGGTTTCCCCTTAAGGAATGGGTGTGTGTTTACTTTCCACCCTTCTCTCTACTGAGGTTCCATGAGTCATTCCTATTGTTTTGGGTACACAGGCACGAGATTCTGTTTTGGGATAAAAAAAGGTTTCTTTGAAGGGACTTCTCTTCACAGCTTTAAGATAGTGTCTGTCTTATGATTTTAAGGTTCTCTTATTGGACGAGCAACCGTGTCAAACCATATATTTAATTTCGATGTATTTTTCTCCTTTTATTGCTGCATATTCATTTGCCGGAGGGAGCCAGTTTTTTTCCCATGTGTGACTCCCCACATCTCAGTTGAGGCAGTCTTGTCCTATATACACACGTATAGTTCCATATTTCTCAGCAGGCTTTTTTGCATTGTATAGTGAGAATGTATCATCTCAAGTTTACCAAAATGATGACTGCTAAATGCAAAAGCATGGCTGAACATTAAGAAAAAAAAGTTTTTGGGGTGCATCAGATATAAGGATAAAGATTTCTGACACCCAAGAAGGCCTTTGTCACTTCTTGTCATAACACGCCTGTCATGAACTGTTAGAGCTTCAACAACTCCTCAGGAGCCCTAGGCAGCACACATTCCGAACATCGCAAACATTCAGAGCAGTCAGATGACCTTACATACACTTAGTTACTTTGAATCAACTGAAAGATTGTCATTTTTCATGCCTGTTTTAATTTTGTGTGTGTGTGTGTGTTTCCTGTATGTTGTAGTCATTGTCAATTTATTTGGTATATTCCCTGTATATTGTAGTCATTTTCAATCAATTGTAACATGTAAATGAGGAATGGTGGGTACCTTTATTTGGTCTGGTCATTTGAATGTCAAATCTTGCTAAATTAAAACATATTTGTCTTAGAGGTGAGATTGTGTGGTCTATGATAAAGAAGTTGATTATCATACAATATTAATTAGATTATTAAGATAATTTTGTATTTCATCTGGTCTTAATAAAACCTGCTGAAAGGTTGGACTGCTCAATGTGTTTTGATTGATGGTCGACTCTGCAGATATCTGTACGCACACACACTGGGTGCTGTAGGTGCAGTAAACAGGCTGGCAGGCTGGCAGTTTAAGAATGTAGCTTGCGTGTGTGAATAAGGTTATTGGACTGTACAAGCGTAGCATTCTCTCGCAGTAAGTCACTGTTTATTGCGGTGTCATCCAGTTTTTTTCTCCAGGCAACGCCCTGTTTCTGCATGGCACACCACCACACCACACCTACTTTTATTCACCATTTCAGAATGAAAATCTAGTTTGCACATGTCAGTAGGCTACAGTAAGGTTTATTCATACAGTTCCAGTGTTTGTTCACTGTAATCCCCTTGTACATTGCTGCTTTGTTATATGTTGTCCTTGGGGCTGGGTGTGTTCCACATCCTCTTTATCACCGTCTGACGGTTGAGGCTTTCTGCGAGGCTTTGTCGTTTGTTTTCTGTTATTGCTGTTGACATATTCAGTTGCTATAAGGCATTTCCACAGAGAAATTGAAATTTGTGCTACAGTTCATAGCTCAGTATTACAGTATTTTCCAGACACACTTTCCAGCACATTGCTAACAGATGCTGTAATGAAAAAGGCTCTTGACCGCCACCTTGTGGAATAATATTTCAATTCCAAAATATTTCATAGAAAATGTTTTTAATCCCATTATAAGCGTTGTGTATAATGTTAGCATAATTATGCATAGTTATAAATAACGTATAAAAAAACCAGAACAAGGTAACATGAACATGACTACTCTAATTTATCTTTCTGTTGTAGAAGCTGGATCTAGTCAGATCGCTGGGATAGTGAGTGGAATAGGAGTGGCTCTCCTTGGTGCAGCGAGTGGCTACTTTGCCTACCAGAAGAAGAAACTGTGCTTCAAGCTGCAGGGGGGTGAGTTTCTTTGATAACTGCGAATTTGGATTGGGAATAGGATATGTACTATGTGTAGAGGTTGACACAGGTATCATTTAGTGCTATCATTGAAAAGGGCCACCAAGAGGTTGCTCTATAAGTACAAAAACCTGTATGCACAGCAGCTTTTTAAAACTCAACTGTGATAAAACAGGTTGTCCTCATTGGTTCAAAATCACACATCAACAACGCCATTGAGGATGTGAGGTCACAGCCTCCACACATGCCAAAAACCTGGGAGTCCTCCTTCACACAACCCTCTCATTTGAGATCCACATCAATAAAACACAGCTGTCCTTCTTTCACCTCAGGAACATTGCCCAGATCTGCCCATTTCCCTCCTTTTCTGATGCTGAATGACTCATGCATGCTTTCATCTCCTTACGTTTGGACTATTGCAATGCCCTGATCCTCGGCCTCCCCTCCCATCTGCTCAACAAACTAAAACATGTACAAAACTCGTCACATCCACCCCCACCCGCCATCACATCACCCCTGTACTCCAGGACCTCCACTGGCTACCTGTCCATCAAAGGATTGACTTCAAAGTCCTGCTCCTCACTTATAAGGCCCTACATTTCCTGAATTTCCCCTAGGGATAAATAAAGTTTCTATCTATCTATCTACATGTCTCTACCCCAGCCTAGCTGTCTGAGCCCCTCTTGCCATACTGCCCCACCCGCTCCCTCAGCTCTGCTGACTCTGGCCTCCTCACTGCCCTCAGAACCAGACTCTGCTCCTCGCCTGGGAATGCTCTCCCCCACAATGTCAGAGCTGCTGACAGTGTTGACTCGTTTAAGACCTTGCTAAAAACTCACGTGTTCAGGCAGGCATTTAATGTATAGGGCTATGTTATGTATGTTCTGTGACTGTCCTCCTAAATTTTACCTAAATGTAATGCATTATTATTATTATTATTATAAAACACTGTTCATGACACACCATGAGTTTGCAGTGCTGTTCTTTATTTTTCTCCTTTCAGGTGTAGACCCTGAAAGTGGCAAGGACCATCAAGGGACTCAGTCTGAACCCCAAGGTAGGCACCTGTATTAACTAATCACTTTGTATTCATGGTGTTGCCATGTATGTGCTGCTGTATATTTATGTCAGCAAATGAGTACTATCAACCTTGTTCTTAGTCAAATGTTTAAAATCTTTTCAACTATGCTTTGGCTGATTCCAGTTCTCAGTAACCTGCTGAGCTCATCCTAACTGCCTTCTGGTCAGCGCCTTCTACCGTCGAGACAGCCGTCAACTGCTTCCTCCAGTGGGCAAAACAATATCTAAATCTGTCAACTCCCATTTGATAATTCTCTTTTGAAAAGTATGTTTTCTTGATGTTTGTGTCTTCCCTAGCTGTGTAAAGATGTTTAGATGTACAACTTGAATACATGTTTTTTGAGCAGTGAAGATGTATGGATTATTTTCATTTCATATTATATCATACGATTGTGTTTACACATGCACCCCCACTTTCTTCTTTAATACATTAGACATAACACATTTTAAAGCTTACTGTGGTTTTGCACAAAGCTGCATTTTATTACTTTTACCATAAACATCTTCATGAATACAATATTATTTCATTTTGATTGGCACTTTGAATATAGCTCATGTTAGATTAGATTTCAGTGTATGTTTCGACACAAGACATGTATCTTAACTAACCACGCGCAGCATATCATACAAGTTTGTTTTAGCATATCATACAATAGCTGTTTTAGCATGGCACATAAATGTAATCATTACCTGGATTCCTGGATTCAAATCCAGTAGAAGGACTTTTTTTTTTGTTGTTGTATAGAATTTGTATAATGAAAAAGTGCCTTAATGCAAGTTGTGTGATGGATTTGATAGGACATGCATGATATTATTTGGCATAGGGATTGGTCTCAATCAGATGTGTTTGCTGCATTATTTTGTTTAGTCTTCTTGAATTTTGAGGGCATGCCACTCTGTGGTGTGTGTAGGGGAAAGATGTACAGTATCCGCACGGCACGTCAAACAGCCAGATGAACATCTAATGCATGTTCATTTACAAAACACCATCTCTATTGAGATGTGGTAATATATGATGTGTGTGTTAAAAGTGATACTTGTTTTCGGTTTTATGTGTGGCTGCTTGATATATGGATGTTGAACTGAAATTGACACATGGGATTAATACCAAATTGTACAACCAGAATACTGTGCCCTCTCCCTTGTGCTGTAAATACTGATGAAGAATGTGTATAAAAGCTGTTTTTTGCTGCCTCTCAGTAATTGAACCTTCTGAAACTGAACTGAAGATGTTTCAATGAATGAAACATCTTTTGATGGTTTTTACTTTATATCATAGCTCTGTGCTCATATTCATTAACAATACATACATCATTTGTTGGCTTATGTTTTTGACATTGTTTGTTTTGAGGACTTATTTTCTGATGAGTTTTAGGAGTGTTCTAGATACCTTGTTGTTATCAATAAAAGTGGCCTTTACAATGCTTTGGCATTTTTGTTTCATTATTTTTAATGGATTTCTTTAGTCTGATGTTTTGTTAGATTGCAGTGTATTTCCTAACAGAAATGGTAGGCTAATTGTATGATACTGTGATACATGTTTACTTTTATGTGTGTGGTTATGTAAATTGTTTTATTGAAAATGTTTAATTGTAACACTGATTTGTACATCAGGAAGATTGACTGATGTACAGGTCCAGTTTCAGGTATTGATCTAGAGGGCAGTTGTTAAAGGTCCTGCTTATTGCACAAGATTTGGCACAGCAGGTTGTCATCTAGTTGAAAGACCAGTTGAATGACCACATGACCAAAAACTCAAACAGACTGTCTCTGATTCGTTCTAGCTAACCCTATAAAAACAGGAGATGCAAGTGTATTAATATACAGATAGGCTTGAGGCTACAGCCGAGGCCACAAATATAGCCTCATCGTGCATTTACAACTATACACATGTTACATGTTACAATATAACTAAGCAAGTAGAAAATGGATCAGGTAAATGGATTATCTTGTGTTAACCATTCAAGTTGAGTTGTTTGAGTGTGACAGTTGCCACGATTGGACTCCGGTACCACCGTGCGACCACAGTATCAGCAGAGACAGAAATAACATTTTGGAGTCTTGGAGCATACTTGTGGATTCTCTGCCAATTCCTCTCTCCTTCTGCAGTTGCAGAGCTTAGAGACTTAGTCTGGGTACCAATCAGTTCTGTCCCTCGGTCTGAGGAGCAGCTCGCAAGACATTAGTAATGGCAGGTAAGTGTTCATCGTCATACAGTGGGCTACATTCTGCAGTCCAGTTGATTGATAACACATTCTATGTACAAATGAATAGTGGAAGAGAAAAAAAAAGACTATCAATATTTTGCAAATAACTTAATAAAATACTCAACATTGTTATCAAAAATGTCCTATACTAATAGTTAAGGTTACTGTTAATATGTACTGTTTGACTAATACAGTAGTTCAGGAGGCTGTGAAGACCATTTCGCCTGTAAATGATTTGCTTTTTGAAATGCAGTCTTTCCCCCATAAAGCAGTGAAAACTACAAGTTCAGACTGCTACCGTGTTTAATTATACAGTAGCAAGCTTAGTGACCCACATCTGACACAGTGCACCGACTGGCAACATTGGGTGTCAGAATTGAAATTGAAGCCCGTCCCCCTGTCTCCTCCAGCTGATGAGGCCTTTGTCACCCTGGCCACCACTGATGCCTACTGTATGGGGGCAGCAGTGGTGGGCCAGAGTCTACGGCGGCACGGGACGACCCGCCAGACTGTTGTGATGGTCTCACCCAACGTCTCCAGGGAAGCCCGGTGAGAGAGATAGACATTATAATAACACAATACGATGGACCTTTATGGGGCGGTAAATGGTATATTGATTTAATATAATGTTTTTCTCTGACCCAAGACTATACTACAGTATATACAGTACAATAGATGACAAATATACACTGAAATTAGTTATAATTATTTTATTATTTACTAACTTTACTGTTTCCATAGGGACATTTAGTTTGCAGCATCATGTGACGATAAAAAGGCGTTACAAACAAGACAATATTACCGGACTATTTACAAACAGGACAATACAGTACAAGACAATGTGATATAATATAATACAGTCCAGTAGAACTAGAGTTCATGTTAATGTGTGGCGAGGCATAGGTAGACGTATGGTAGACCTACCCACTAGTCTTAGTGGGCGTGGTGATAGGAGCAGTTCAAAGTCATGGTTCAGGGGGTGGTTGCCTCAACATGCTCTTTTGTGCAACAGTGGCATTACCAAACCAACATATAATGCAAAAAGTCAAAACACTCTCAATTAAAGATTTGTAGAAGAGCGTGAGTATTGATCGATCAATGTAATAGGATGCCAGTGTCTCTGCTGTCCCTTATCTGTACAGTTCGTCGTCCAATAACAGAGGTCCCTGAACTACCAGTTGTCAATGTCTTAGATATAAGATTCATTTGAATCATTCTGCTACTCTCTGTCTATAGTCTATTGCAGTCATGTGAAATCTAATGTTAGTCTATGACCTTCCCGTTCCCTAGTCTCGCCCTGGAACAGGTGTTCGATGAGGTTCTGCTGGTGGATGTGTTGGACAGTACCGACAGGACACACCTGGCCTGGCTCGGACGACCTGAACTGGGGGTCACGTTCACCAAGCTCCACTGCTGGACCTTCACCCAATACAGCAAGTGTGTGTTCTTGGACGCAGACACACTTGTGAGTCCACTTACTGCTCACAAAGACTTGGTGTGGCTCCAAACAAGAACACAATAATCAATTATCCATAGTCTATATACAGTACATGTAGGCCTAATTAATAATACTTTGTGATGCTTGTTATGAGTATAATAAATACAGTTGGCAATTTGTATAACAAGGAACCAATCAGACGTACAGATAACCATGTCATGCCAAAATCATGTTCATTCCAGAAAGTCATGCCTAATATTCTCAAAGGCACCACATAAGGGGCTTGTTTTTTCAGCCAATACATTTAACATTTGAGTTGTGCAACACATTTCTGTAACATGAACCCGGTTGTTAACATGAAAATCAATACCCAACACTGATGTTAGATGAACTATGGTATCTTTGCTCTGTAAAGGCAAATACAGAGGTCTTTCATGTGTAGAGATGAGCATGTTTGAATGTCCTGGCCAAGTAGATAGTGTCCATTATTTGAGGTCATAAATATAGAATGATCAACCAGGATCAACTGACAACTCAGAACATGCATGTCTTGCTCATTCAGAATGAATTATAACAACAGCATCCTCAGCTGTGGCACATCTGAGTGTGCTAAGCTAGTGTCTCCTGTTGACCCACCCTGTAGGTGCTGTGCAACGTGGATGAGCTGTTTGAGCGTGAGGAGCTCTCGGCTACTCCTGACCCTGGATGGCCGGACTGCTTCAACTCGGGGGTGTTTGTGTTCCGACCCTCCCTGGACACCCACGCCAGGCTTCTGGAACACGCACGTCAACACGGCAGCTTTGATGGTTCAACCTGAAATGACTCCAACTTCAACATGACCATATTGATATAAAATGCCATACTGTACATGGAAGATCCTCAACCAATCAATGCCATACATTCACCGTAACCTTATTGCACATTTGTCACTTTATTATGACATCACTTTCAAATGCTTTCCTCTTCATTTCATTCTAGTGAGATTTAAGTGTGACATGATGGTCACAAGAGACTTGAGCTGTAAAAAACACTGTTTGGAAAAACTGCTGCTGTGTCATTTGCAATCCTCTTTGTTTCTAGGAGGAGACCAGGGACTCTTAAACACCTTCTTCAGTGACTGGGCTGTTAAAGACATCAGGAAACACCTGCCCTTTGTATACAACCTCAGTGCCAATGGAGTTTACACCTACCTACCTGCTTACCAACAGTAAGTATTACTGGAACCAGTATCACTACCATTATATGGATTTACAGTGGCCTGCGTAAGTAATGGGACAGTGAAGCATTTTTTCTTCTTCTTTTGTGAGGTTGAAGTAGAGATTTTCAGCCTTTTTTTACCTTTTAATGGTATTTGTTTGGTTTCACCATTCAGAAATGACAGCACTTTTTATGCATATTTCAGGGTAGCCAAAAGTAATGGGACAATTGGCTTGACAGGTGTTTCTGGTAAGTCAGGTGTGTTCCGTCACATAATTTGTGCAGGCATAAGACAGCTGTCAATGTCTAGTGTTGATCCGAGGCTTTTGGAATCTGCTATTTTTGTCTGTCAACATGAGGACCAAAATGGTGTCAAAGACAGTCAAGGAGACCTTTATTAGGCTGAAAAATCTGAAAAAAACCTTAGGCTTGCCAAAATCAACAGTTTCTTGATTTGACTATCCTACTGATCATGAACACTATCCAGGAGGTAGGCGTGAATGTGTCAAAGACTACCATCCGCAGAATACAGGCCGAACTACAGGGGCTTCACTGCAAGGTGCAAACCATTAGTTATCCTCAAAAAGGATGGTCACTTACAGTTTGCTAAAAAGTACCTAAAAAGCCTGCAGAGGTCTGGAAAAAGGTCTTGTGGACAGATGGATGAATATTATCATGTACCAGAGTGATTGCAAATGCAAAGTTTGGAGAAAAAAGGATCTACCCAAGATTTACAGCATACCACCTCATCTGTGAAACATGGTGGAGGGGGTGTTAATGTTAGAGCATGTATAGCTGCCAGTAGAACTGGCTAATTTAATTGATGATGTAACTGCTGACAGCAGCAGCAGAATGTATTCTGAAGTGTACAGAAACATCTTGTCTGCAAGTACAAGAAAATGCCTCCAAATTCATTGAATGGCGCCTTATCATACAGTAAGACAATGACCCAAAACATACTGCCATAGCAACTAGGGAGTTTTTCAAGGCCAAAAAGTAGAAAGTTCTTGACTTCAGATTAAAGTCAATCTTCAGATTAAAATCCAATTGAACATGCATTTAATTTCCTTATGATACGATTTTAGGCAAAAAGACCTCAAAACAAACAACTGAAGATGGCTGCTGTACAGGCAGAGCATCACCAGAGAAGATACCCAGCGTCTGGTGGGGTCAATGGGTTGCAGAATTCAGGTTATTCATGCAACGGATGGACGACCAAATACTAAACATGAGTGCTTAATTTGGACATTTGATACATCTGTCACATCACTTTTGGGTACCCTGAAACAGAGGGACTATGCATAAAAAGTGTTGTAATTTCTGAATGGTGAAACCAATATATACACAAATACCATCAAATAAAAGTTGAGAATCTCTACTATAACCTCATAGTAATTGTATGATCTACTGCTTTTTTGTTGTTGATCATGTTATGATGTTGATATGGTCTCTCACAGGTATGGTCACAATGTAAGGATTGTCCATTTCCTGGGTGCAGTCAAGCCATGGCATTTACGTTATAACTCACAGAGGGGCGAGGACTACCTGGGACAGTTTGTTACCCTGTGGTGGAAGGAGTACCTCAATCACACATCCCCCCTCCTCACAAAGACGGGTCAACACTCTGGGCCACTACGAGTTGTAAGGAACCGTCTGTCTTAATGGGGCAATCTGGGATTCAAACAATAACAAAGCGTTCTCATCGCCACTTTATTTGGTAAACAGCTGAAGGATGGGGCTGGAGATATGTAACCACCCCTTAAATTCATAGACAGAGCTATGGATGTGAGGTCTGACCATCCATGAGATCAAAATTATAGTTTTAACCATATTTTGAAGCTATACAATGTTTGTTTACAATTGCATTGTAAAACAACCTTATATTTCGGGTTCTGATGGGGTAAGACAGTTGAACTGAGCTCTAGAGGCATTTATAAGTTAAATTATTCAAGAGTCAATGGCTATATATAAATAGATATACCATAAACAAATATTGATGTACCAAAATTGCCCCATTAAATACTGTAGAGACGAATCAAGTAAAACGATGATATCACAGGGAATGCAAATTTACTGATGATGAGAGAAAATCATTTTCATGACTTTCTTGTAACAGAAGCTTATTTATTTTAGCTACTAGTAGAATTTACTTATATACTGAATACTCATATTTCACTCCCACTGTATATTTAATATTTTGCATTATCATGACAACCACATCACAAAAGCAAAGATGTCTTACTTATATAATAATGAGTCATGGCAGATGTTTTACAACATTTGAACTTTTAAGTAAATATTTGCATTTAATAGGTTGTGTGTGTGGATGTCACATGTTCTCGTCAACCAGGTACATATGTGCTTTCTCCTGGGTGGTACTGGAGTGCACATATACCAGAGAGGGGTCACAGTCCAGCGCTCCTGCCCCATCTCCACTCTTCTACCATAGGTGGTTCTCAACAGTAAAACACATCACTCTTATTTTACAGAGACAGGAGACAGAAGCAAAGGCACCTTTTGTAGAAGACCTCACACACCTGTTGCTCAGTGATCTCACTTTGACATCAGAGAGGCCTGAATTGTCTATAAAGCAGAGGGAGATGGTGAGTGATTTTTCTCTGTTTTGTTTTTAATAATAATGTGATTATTATTATTATTGTTCTGTTATTTCTATATGACAAAGGGATTGTGTGGAATTTGTTCATAGAGCTCTTTTACAATCTGAATTTGTCCCTGGGATTTTACTCAGCGGATAAGAATTTGGAGACACACCTTGTCATGTTGGCACACACCTGAGGTTGTGATTCTAGCAACTGCACACAGAGCAATGTGTCATACCAATTACATCGTGGGGGAGAAAAGTGTGGGAAACACCTATAGTCACATGTCAGTCTGACTCAGAGACCTGTGATAGTATGCTTCAGTCCAATGATTTATATACTTGCAACCTGGTAGAACGCAATCAAATGCATTTTACAAACTACCCACCCTTAAAGTATACACCATCACAATAGTCCTGTGATTGTCAAGATAATTCCAAGCTGCATGTTATTGTTGTTTATTGTGGGATGACATAATTTCACGTAGTGCTGTGCCAATTCTTCCTTTAGGGTACACAATCTGAGGACACATCTTCAGTGAATGAGAGAGGAGCAGCAGAATGGACAGACACCCAAGACCCACCTGTGAGTGTGGAGGGTGGAGACTCTGGGTCAGAGGTCACAGACACTGTCACAGACACTGTCTCAGACGCCAATGGAGGCCCTGCTACAGAATCTGTAAGTCATCCATTCCTGTCTACACTAACCTACATAGTTAATAACCTATCCTTATTTCCTTATTTCTAGTGTTGATGAGACTGTGTATTCATTGTCCACCACGATGAAATCAGGGAGGGGACTATGGTTCGGGCTCTGTCTGTTTGTATGTCACATGCTTTATGCCTGTTTGTATGTCACATGCTTTATGTCTGTTTGTATGTCACATGCTTTATGTCTGTTTGTATGTCACATGCTTTATGTCTGTTTGTATGTCACATGCTTTATGTCTGTTTGTATGTCGCATAGACTGTATCTCCGACACCACAGGGACAATTTTGGCGAAACTTGGGCGAATGATGAGTCTTGCCATACAGATGCAGCATTTACACAATTACACTGATTGGCCAATTTAGACAAAATTTGGGTGAATGATGCGTCTTGCCATAGAGCTCAGTGTCAAGAGTTTCGAGGTGATGCCGATTCATCCTGTGACGGTGCAGCTAAAGTGATTGGTTGTTATCATTAAAAATGTCATAATAGCTTGCAAAGAGGAGAGTAGAAGAGTGACCTTTCGTTTTTAAGTAATACTGTCAAATCCTTGAAAATGATTCAAATAAGCGCTACAAGCTCCGGTAACTTTTCAGCCTACCTCAAATCCATAGACTGCCACAAACACAAAGCTGTAAGGAGCAAACTGATAATGAATAAAATAAGCACTACATGTTCACGTACAGTACCAGTCAAAAGTTTGGACACACCTTCTCATTCAATGGTTTTTCTTTCTTTTTATTATTTTCTACATGGTAGATTAATATTGAAGACATCAAAACTATGAAGGAACACATATGGTATTTTAGATTCTTCAAAGTAGCCACCTTTTGCTTTGATTACAGCTTTGCACACTCTTGGCAAGTTTGTGTCCAAACTTTTGACTGGTACTGTATGTTTGGCATTCTTTGGTGTTATTCCCCATAAATTATCATGCTCATAATGACAGATTGTCAAGATTTCCTTTACAATATTAAATTATTATTTTGCAACACCCTCTGCTGGTGTATGGCAACAACACTCTGTGACCTTAGAAAAGAGATCAAACCGTATCAGCTCAAGGCCCTTGGTTAGTGCTCCTTGATTTATTCTGATGTCTTGTCCTGATGATTTGTTCCTCATGTCTACATTTTTCATTACTGTGGTGATGGTGAATGGAATGGCTGCAGATGCCATATCTCGTTCATCATTTTTGTTATTTCCTGAACATTGTAGACAGCCACAGAGATGGAGGAGGATGAGCTGGAACATCGGAGGATGTGGGAGGAGGGCCTAGCAGATTACCTGGGGAAAGATTCATTCGACAACATCCAGAAGAAACTGGACAGATTCCTGGATTAACAGATTGTGTGGATGCATAGCAATTATACTTTTTGACAAGTACTGTATACTCATGTTCAGCTGTCAGTTACATTAAGAATATAATCCATACTTAAAGATGTATTATGTAACATTGAAGCTTTCTCATGGTTGTAATGACTATGTTTAATCAGTAACGATCAGGGAATGAGATCCCTTGAAAGAAATATGTTTTGGTCCTGTAAAGTCTAAAATCAAGTGTCTAGGGATGACAGAGGTTTGTTTACAATTGGCCTGGGGTATTGTAGGGGAGTGGACTTTTCGCCTTTCTTTCTCTGTGGCTGCCTCTTCAAATCGTGTGTGCATGCAGAAATACAACTGCTAACGTCCGACACTGCCATCTTGGGGGTAATATTATTATTAGGGAGGAAGTTATTGTTTGGAACTTCAAACTGAATTTCACCTCGGTGGCCAGAGGTGGCATATTTCCAACAGACTCATACACAGCTCCTTTAAAGGTGCAATGTTAGCTTTTTCCTCTTGACAATGTAGCTAAATAACCATGCTGAATCATTACTTATGATGCATTGGTATTCTGTGATCTGCCAACACCCTGCACTTCTGCCTGAATTAGCTTTTCCTAAATGTTCGGGGCATGTAACCTGCAACTTGCTCATTGGCTACTGCCTGAGCTGCAAGCAAGCATTTGTCAGTGCTGGTGTGCACCCTTGCCCTCGGTGACAGACATGGCTTCACAACAGAAAGCTAGTCGGTAGTTGAAGGAGATAATGGGGCTTGGGAATGGTGTAGTGTAGGGTATACATGACAGGGTTTTCTGTCACAGTATGAATGCACAACTGCTGGTAAAGCATTGCATGTGAAGTGTCGGCGTCTATGCTGGCTGGTTCATTTCCATGTTCATGTTCCCGTGAACATTTCCAAACTAAATAATGACTGCATTACTATCTTTGTTAGTTTCAAGGTCATATAACTAAGACATTCGCTGGAAAGAAACGTGACCATGATTGGCAGATTCATTGTTTCAGTTAGAAGTAGTTTGCAGGGGAGGGAGAGAGGAGGAGACACTATTCTGAATTGTCATTGCAATTCCCATTGCAGTGAAAAGAGGGCGCAATCCTGCATATGGTGCCTTTAAGACAACAAATATATCGCATTATTGCTTGTAAGCATGTATGAGCCTTTATAATGTCTTGTCAATTAAAGTAATATTATGTTTTTCTTTTTGATTGACTCAAACTGTCTAACATTAACTCATGAAACAATAGTAAGCCATTATAAGATAATCATACATTTCTACAACAAGTTGTGTAATTCATTGGCCTTAAGTTAAGTGTTACCAAATAGGTTGATTCACAAATCAAATCAAATCAAAACAAATGAAAGTGTATTTGTCACGTAAACAAAGGTAGCAGTTGTACAGTCTTATGGCCTGCGGGTAGAATAGAAGCTGTTCTGGAACCTGTTGGTCCAGGGTCTGGATTTTCCGGTACATTTGCCAGAAGGTAACAGGGAAAACGGGGCATGCAGGTTACACTGAGACATGGGGTTTAAATTTAATGCCAACCAACCTCATCCAGCACTCATCAAGATCTATTGCATGCTGTATTTCATAAATCTTCTTATGGAGGATGCTGAGTCTATAACATTGTGTTGCTTACGTTAACAATAAATGTCCTTTTGCTGTATAAAACATAGCAACCCTGTTCCATTTCATTTTCTCTTCACGTGGTGTAGTTTATTTTGCCACCAGAGAGCACTGTGGTGTTTTGCTTCAATCTGTTCTTGGTAAATACAAGAAATTACACTGTTACTGTTATAAGGGTCATGAAGGAGTAATATTAGCCTCAGTGATCTTATCCATTAGCGTTGTAGGAACATTATTCCTCAATACTGTAGGCCTGTACACAATAATTTTCTCAGGATGGAATGATGCCAATGTGCACTGTGCTCAATGATAGGGTCTGGAGGATGCAGAGAACAAAGTCTTAGGGATACAGTGTGTGCTATCCTGAAAGATGAAATACAACATAAAAAGAAAGAAAAGACTTGAGACTGATTGAAAATCTATTTTCTGGTAGTAACTAGCCTCTCAAAGGCCACCTTCTGCCACCTGTCTCTTATCTGTCTCGACAGAACCTCACCATTCTCAGAATTGCAGCAGCTTGATACAGCAAGACTGAATTGAATTGAATAATCTCATCTTTAACCAGCCACACCGTTAATCAGTCAAGTGGCTCCTGCTAGTCTTATTTTCATAACAGGTTTTCAGTGGCACTGACATTACAATGACCCAACTGAAGAATTTCACTACTGACTGAGTCTTGTTTATTCAGTCTCTTTTTGACACCCAGATGTTTCCTAGAATTCCTTAGCTGTCAGGTACAATAACACTGTTATGCAGCAGGATGGAACCCAAGCAAACTGCATGCACTGTTAAAAACAGGGTCTTCAAGCAATAAACCAGAGGGTATATGTGTGGAGAGAAAGCTGGAGTATAGTTCAGTTGTTTACTCTCTTAAACTATTTTCAGTGGACACTGATCCCTCACAGGAAGGGCTGCGTTAATCATCTGTTGGTTCTCTCAAAGATGCCAAAGTATTCTGCCGTCTGATATTCTCCCAAAAATAAAGTGCTTCCACCTGGGTCCTTATATAATAAAACACCTGTGATTCCAGGACAATTGAAAAGAAGAGTCTCTCTCTCCCTCTCCCTCTCCCTCTTGCTCTCTTTCTCTGTGACCATATGACCCTTTCTCAATTGTTAGAAACTCAATTCCTCTCCTCTGTCCTCCACTCACTTCCTAATCAAAACGCATTGGAGAAGGAGAAGATCATCGCACGCGGCAGAGTATATTAGGATGCGGTGTCATACTGTGTGGTGGTGGTTGCATGATTATTCTGATTCGTCTCCAAAGTTGGTGTGCTAATTTAATCTGTGGTTTGACCAATATGGTATGACTCTTCCAAAAAGTCTAATTGAGAATGGATTGGAAAAGTAATGACATTCAGCTGTGGAGATGGATGACACATGACTGAGACTGCTCCAGAGGTAGAGGGACAGTAGCAGGGACCAGAGATATTTGGCTGGTTGTTCAGATCTACACCCTTCTCTTTGGTTGGCACACTTCAATCTGGTTGTATCTCATTGGTGAGGTCCATCTGGCATATAGGCTACATGTGAAGGCTTCTCTGTGCAGTGAAAATTGCAGTTGCACAACTGAGTTATTTCTAGTCGTTGTGAACATGGTAAAATAATTACATTTTCCAGTCACAATTTTTTGCAGTCACATTTCCCTGTGGCACTAAAGTAATATACACTCACTGAGCACTTTATATAGGAACACCTGTACACCTTCTCATGGTGGAGGTGGTGTAATGGTGTGGGGAATGTTTTCTTGGCACACTTTGGGCCCATTAATACCAATCAATCATCGCTTGAATGCCACAGCCTATTTGAGTATTGTTGCTGACCATGTGCATCCCTTCATGGCCACAATTTACCCATCTTCTAATGACTACTTCAAGCATGATAATGCACCATGTCACAAAGCAAAAGTCATCTCAAACTGGTTTCATGAATATGACAATGAATTCAGTGTTCTTCAGTGGCCTTCCCAGTCACCAGATCTGAATCCAATAGAACACCTTTGGGATGTAGTAGAACGGGAGATTCACAGCTTCAAAGTGCACCTGAAAAATCTGCAGGAATTGCGTGATGCAATCATGTCATCATAGACCAGAATCTCAAAGGAATGTTTCCAATATCTTGTGGAATCAATGCCACAAAGAATTGAGGCTGTTTTGAGAGCAAAGGTATTACCCAGTATAAGTATAGTGTTCCTAATAAAGTGTTCGGTGAGTGTATGTGCCATATGTTCCCTGCAAGCATACACACACCTGTTCAGTTCAGATTTTCTCATGTAACACCTCAGTATACCACACACATATAGGCTTTCTGCCCCTTTAAGAGATGGTATCAACAGCATTTTGCTTGACTATAGGTTAAACGTTAAGTTAGAGTTTTCATGAGTAAGCAAAAGTCTTAACAGACATTGTGTGGCATACATCTCAAACACAGACAATACTGCACATGGCTCATCCAACCTCCATGTACTGTACTGTACGTGTACATACATGCATGAATACGCACACACACACACACACACACACACACACACACACACACACACACACAGATAGTTGGATTGTGTAGGACATCAAAATCTTACAACATTTGTAAAGATATCTTAGAAATGGTATTCTTTGCTCTATCCTCTATACCGCTTATCTAACTGCCTGGTCGTTATTAGCATGGAAAAGTGAAATAACTTATGCAGGAGCATATCATCTCTTCACTCAACCCAGTTTAATCTTCGAAACACTTGGGTTCTTAAAATCTCAAGTGTATAATCAGATCATAGGAAGTTACAGTCCTTCATCATGCTTGGCTTTATTATGTAGCATTATCTGGGTCAATGCTGTGCTTTGAATACAAATGATCTGTCTCACGCAAGTCTGTTTTTTTCTATGATGTCACTCTGTCTGTTTGCATGATATGACATTAGGTTAACTATGTTAAAAGTGGAAGGGAAGTGTTCATATAAACACCGTGAACAACCTTGACTGCATAATGACAGTATGGTAATAGACATAAACAAGAGAACACATGTGTCCAATATGTGGGCAGGCTGTTTCTGGTCTGTATCTGACCAGGCTGACTCTGGTCTGTATGTGACTAGGCTGTTTCTGGTCTGTATCTGACCAGGCTGTCTCTGGTCTGTATTTGACCAAGCTGTCTCTGGTCTGTATCTGACCAGGCCCTGGGTCAGTGAGATACCTGGAGGCAGTGGTACACAATCATGCTGGAAACATACGCCTCCCTATTGATTCTGTACAGTAGGCCAGTGTTTAAAAGGTTCATACTGCCCTCGTAACGGTGGTCTACCTCAATGCCGCTGCTGAGGCGGACAGGAGTTGTGAAAATCAGTGAAGTTCTGCCGAAAGCAACCTCAAGGTGGTGACAAGAGCTGAAAAGAATGTTAGAAAAGCTCCATCCTTCTGTTGGTATTATTTACTGACAGTGCTGATATTATTGGTGTTCCCTCCAAATGATCAAAAAAAATAAAATGAGAGAGACCTTGCGCACAGAGGTTTGCGATGGTTTGATCAGCTTGCCTTATCAGATAGATTGGCGTAATTAAGTTTATTATAGCAGCTCATGAATTACAGAGGTGAAGAGTGGAAATGGTTTAAATATCAGGTTATCTGATCCAAGCATTGAGACCAACTTGTGCTTTTCAAATATCCTTTACTCTCTTAATATCCTCTACTCTCATACTGTCATCACACCTTCTCTCATGGCCCTCATTATATGCGTAGGCAGCAACCAACACATGACAGTGCGGAGAAGCGGGGGAAATGTTTTAGTGTAGTTTGACATAAACTACACGAGTTAGCTTTGATAATGCAACATTTGGATTACAGAATGAAGTTAACAATGTTCATGCTAGATTTTGGGTTTCAGTTTGATTGAGACTGGGTAGGAAAGTAGCCTACAAAAGGTTATATGGGACAGCAGAAGGTGTCCGTGACATCAGCCCACAGTTGATGACAAATTGGCTCACCTTACCCCACTCTGCCCAAAATTGTAATTCGCTGCCCATTACAGACCCATGAAACACTCCCTTGGAAAAGAGAGATCGTTCTGTTTGTATACATTACTGACCTGCCCCCTCCTCCTCCGCATGAGCCTGCTAAATGCTTTTATTTGTTGCATAATGGACAGTGTCTTCAGCAAATTCTTAAAAACTTTTGAAAAAAGTTGATGACAAATTTGCTCAGACAGGATCACACCTCCCCCCAACCCACTTGTACTGTAGATCGCTGCACATTACCCATTCAAGACAGACTCCTTGAAAAGAGACATCATTTTGTCTGCAAAAATTAGGCTACTGACCCGCCCCCGTTCTCCAGCAGTGAGCAATGTTTTTATTGTTTATTTGTTTGTATGTACAGGAAGACAGCATACACTATGTCACTGCAGCCCAATCAATAAGGATAATATGGAGAATCTATCAATCAAGAGGGTGAGGATTTGGTTTTCTTGTTTTTGTTTGTGAATTGCCCCAGAAGCCACTGGTACAGGCTATCCAACAGAGTGGGATCCATCAACAATAGCGGCAGTAAAGACTTTTCTATGGTGTCATAATGTACCTGTGTGCATGCTCATATTTCTGTCCACTCCATTTAAGCATTAGTGCTTCAGCCAACCTAAGTGGTACTGTGAAATATACAGTTATAAGTGACTTTCATAAATGAAGCTCATTACAGTAAGGACTGTATAATGGTAATTCATTCACAGTGAATCCAGTGAACTAATGGTTCACTTGAATCCAGATGTTTCTCCTTTTTGGAAGAGACGACCATGACTGTAATAATAATAATAATTCCCAGAGGTACTTCTGAAAGTTGTACACCAGGACAAATCCCAACCCTATCCTGACCTACTTACTCGCCCACATGCAAAGTCTACTTTTTCAAACTGATCAAAATAATTTATATTAAACCGGTGTCAAAGTAAAGTGGTAAACCGAATAAGAGTGCTTCCAGCCAATAAACTCACCACTTTTGACCAATGAGATGACTACAATACAGGATGAATACATCTAATTTTTAATCTTACAAACATTCCTCAATTAAAGCTTTCTTTCCTTCCCGTATGTTACTTTCATTCCACAGACAAAGCTCATAAGCAAACCTAGAAAAATAATATAATTCAAATAGATTTATAGCTTCTCTTTATTAAAAATATGTAAAATTCCTATACACCAGAGTCTTTTAAAGACAAATAATTTAAACAAGAACATGAAAAAGCAATTTGGAATCTTTTTTGAGCTGATCAAAGATGTCAACATCAATGGTTGACACCTATATTATGAGCCTGAGGGTTGCAAGCAAATCTGTAACATACACAATCATCACAGATACTCAATTGTGTTACCCCTGACAAGAAAGGTGAAACTGGGATTAAAAGCCCCTCAAATGCTATTTCTAAAATAGGTGGTATGTTTGTTATAAACAATACACAAAGCATGCAAAGAGCACCAAGGGGTCTCTTCACATTTCCTTGCACACCCATCAGGTGGTTTATGTGTCAAATGTGCGTGCAGATCTCCAGCGCAAATTCTTATGTCAGCCCAGTACGCCCATTGGGTTCTATTCTCATTCCCTTGCGCATCACCTTACCGATGCGGATATTGATATACACACCAAATGTGCTTGGGGATCTCCAGCACGGATTCTTATGTCAGCTCAGTATGTGCCATTGTGCCAAGTGTACGTTTGGGGCAGAGAAATTCATATTTCTCTCATGAAGATCATAGATATACAAGCATTCTCATCTGATACTTTGCGCGCCAAATCTACATGGTCCCTGCATGCTGGAGAGGCTGCATTAAAGGGTAGTTCAGGTTTTTGGATGTTAGAAATAATTTTCCACTTGGAGTGTTGTAAGCTCATCCGGACACTTTTTTAATATTTGCATTCTTGAGCATTCTTTGGCTGCGATCAGGACTAGCATTTAGCCATGTGGAAGTGGTAGAGAACAGCAATCACTGCTCTCAGTATACGTAAAAACATGCCTATGAACTATGTTTTTAAGTCCAGAAACACTATTGGCAGGGTTCGAAATTGCATATTTTGCTATCAGGATTTTAGAATGACGGTTGATTCAACAGTAAACAGGCTATGTAACATTGAACTCATGGCCATTTGTTTAAGTGACACTGAAATATAAAACAACGGAATGCACAGGCTACAAACAGTTACACTGCAATACACAGTAATAGCAGCAGCCTATGCCTATTCATAACTAATAATCTGCTTTAAAATGGAAATTGATTTGAACATGTTTGGCGACTGTTTTACCAAAGTTACATTCAGAAACAAATGTTAACATCTTTGAAGACACCTTGAAGGCTTACTTTTGCAATTTGTCCACCACTGATTTAGCAACTCAATACAAGCACCAGGGACAGCGGTCACAAATGATTGATTGATCAACACATAGACACTTGGGGTTGTTTTAAAGATCTCCCTCAAGCACAATCCTCACATCAACATTTTCACCTGGGAAACTTGGTGAATTATTCTTTCCAATTTAACTCCACTGCAAAATTATGATTTCGGAATAAGGTAATGATGACATTACAGTTTTGACATTTTACTATCTTTCCAGAAGGACTGCCTTCATTTACCCTAAATATAGGTTTTTATGGGAATGGAAAAATCTATTTGATTGCTCAGTTATGATTACTGTTGACAGAGGGTGTGATTATCAGAGTGTGTAATGTGGGTGTGAGATGTGCACCGCTTCAAAATGGGAATACCGAATCTTGGACAGTGCATAAAAGGTAAAGGCAAGGAAATCTGAATTTGGCCCCAATTGAATAGGATGTTGTAACAATACTCATGGTTGCATAGGCCCCTGAAATCTTCCTTATCTTTCTAACATTGAACAGTGAACATTTCAACAGCATATAATTTGGTACATTTTCCTTAATCCTACATAAACAATAATAAGCTGTGCTTATCTTCACAGTTTGACAAAAGTTGTCATTGTCAGAACAGAAAAGAAAGAAAAGCAGCCTACTGGAGCTAAAAAATAACAGGCTTTTACTTATATATACAGTCAGTATAAATGATACGAATAATAGGACTACAGTCTATGCTTTCTATTCATGTTATTCATACCAAATGGTTGATGTGCTGAAAATCTCTTTGGCACAATGTGGTCTTCCAAATATAGCCGGCAAATTAACTGGAGTGTACAGGACAGATTCAGCATCTGTTGAGCTTTTCGGATACAACATTTCTACCCCTTGAAAATCATTTTATAGAGCTTTGACAGTGATTAGGCCATTCCACTAGAATTGGA
The DNA here is from genome assembly GCF_951799395.1 of Argentina silus. Taxonomy (NCBI): domain Eukaryota; kingdom Metazoa; phylum Chordata; class Actinopteri; order Argentiniformes; family Argentinidae; genus Argentina; species Argentina silus. The sequence goes on from NC_139668.1 coordinate 2,030,943, forward strand.
AGAGAAACATTGTCTGCTCTCAGCTTCGAAATTTCTCGGGCATATGATAAATGCTCCTTTTTTATTTCATCTTAGAACACATGAAGGTATGTGGCTTTGGAGTCCAGTCCTATAACGTTTCTGGCAGTGCACCTGTAGAAGCCCGTGTCTCTCTGGGTTGGATTCTGGATGATCAGAGAACCTTGTGGGTGGAGGTACTTGTTCCCAAAGAGTCGCGGCTGGGCACTGACTGCCAGTCGTGTCCTGTCCGGCGTCTCCCATGCCACTTCTGCCCTGGGGATACCAGTGGCGACGCAGTTCAGTTGGACAGCCACACCCCTCCGAGCATATGTCACAGCAGGAGGCCCGTTGGTGATGCGTGGGGGGTAGGCGATGACGATGACTGGCACAGAGAGCAAGGAGCTCCCATACTCGTTTGCTGCACGACAGACATATGAGCCCCTGTCGTAGACGGAGGCCTGCTGGATGGCCAGAGTTCCATTGGGTAGAACAGCGTAGCGGCCGGCCCTCTGAGGCTGTCCCAGAACCACCCCACTAGGCAGGGTCCACGTGAGTCTGAGGGGGTCCCCGCTGGACAGGCAGTGAAGCAGGAGGCTCTCCCCATTCATGATGCTGACGGGGGAGTTGTATCTGTTGTTTATTTCTGGCTTCCTCCCTGGGGTCAGAGTTATGGTACGCTCCACCAGCCCTGCAACGTTTCTCCCCAGGCAGCGGTACACGCCTGCCTCAGAGACAGAGGGGTTGCTAATGATCAAAGAGCCATCTGGCCTGTGGAAGAATTTAGAAAACTGGCCTCCACTCATCAGAGGGGAGCCATTAGGGAGGATCCATGTGACCTGGGGCACAGCAGCACCTTCAAAGGAGCAGTTCAGAGTCATAGTGCTGCCCACGGTCAGGGAGACGGTCTCTGTCTTAGGGCCCCTGAGCTGTGGCCTCTCTACAACTTCTCTCACCTCCAGGTGAACTGTTAGCCTAGACTCCCCTCCCTCATTACGAGCTATACAAACCAATTGGCCTGAGTCAGTCCTCTTAGGTGAGCGGATGTCCAGAGTCCCATTACGGTGGATGGTCATTGCGCTGCCATAATAGGGCGCTGGGAGAATGACATTCTCAGGTAAAACCCACATGACACGGGGGACAGGTGTACCCATGGCCTCGCAGTCCAACATCTTGCGCTGGGCCCTGACAGCCGTCACTCTGATGGTGTTTGTGACACCTCTCAGACCGTTGATCGATGGAGGGGTGAGAAGAATGTCCACTCTGGTGACTTTGTGGTCCTGGCCAGCGCTGTTCCTAGCCATGCAGGTGTAATTACCAGCATCAAAGCGCTGGGCCTTTTGGACCACCAGCGTCCCGTCGTTGTGGACCTGGTATTTGTTTGAGGCAGAAGGGATGACATGGTGGGTGGGAGACACCCATGTGATGACAGGGGTTGGCTCTCCCTTTGCGCTGCACTTCAGTGACACTGTCTCCCCGTGGAGGACCCTGATGACCTCATGGCCTTTGTCTCTGATAAGTGGAGGGTCTGCAACCACCTTGATGTGGACCTTCATCTCATCCTTACCAATCTGGTTCTCAGCATAGCACGTGTAGTCCCCTTCCTCTCTCATGCCCACTTCATTGAAGAAGAGGGTTCCGTTGTCAAACACCACATACCTACGCGTCCGCCCCCCACTGGCCCTGTCTGTCTGCTTCACAGTGTTTATCATGGTGCCGTCAGGTAAGGCCCAACGGATCTCTGGGTTAGGAAGCCCGGAGGCCACACAGTCCACCTTCAGGTCTCCCCCGTACATCACCTTCTGACTGGCCAGCAGCTGCTTCTGCTCAATCTTGGCTGGCTTTGTCAACACATTCACCCTCAAAAGCACATAGTCATCTCCCATCTTGTTGCGAGCGACACATAGATAGTCCCCATTGTCTTTCTCAGTCATAGAGTGGATGGCCAGAGTTCCATTGGTAAACACCTTTATCCTGGTGTCAAAGCTGAAAAACAAAAAAACAAAATCAATTTCTTGTTGTTGGTGAACAATATTTTCATTGCTTCATGTAAACACATTTATGTTATTGGTAATAACTGGCTAATTATAAGACAATAAATAAATACGTTGTCCTATACTTGTGTAATAATACTGTCTAATTGTAATAACAACACTGTGTCAAGATGGTGTAGTAATTAAGTAATTGCAAGGGATATGGAATTGAGCAGTTTGTGTTATGACACAACTGGAATAAGGAACAGTTTTTAGTGAAGGATCTGTTTAGGGAGGTTTGTATGTGTGCTGGTTACTGCTGTATTGTATTGTTTGTCACTGGTATTGTATCTTGTATTGTATATTTGTTTTATTTTATTTATTTGTCTCTGTCAGGTTCTCCTGAATAAATAAAACTTTAATAATAATAATCCATATTTTTTTAAATGTTATGTTATTACACAAGTGGAACAGGGAACAGCTGTTGCTGCATTTACGCAATAGCACAAACCGCTCAACAAATACTGCACCAAACAAAAAGTGTGTCCAGCCTCTTCTTTCTTCACTTACTTATTTTTGCCTAGCACCGGTTATAAACGTTTTCTTAGGATGTGCATATTACTTTTACTTCATTGCAACATAATGTAAAGCCTCTTTTTTAGGAATGTTTCAGAGTACCTGTACTGGGCATCCACCAGCTTCTTAGAGGGGGTTCTCCATATGATCCGGGGCTCTGGCTCTCCTGTTGCGATGCAGTCCAGATGCAGCATCCCTCCATAGACCACATCAGTCACCTGGGGAGAGGAGGAGCTGATCCTGGCCTTGGTGGAAGAGGGGGTCTTTAGTACCGTCAACATGGTGCTTCTCCTGGAGGCTCCAACAGCATTACTGGCTATGCACTCATACCTCCCAGCATCACCCTGACCGACGACACGCACAAACAACGTCCCGTTGGGGAAGACAAACAGGTTACCACCATTCACAAACTGTGAGGGGAGAAGCTGCACACCACCAGGTGTGGTCCAGCGTGTGATGGGTGGAGGGGCACCCTTGGCCGTGCAGTGGATGAAGGCTGTGCTGCCCTCAGGAAGAGACATGTTGTCATAGCGGGCCTGCTGGATGACTGGTGGCTGCGCGGCCACGTGGAGACGCACAGAGACGGTGTCAGCCCCTGTCACACTACTGCCAATACATTTGTAAATCCCCCGGTCAGTGTAGCTAGCGTGAGTTATCCGGAGGGTGCCATTACTGAGGAGTGCCACCTTCTGTGGGGCTCCGCTGGCAGGGGGGGCAGCAAGGTGCACTCTGTCGGGGAGCACCCACGTCACCCGTGGGGCAGGGTGCCCCTGGACCTGGCACTCGAGGTTGATGCTGTCTCCTAAGTACACCGTGGCATCGCGGTAGCGTGGCTGAAGCACCTTGGGATGCTGGGACAGCACCATGAGAGTGACTATCATCTTGTCCACGCCGTACTGATTCTGCACCATGCAGAGGTACTGGCCATGGTCCTGTGGCTGGGTGTTTCTGATGATTAATGTGCCATTTGGATGGACTTCAAATCTTTGGACCCTGGTGTTCTGGGCAACACTGGCTCCTGCATAAATGAAAACAATGTATGTTAACAGGTGTGGTACAATGGTACCACACCTGTGGTACATACTGTACAATGTATGTTAACAGTAAATGATACACCATAACTGATGTTATTCACACAAAATGGGAGCATAAGTCATAAAAAAGAGGATAGTACTTAACATTACAGCTCAGAATATGTGGTATTAACATAGTAATAATAATTACCAGTAGTTACCGGTAGTTACCAGTAACAAGAAAGGTAATTACCTTGTTATTACAAGATAAGTTAGATTGTAGTTTCCATGTAATTATTTTGCATGAAAGACACATGTACAGAGAAGGTAGTTATGAAAAGATGCTATCAGAGCTATAAAGTGCTACATTAGCTGTTCCTATTTTGTTCTAGCCTTGTAACCCGTCTTAACCTCACAACTAAGACCATGGTTACTCAGTCAGTGGTAATACGTAGGCTACTTACAATACATTGGTATGCATGCATCCACTAACACAGTTATAAGCTACCCAATGAGACTGATACCTGACGTTTTTATGGATGATTTACATGCAGTTAATGTAAAGATACTCTGCCCTTCACAAGGAGGTCGCTTCTTGTCAGGGGTACAATTGTTTCTTTCAAACAGAAAGAAGAACAACTCACTGAACAACTGATACAAAGCACCTTATTAAAGTGAAAATGACTATTTTCCAAGTTAAAAGAGTTACAGAGTATTGCTACGTTAAGTACAGATACTGTAGCAGTGTTACATTTTCATTAGTGAAATATTTTTTTAACTTTGTTTGCAATAAGCAAACATTAGCCTCAGATGAAAGTAGTTAGCTGTAACGTCAGCTGTGGAAATCAAGTCATAGGACTAGCTTTGTACAAACCTGTCTTGAATATTATGTTATGTTATGAATTAATATTTGTAGCGAACGTCTTGTAATTTGTATTGTGGTGAATATCATTGGAAATATGATTCAGTCCAATAGAAGAGCCAAGCCCATCCAACTCCAACAAGAAGTGTGATACAAAGGTTTTGAAGGTGTTGCCTCCATTCATTCACCAACCACAAACGATTACATTACAGAGCAACATTACATGCTGGACAGATTATTATTACTAATGTCAACGTCTCAATGTGTTATTATGGGAAAATGTACATTTACATCCATAAACCCTTCTTGTAGGCCTATGTATCAGACATAATGGGTAGCTGTTATATTATTGTTATTGCTGTGTCAATGATGCATGCATACTGAAAGGTATGACTGTATTACCACTGACTGATGGTCTAACCATGGTAAACATAGTCTTACTTGTCAGGTTAAGATGGGATACAAAATGGGTAGAACAAAATGGAAACAGGTAATATAGCATTTTCCAGCTCTGATACGACTACATTTCAAAGTAACAAACTACCTTCTCTGTTTTGGGGTAACAACTCATGGTCTTAGTTGTGAGGTTAAGATGGGATACAAAAATGAAAACAACAAAACAAAAAAACAACAAAATGGAAATAGGTAAGATAGCATTTTCCAGTTCTGATACTATTTCAATAGTGACTACCTTATTTGTTTCTTGGTTATAAATCATATTTAATTTGTGCTCAACAGTTTCAATGATTCAAGAACAATACAGAAAGGGTATAATAATAATATGGTAACAAATCTTTCATACAAAATAATTAATTGTAAACTACAGTCTGCCTTACCTTGTAATAACAAGGTAATTGTCTTTCTTGTTACTGGTGACTATCAGTAATTACTATTACCCACTAATTCCTAGTTGTAATGTAAAGTGCTACCGAAAAGAGTTTCTACTTTCTATTAGGTTAACAGGCTGAAAGCATGGGCTTGGTTTAAAGAAAAAATATAATGCTAATATAATTGTTATAGAGATTTATGTATACTTGAAAATGTAAAAGATTGGCCATGTAATATGAGTGGGAAAACATCATGCATACCAGTTGAGACTCTGGTCCAAGAGAGGAACGGTTTAGGCTCCCCAACAGCCTCACAGGGCAGCTGTGCATCTATCTCTGCCTTCACTGTGACGGTCTGGACATCAACGTTGGTGATGTGGGGCTTTTCTCTGACAACAGGTGCTCCTGCAGGTCGCTGTCCTGCCACACCCTGAGTCACAGAGGGTGTTGCTGTCCTTTGGCCTCCCCTGGTGGGGCTGTGAGGTCTTGATGAAGACATGGCTGTAGTTTGAGACATGGTTCTGGGAACCAGAGTGGTTGTTTGTTTGACTGGCTGGGCATGTGGTAGTGTTCTTGCTGTTTTTGGCTCTGTGGTGGTTAGTTTTGCGTCACTGACTGAACCTGGCTCGGAGTGAGTTGACACACTAGTAGGATGAGAGTCAGGTGACCTGTTTCGGTCCGATCTGCTGACTGGGAGGGGATTTCTGCTGTTTGATATGAGAGTGGTTCTCTGGTCAGGGTTGAGGATTCTATCACTATGACTGTCAGGGATGTGGTTTGGACCCTCCAGGGGTCCAGACAGTGGTCCCATCCCGTCTCTGGTGGAGGGTGTGTGTGGGACTGGGCCATGTGGTCTCACTCTATAGGGGATAACTGGAGAGGTCTTCAAGGATGTGGATGTGACAGGAGTTGTAGATGTAGCTACATCATGAAGTGCTATAGTAGTAGGGACATTTTCTCTTCTGGAAGGTGATGCCTCTGTGTTGCCTGTGGAAAGACTGTCTTTGTGACTGTAGTCCCCATCAAAGGCAGTGCTAGACTTGAAGGTGACAGTTTTAGTTATCCTAGATCCCTGATAAGAGCTTTCAGATGTTGCAGGCCTCTCTGTGGTAAACTGAGTCATCTCCTGTGCTTCCTCATAAATTATGGCTTTTGTTGAACCACTAGGGGCATGTGTGCCATTGATCTCTTTGAATGGCATCTTTTCAGCCTCAGCGGATTTATATTGATGGTCTGATTTGTCAAGCTCTACATCTGGTTGCACTCCATGTTGAGTGTGAGAAGTCTCCGGAGACTTGTCAGAACTTGGCACAGGGCTAAGGTCTCCTGTGATGCCTCCTCTTTGTGTAAATTCTAAGGGTTTAACTACAGGAAGAGGGATTCTTATAAACCTCTCCTCACTGGCTGCCATGGATGCATCCGTGTGCACCGGAGATACACTCTGAGAGGCTCCTGGGGCTGTTCTGTATTGACTCGTCTTTTCATGTCCTCCTCTTGTTGTTGGAGATGTAGGTGCTGCTGTTGTGCTTCTGAGCAGCGGCTCGGCATGTGGTAAAAGAGTGTCCTTTGTTTCAGAGCGAGTGGCAGGTCTCACTGAGGAGGCTAGGTTGGCCCTGTCGTCGTATAAAGAGCCTGTGTTCTCATTGTGACTCAGTTTGCCTGATGACGTTACTTGGCTGTCAGTCAATGGAACTGTGGTATGAAATTTGGCTGTTGTGCTTTTAGCCTTTTCTGATGTTTCTATTTTATGCCATGTGGCAGTGGTAGTCTTGGTAGTTGTTAGAAGGGCGTCCATAGATGTGGCAGTAGTAAAATCACTGGAGGGATTTGGCCTTGCCTTTTTCCTATTAGGCCTTCTCCTCCTGCCACCATTCCTCCTCCGAGAACTAGATGGGTTTTGGAGACTAGTGGGCACTTGACGGGGAGTTCCCTCTGTCATGTTTCCAGACAGAGTGGGCTTGGTCATGGGGGAGACAGTAGTGAGCAATGATGGACGGTGTGAGATGTCAAGTGTAGTGTGCTTCAGCTGACTCTGTGTGGCTAATCTAGTTGTTGTGGTCTCAGTAAGAGAGTGAACAAATCTTTCTTTTTCCAATTCGGAATAAGATTTAACTGTGGTTGATAATGTTGGGTCAAGTTCATCTCTGTCTATATATGCCTCTCCTCTCTCGTTAGAGCTGTTGCTAGCTTCATTTCCACCCTCAGACCCCTGCTTACCCTCAGACAGTGGTGAGATATCAAACACTGTAACTGCGTCACTGTCTGTGGTAGTGCTTTGATTTTCTCCCAAAAAGTTGTCATATGACACACTGCTGCTTGTAACATTCACATTAAGCTGGCCCTCTGTCTGTGAATTTCTGACAGTGGTACTGTGCTGCTGGGGACCAGATGTGGGCTGTGTGATATGTGCTCTAGTCGTGGTCGTGTTTTTGTTGTCATTGTGTTGGATGTGGGTCTGTGACATGGTGGGTGTGTACAGCTCATCCTCCTTAGGGGTGGTGTCCTCTGATGATCCCTCCATGTTGTCCTGAGACTCTGATTTAGCTTGATTAGCCTTGACTGTCTCTGTCTCCTGCTTTCTCTGTGTGGGGGGTTGAGCAGAACTGTGTGGGGGGTTGAATGTAACGTTACTCTGACTGGTTCTATCACGAATCTTTGCCAAAATTCCAGCCCATTTCTCTGGATCTATTTTGTTGTTTGCCACATTAACCCTTCTTCTTGTCTCTACTGTATGTTTCCTGTCTTCCACACGTGACCCTGTCGTGGTGGGTTTCCTCGGCAGAGGTCGTCGGTGCCACGTGTTTCTGAATGGATGTCCACCACGCCTGCCCGTGCTCTGGCTCCTCCGCCGCTGCAGTAGATCCACGCGGCTGGTGGGGACTTCTCCCTGAGTTTCCTCTTCCCCTGATGACTCCTCTGGGTCTTCCATATGGGCTTTTATTTTTGTGGAGACGCCTGAAGCAGACTGGGGCCTCATGGGAAACTTCCTGAGTGGCCGTATCCCTGCCTGCCTGGTGAGAGTCACCTTAGTAGCTAGTGAATCTACTCCATGTTGATTCATAGCCACACACTTGTAATATCCACTGTCCGACAGCTGACTTTGTGTTAATCTCAGTGTTCCATTGTAATACACAAAAGCCCTGGATGAGTTGGCTCTGAAACTCACTATGTTGCTGTTTGGAAGAATCCAGTTGATCTCTGCATCGGGAGAGGCGGCCACGACACAGGACAGAGTGAGAGGTTGACCAGTGAAGCCCTCCACAGATGTGGACCCGTACTCATCCACGGGGGGTGGACTGGAGGACTCCTCGACAGTGAGGCGGAATGGAAGGACACTGAGGTCACCAGGCACCTTGGCGATACAGTAGTAAATACCTGTGTCTGAATGGCCAACAGCCTCAATAACTAGTCTCCCAGAGCTGGACACAGACACTCTGTTGTCTAGGCTGCTGTAAGGAGCTTCCACCTGGGAGCCGTCTGGCAGCATCCATTGGATAACCGCGTCTCCGGAACTCAGCACGTTACAGTCCATTTGGCTGGGGCTGCCCACTACAGCACTCAGCACCGTTCTGGTGGTGTTTGTAGACTCTATCATGACCCATGACCTCCCCTGTCTCCGCACAACCTCCGCCTCCACCGTCTCAGACACGTGGGTGCTGAGGATCAGCTTAACACTCTTCCCTGTGGACTGGGGTCTATTCAGCTGCAGGTCCATAGACATCTGCATGAGCCAGGCTGGCTGGGCCGCCACGTCAGCCTTCACCCCTGTGTAGTACAGGGCATCTCTCTCCAAGTCCTGTCTGTACCGGTAACTGGGCACCGGCTCTTTAGTCAGCATGACCTCCCTCTGCAGGTGAGCTGGCACATCGCTGTAGTACGCAATGAGCCTCCACAGCCGCTCATAGTTGTCTCTGTCGATAGGACACTCCAGGTCCACAGAGAGGGTGACATTAGCAGCCAGCTGGAGCTGGTTGAGCTGATCCCAGCTGACCTTTGTGGTCACCCTAGGCTCTCCAACGCTGCACACCAGGTCCACTTTATTCCCATGCTCGTCCATCAGGCCCAGAGAGATATTTCCAAACGGCTGCTTGAACTCCTCGGGGGTCATGACCTCGCTTTCTATGTCCTCTGGTGCAGCAGGCCTCTCAGGTGAGCTAATGACGGGGCTTCTACAGATCAAGTTCTCAAGCTCCAGCATCTCCTTCCTCCACAGATTCCTGGGGGAGGAACACATAGGGCACAGCTGACTCCCTGCATAGGCCCTGTCCTTTTTACATTTCAGCACACCTGTGGGAAAAGGAGGCAAGAGGAACATTAACATCGGGATTCTATACAGTATTTAGAATTCTGGTTAGGTCGAAACACCTGCCTGTAATGTAAGATAGGTTGAGTTTACCTCAGTAAACATTAATCTGAATCTAGTATCTAGTATAGTATATTTATTTTTTTTATCAATAAAATAAATTAATAGGGTAGATATAGTATATATATATATGTGATGCAGGATATATATATATATATATATAGTATATACTGTATGTAGTATATACATAACCTGGTGAGGATTTGTCCCAGTCGCGGAGCCACTTCATCCTGCAGTCGCAAGTCCAGGGGTTCCCATGCAGGTGCAGGTTCTCCAGGTGAGGCATGCCTTCCAGCATATTCTGGGGTAGGGAGGTGATGCCATTGTCTGACAGAAACAGGTTCCTGAGGGTGGAGACGTGGAAGTGACCCATCAGGGAGAAGGTGGCGAAGGTGGATGGGTGGAGCTGCTGGAGATGATTGCCTTCCAGTTGGAGCAAGCGCAGGGAGGTGAGGCCCTGAAAGGCATCTGGATGGATGAATTCCAAATGGTTGTGGTCCAGGTGCAGTCTGGCCAAACTCCACAGCCCTTGAAGAGTGTATCTGTTGATTTGTTTCAGTTTGTTGTAACTCATCTTTAGCATCTGAGGAAAGACGGCAGAGGTGACTGAGTCATCATAAATGTGAAAATAGTCTTTATCTGGTTCTGTATATAGAAGGTAAAGTGACTGAGGTGACATTTAAATGTGATGCATAATGAGAATTAATTCATCTGATAGTAAATGAACATGTTTATCAGTGCACCTGTAAGGATATCAGATCCCTAAAGGCTCCATTGGGAATGTTGTGGAGATCATTCCCATGCATCATTAGCAGCTCAAGTTTCCTCAGTCCAGCCAGAGACCTCTCTGTCACTCTGTTGATGGTGTTAAACCTGAGGAAGCAACAACACAGGCAATTATAGAGAAAAATAAGTCATGGTTAAAATCTCATTTACTACTATACGGGTGTATAGTAACAAGGTATAGGCCTAATGGATATCATGATATTAGATCAAACTCTACAGTCAAATGCTCAATACACTCTATTACACTGGAATATAGCTCTAAACAAATCTTAATTATAAACAAATGAATATTTCATTAACTATTTAACACATTTATAAAATCAACATTTGATGGCCATCAAATGTTACATTTGGACAGGGCCTTACATGCATGCTGCCTGTCAATAGGCCAATGAATTATGCCCTCGACTCCCATGGAAACAATCCTACCCCAGGTTCATGCGCTCCACTTGTCTGGGTATGCCAGCGGGCACCGTGAGCAGGGAGCGGAAGGTACAGTGCAGCTCTGTAGGCTGGGGACAGGCGCACGTCCGGGGGCAGGGGAGAACGACATCTGGCAGCACCGTCAGCACCGCCAGGACCAGTAAGAGCGCAGCTGGACGGTCCATCTTCAGCGGTACCGTCCCCACAGAGGGTTCTTATCACAGCAGCTAGTCGAGGGTTCGGATTCATTACAATTAACCACGACACAACAGCAGCCAACACACATAGGCATAGTAAATAGCAAACATCGACAATGAATTAAATTTATGATGGGCTGTGGGCTTGATTTATTTCACAATAGGCCAAAGCTATTGGCAGTCATTAGGGTGCATTTTGACCTGTCCTAAATCATACAACTAATATTATAATGAGTCAAAAATATTAATAGTCTCCCCCATCAATCATGCGTAATTTATCGTATTACACTTTAAATACATTGCAGCATACAATGAATGAACTCATAAACATTATTAGACCATGCGCACTGGATTATCCACAGTAATCGCACTCAATTTGATGGAGTGTCCCTACAAAGTGCCATCACTGAAGGAAATGTATAAAGTAGATCTTACCTCAAAATCTTGAAAATCTTTTAATTGGGCAAGACTCACAGTATCCCATTTTAACATGACTTTAGTGTATGGACATGAACGCTACTCCTCAGATGCTCATATCTAGACAAAACGAGTAGCCAGAAGTCCGATGTCAAATATTGCTGAACTAATTTCCGAAAAGGCAACGTTCCAATCAACGTTCGAATTAATCCAATATCCATACAGAAAATACGGATATGTTTACGACAGAACAATAAACTTTTACCGAATGGACTGAGGATGCGCCCTCGACCGACAGCAGGAGTGACTGGCAAAACTTTTCCAATACGCTGTCTTTAGAGGCACTGGACCCAAGGAGGGGCGACAGAGTGGTAAAAGTGAGAGAGTGCGGAGGTAGTGGGCTACAACAGCTACATATACACTATATCCTATACGTTTCTATTACACTGTAGGCCTATTGAGTGACTGGGTGAGTTCATGTGCATGACTGTGTTAGAATGAACCACAGTACCTTGAACCGTTCTCTTCATCAAAGAAGCTACATGTGCAGTATGTCTATAGAGACTGATCATAATGATAGGAGACATGGATTTTTAGAGTAGAGAGATAGGCCTACATAACAACAAACTTCAAGAACAGGAAAGAGAAAGTCCTTACATCTAACATATACAACTGACTGATAGTGGTTAATGGTGGCACCACAGAGATAGAACATTGTTCTTCATTCATGGGTGGCATCAACAGTCTTACAAGCTGAACCTCTCTGTGTTGTAAACTCATTTAGAGACTAAGTGAAGGGTAAAGCCCAAGCCCAAGGTAAATGTTATGTTGTTCTTAAAGCACTGTTATTTATCCCCCGCCCCTCCTCCCCACACACATATGAGCATGAAGACCTACAAAAGCGTCATTGCCACTCTCCTGTTCACATCAAGAACACCACAACTTGTCTGTTTGGTCTGTTTTGCGGGACATTCTGACCACTTGGAACTTGGAGTTTAAAAACTTAACCACTTAAAAAAATACTCTCCTAGGTATTGGTACTGTGAGAGGACTGTACCATATTAGTCCTTTAGTCCTGAGGGATGTCTTGAGGCCAAGGCAGCCCCCACTCACACTGTGTGATGTCAAGCCTGGGGAAGGAAGGGTTGAAAGGTCAGAGGGTCAGTGAGCTGACAGGCCTGTGTGCATGTTCATATATACCGCCTGAGAAGTTACATCCATCACTGTGTCACTTCAATCCAATAGCACACCTGCACAAAAAACACATGTAGGTGAGGTCATTAGCAACGTGCCAGGAGGAGACTCAATGTACTCAAGTATTAACCTCATTGTTATTTTTGCTGTGATAGCAGAAATGTGCAGAAATGTCATTGAGAGACAATGTGTGGTAGATACTAGAGGAGCTTGGTTGGGTGAGCTCTGGATTCCCTGGATATACTGCTATATACTGGATATACGATAACAAATAAACATGAACGAACTGATCATTTCACAGTTGATTTCACATTCCATAAACAACTTATAAACCGTTTAATTTTTACCCCTGTTGAAGTGTTCCCCTCGCTATTAAAGATATCTGATTAAAAATACAGTTTCCATAATCGTATGCCTATTTGCAGGGAAATGTAGAATTCTCCACTGAAGATCTCTACAAGCTAGATAGCTGACACAGATCACAAAACAATTGTAAATACTTAATCGATTGCCATTGTGCCAGACAAGAAACACTGATGCTATACTTTTGCCAAGAGTGTCAAGTATTGTGGCTATGTACTTGCACTGCATTATGCAAGGCACTAAACAGTGTTATCTCTAAAATATCAATCAATATTGCTTTTGGCCTTCTATATAGTGTAATCAAATATAATTAAAAGGCATATGTTGCATTTGTCATTTTAAGTCTATGATAGTGCAGTGCAAAAAGCAGAGAAAATACGTTTTACAGTATGCATGGTACACAAAGAAGTCTCTGGTTGAGAGGTCTTTGCTTGTATCATTAAATGTGTTTGTGTGATTAAGAGGCAATCAGTTTTTTATAATGCAAATCTATTGTTTAATTTTGTTTACAGTGTTAAATCTTTGCAACAGGAATACTTCCTTGAACCCTTTTGGTCTGTGTTGTTTAAAGCATTGCCTACAGGCATTTGTTTAATTGTGTAAACAACATCAACCCTGAGACTAAATCTATGAACCCCTCAGCAATCCTGTAGAGATGGTCAATTATAGAAAAACTAAGATTTTACTTTGGATCAGAAGGGAAAATCCATAACTTTGAAGAAACAAAAAACTCAAAGGCTTTTTTACTTTCATCACTTACAAATGCTTTTTGAAATCAATAATTAATCACGCTTAAAAATTAATATTTTAGCATCTGTTTAATTCTGTTTCAATGCCTTGTTCTACACACAATGTGATTACCATTTACATGAACTGTTCTTCATGTATGACATGTATGCATGTAGTTTATGTTCATTCCACTGCATCTGATTCTATCCCCATGTCTGTTCATATACTACATGACTGAGAGGATGGGCGACATAAGAACAGAGAGGAATCACACTGGTGCTATGCAAACACAGAGCTATCAATAGAGAGGTCAACCAGCCTACACCAGTCATAAAGCATGACTGTGTTGAATGTGTTTTGAATATACTGTCCACACGGTCAGGATGCACTGGCTATCAATGGGGTGGAAGGACCAACCCTCCACGCCAGTGTGGAGATGGAGGAATCCTGTGAATGAGCAGCTTTACTGTACCCAACCAGGCACCATGACGCTACAGAAAATAAACCAGGGGGAGCATCCCTTCTCTGGGACATATGGTCCTCGTATGTGGCCCAGTTACAGTATTCAAAATGCTTTAAATGGCTATCTTTGGTCCTACTGTGCATGGAAAAGGCCTGTTAGAAACCTCATATGCTGAAGGTTTGGATTCAGGTTGATAATACATAGACACCAGGGGAAGGTAAATGCTTGGAAAGGTAGATTAAATTCGGAGCTTCTGCAGATACCTCTGTTCCAATGGGAAGACGTTGACAAGGCAACCGGGGGGGGGAAAGGGTCTGTGTGCTATACTTCATGTCTCAAAGTGATTTTAAGGGAGAGACCTTGAACAGTGAAACAGGTCCTTCATGATTTAAGAACTATGGGTAACACTCTTCAGATACACACACATGACCTGACTCAAACCTCAGGATTCAGAATATTGGAGGCACTGTTAGATTTTCATAAATGTTGGGGTCGTGTCAAGTCTTACTGTCTAAGTTATGGATGATGGATGTGATATCTTTGAAGCATACATGTAACTACAAAATGGTTGGCTGATGTAAACGCTCAGTAAAACCTGACATGTAGTAAAGACAGCCTATGGATCATGGAGATAACAGAATATATCCATCAATGGAAAATTCATGGTGACCCTCTCAACTTTGGAAATATTTTCCTCCACCTGGTTAACATGTGTTTTATCTCATCCCACACCCCAGAACTGATTCATACACCAAACTCCTTCCTTTTTGGAGGTTATGACCCCATGTAGAGAACTGAACCCTTGCCAATAAGCTTCAGGTGTATTGAGTTTGACATGTGTCATTCATATATTAGACGAACAGAGAGAGTGTGTTACCTGTCAACCATAAAAACAGCATTACCACAATGACATGTTACTTGGGGAACCGGTGGGGGAAATCAACATCAATATACCTAATTAAAACTATTTCTGAATATGTTTGTGGATTTAGACCCTGTTCTTATTTTGATTGACAGTATGTCAAGACACATGCAAGCACAGCAACTACTGTAACAAGAAAGAAAATCTGTTATAGTGAATATTATGCAGTCTAAAGAAGGGGTCTGTAGGAGTTCTTCCATAGCAGATGCATTACAACAGTTATATTTTTGCTTTGAAAATCTAACACTTATTTCATATCTATTTCATTTATTCAAAACACATCCAACAGGAAATCATTTCTATCAAAATGCCATTTGTTTCGCATACACAGAGAACTATCTCACTAGTTGATTTACGGTACTCACTAACTTTAATCAGATTTCCTCCACAGTGTCTCTAAACCTCTAAATGTGTTCTTCATTTCTCCATCCATTAGTCAGACACTGAAGAAGTTTCCACAGGGGTGCTCTAAGACCCTGCCTGCCTGACCAGACTCTCTCCACTTAACACATGATCTGGTCTCCCTCAGGACCAACATCTGCTCTTGTGATCTGACCCACCAACCACAGAACACAGCAATAATAAACACCATATAGCCATGCAACCAAAAATGCAATGTCACTATTTATTTTAACATTATGTGCTATTTTTCACCAATTATACATAGCGTCCCTTGTGTCTCAAATGAATATCATTTTCAGGATAGTTCTCTCCATTTTGTCTTTGAGTAGACAGGTTTGTAGGTCAGTGCTGTAACTGTGAGGTATTCCCTTCCCTTTTGTCTTCTCCTACTGGCCCACAGCCCTGCTTACTTCACATGGCCGCCGGCAGAGCATAAACAGCCTCCCTGCCTGCTGTGCAGCAGCTGTGTTCGCCCCGGCTTGAGACGGCAGGCGGGAAAGCACAGTCGCGTCATAAAGGATATGCCACCTGAGGCCGAGGCTGAACTCCCCCGCCCCCATGACCAGGTGTCAGAGCCATTTTCATCTCACCTGTCGTTACAGCATCATGAGAGCTGTAAATCATCTCTCTATATATAAATATCTATATAAATCAATCCCTTGGGTGTCATATCCAATACACAAAGATGGAATTCTATATTGGAATACTATTGCGATATATTCATCATTATTATGGCGCTGAATTGGGAAACGATACCTTGCAAAAGTGAAGAGTTTGAAGTTTTTATGAAAAGTTCCCCCCTATGCAATTTTGAGGTCCCATAGTTGAACATCATCAATAATTTATGTAAATCCAAACTGAAATATAGTTTAGATTTTCCCATGTCTTATAGCCCCTGCACATTATCAGTCAAATATTGTATTCTAATTCCCATCTTTTATCCACAGTATTGAAGCTCTCAATACCATTGAGACTTTTTAAGAGACAGTTTCTCTTACACTGCTAACCTCTATTCCCATCTGTATATTATTGAGCAGCTACTTCTCCCTAGTGTACTCTCCAGGTACTCTATTCCCCAGGCCTTTATTAGGAATCTCCCAGGGCAGATTAGTCTGTATCAGACACTGATCTCCCATCTGGAGAATAACACTCAACATTATATCACAGTTCAGACACAATACTTCCACTAAGCCCAGCACTGCTCTTTTGGCTGCCCATTTTCAAGGCCTTCTCAATACTTGACAAAAGGTTGGAGGGCTTGTAGAAGAATCATTCTGTGGAGTTCAACATAAAGTATGTACTGTATGTATCATGTTACCTTTGTGTAGCATTGTCCTTTACAAGCTACACCTTTCACATCACTATCTGTGGTTGTGTTTCATGAGAATTGCAAGGGATGTCATTGACTACCATTGTTGGTCAAAGAGGCTGGGGCAAGTTGTCCTCATCCCCCACTCAGATCTCCCACTGGGTGGACCACGTCCATGTGGCTCTGCCATCGTTTTTCACCGCTAATGAATCGGCAGGGCCTGTGGAGGTGGGAGCCATACCTGAGCAAATGAATAACAAACCTGATGAAGACCATCTGTCGCATGGCAGGTTGATGCATAACTCTCATTCCTGTTATTCAAATTTGAACGGGGTAGAAGTGAGACCTCATTAATTAAAGTGCTTACAAAAAAAGAAAACAAAAAGATCAGCTTTCTAAAGCAAACAGAGGCAAGTTGGTTTCCAGGAAGATCACATCTGAGGAACTGGGGAAATTGATGCTGTTCTAAGTAATAGCTGTGAACTTATAGTTTTGCTGACCTGTGAAAGAGGGGAGAGGGGGAGAGAGATTCAAAAGAAACCAGTCGGTCACAAATGTTAAGAATAAGACATATTCTTATAGAATATAGCTCATATAAAATATTTGAATGCAAGGCTCTACTGAATAAAGTCTAGATGGAAAACTAAAGGTGATGGGGCTTTTGCCATTAGGGCCCCAAGACTTTGGAATGGTCTGCCTGAAGACATAAGGATGCCAAACTCTGTCTTATTTTAAATCTCTCTTTAAACATTTATTTGTATTTATTTATTCATCCTTTATTTATACATGGGAAAGCACCTTGAGACCAGGGTCTCTTTTTGAAGTTGTCTGTAAAAAGAAAAGTGTATTGCCTGTCTTGTGTCCTTTAAAAATGTAATGTAAATAATAGTGATATATGTATATTGTGTAATCAGGGCACCCTTGAAAAAGAGACCTTGGTCTCAAAGGGACTTTCCTCAATAAATAGGATGAATATTTATTTTTATTTTTTATTGTTATTAAATAATAATAAAAACATTTACACTCCATTCCATTGACAATACATGTACATATAGTTTTTACAGACAACAATCATTCTCTAATCCACCAACGAAATGCATACTTCCTCGTCGCCATTTTGGTCTGTCCACCAACTAAACGTGCTCAGTATTCACTCTCATCAAGAACAACGCGGGAAGAATGTGTGAGCAAAAGGCGCCTACTGGGCAGCCATGTGCAGACCTCTACCAATCGAGCATGCACCGGGACCGCGCCTTAGTCCTCAGCAAAGTTGGCAACAGGGCAATGCAAATACAGCACATCATTTAGCTGATAAAACAATACCCGATATAGAAGTCGCTTTTCTTTAACCAAGCCTAAAACACATACAGACAAACTGCAGTAACCATAATGGGTAGCCTACATCGTAATGTCTAACATTGTGAAACCAGTATGTACACAAATACCCTCAAATAAAAGCTGAGAATCTCTACTTTGATTTCAAATCCAAACTTTTGGTGTATAGAGCCAAAAGGAGATGAAAATGCTTCACTGTCCCATTACTTATGCAGGGCACTTGTATCTATCTACAGTCCAAACCATTTTTAAACTATTTCCACAACCAAAATAAGACTGTGCAAGACCACAAATATTCTTCTGGAACTTTCTAGTTGTGTAATGTTGTCTATTGTTTGAAATATTATTTGATTAGTCTAGTTGTAATTATTTTTGTATTTATTTTATTTCAATGATTTGCCTCATTCTGAAAATATGTATTATTTCTATGTTGCTTTCTTTCTGTTTGGAATTTGACTTATGCTGATGTATTTCTAAGATATTTTTGCTTATTTAGTAGCACTTTGTAACCTTGTTTAGAAAAGCGTTTTACAAATAAAGGTATTATTGTTATTATTATTGTTATTACTATTATATTATATGTATATTTGAACACGCATTATGAAAAAATTACATTGTAAAGTACAACAGACAAAGGAACCCTCATACAGTGAAGAGACTGTCTGCATGATAATTGGGGAGAGACGTGTAAGTCAGTGGAACATTACGTAATGGGTATTTGTAACATTAGAAATGACAGAGACACTACGGTGCATTCCTAATTAACTCTCCAGCTGTTCACATGTGGAGCTGAGCCTGATCACAAAGATATCACTGAGCTAAAGCGCCAGACTGCTAAAGAAATTCATTTCCAGCCAACTTGTGCATTACAGTATATTGTAACAGTTTAATGGCATGTTAATGTGATCTTTACATTAGTATATGGCAGTGCTATGTATGTAGAGGAGTTGGGAAATAGGTACAGCATGGATGCTGAGTAGACGGCAAACACTTTTATTTTTACTTTTTAGCTGATTTCTCTTCATCAAGAAAATTGAAACTTTGTCCGGCTTGGTTTATAGTCCTGAGACAGATAGAGTAATAGCGGACAGAGACTTGCGTAACTACATGACTTGATACAGGTACTTCATCATAAAAAAATATGTGATTCCGAATGAGGCAGATGGAATAGTAGCCAAGTGCCTTGGGATTCTAACGGATGCATCTTTAAACAGAACCACATGGATACCTTTCCAAGAACACACTGAAGGGTGGGTGAGCATATGGAAAGAGGATTGTGGGACCACAGACAGAGAGAGAGAGAGAGAGAGAGAGAGAGAGAGAGAGAGAGAGAGAGAGAGAGAGAGAGAGAGAGAGAGAGAGATAGATAGAGATAGATAGATAGAGATAGAGATAGAGATAGAGATAGAGAGAGAGAGAAGCTAAAGATAGGAAAAGACCTCTGCAAAGCTGAGGAGAGCCTTCCAGGGATGGCCCTTCTCCTCATGCAGCTTTGGCAGTATTGAATTCAATACTTTTTTCATCTTCCCATGAGTGATGTGTGTGTTCTACTCAGCAGGTCTACCGAATATTGAAAGACGTGCTATCAATTCCCTTTGTTCCTATGTGTTCTTGCTCAACTGCCTGATTCCACCATGTCAACTTGTGTGCCTTAAACTCAACATCAACCATCAAATATCTCTCTCTCCTTGAAGTTTAATCAGCATTGATAGTCTTATCAATGCTGATTAAACTTCAAGGAGGGAGAGATATAGACACACTTCAAAGGCATTGGGAGAGAGAGAACATCAAGCAGCATGGACTACACTGTGGTAAATCAGCCAGTCAGTAATAAGTGGGAGATGACAGCCAGGGAGAAGCGCCTGACTGGGAAAAACAAGATCAGCTCGCTCTGTACAACAATGGAGAGGCAGTCTTATAAGGAGAGAGACTGAAATTACTGATTTCAATGATAATTGAAATATTTTCAAAAAGATATTCAAGATTCATGAATGACTCAGTTCAATTCAAGCCGGTATCACCTGTACAATTACAATACTAAGAGAGATTATTACACAGGAACAGTTTGCAAGACTGAATGAAATATCTCTGCAGAAATACACAATTGTACAGGAACAAGAGCTATCAGTTAGAATTAATTTAAACATTTCTGAGAAGACATGTTTGAGAGAGAGAGAGAGAGAGAGAGAGACAGTACTAAACGAAACTCCAAGTTTGGACCTGTTCCTCACTGGAGGGATGATGAATTTAACTCCTGTCTTGCAGCTATCAGCCTGTGTTTAATGTTTCCTTCCTCAATGCCAAAAAGATGTCTTTCAGAGATGATTCCAAATCATGCTCTACATTTCTACATGTACCAGTGCCAAAGCTAAATGCTTATTCAGTGTCAACAGGTTAAAAGGCTAAATGGGCCTTGCCCAACTTCACCTCAAATAAAATAAAATTTTATTTGTCATGTACATCGCATACAGCCATAATAGATGTAGTGAAATGCTTTGAATCTTGCTCCTCGATCAACAACAGTCAACAACAGTCAACAATACAATATAATATAATATAATATATAATATAGTATAGTATAATAGTAATTAAACAGTGACAGTAGTAGTGCATAAACTCACATCACTCACAGTGCAGCCTGAGGCAAACCAATGAAATAATCAATCAACAATATAAATATATATTCATAAGGATAGCAGTGCTGGAAAAACTGTCCACAACACGTGAGGTATTTGGATATTTCAATGATTGAGTTCCTCAAGAGGACATGAAGCTTTAGGGACATAGCTTTGTGAAATACACAATCACATCCAGCTGTTCAGCTGTTGTGTTGATGAATGGTTTGACTGAAGCATATGTATCCATTTACTGGTAGAGAAGTTAGGGCAAAATAGTAAAAGCATACACATATGTTCTCTCTCTCTTTCTCTCTCATGCACACACACTCTCGCTCTCTTACTCACACAAACACACACACGCACACACAACAATACTCTAATAGAGATGAGGGGAAAAGGTTATATAAATGTAAATGTAAAAATTATAAATGTATTGAGTGCCACTAAACATTGTCACATTTCAAACTATGCAACAACAAACCAAAACATAATTGAACATAATTGTTTTTAAACAATAGAACATTCTAACACATCCATCTTTGAGTAGTGACACTATTTGGGTGGTAGAGTGGAGCCCTGCACCATGTGTGAATAGGAATGGAAACCCCTCCTATCCTCTTGGGCCATTCACCCCATTGGCTCTTGGCCTGGTCCAGACAGACACAACCTATCAAATCAAACTGAATCATCCTTCGTGCTAGCACTAAGTCCCTTTTTGTGAGGGTCATTTGCTACATTAGTCACAAGCATCAGTTAACCCTCTGTCTCAGGTCTTCTCTCAGAACTACGAATATCAACTGTCTGCATTCCCCACTACTAGTCCTCCTAACTGGCCTACTACAAACTACATTTTATTTGCCAATTAATCGTCTATCAACTGTTCGGAATGTGGTATTTTCTGCATAAAAATACTGTGAGATAAACACAGTGTTGTAAACGTGTTAGTATACTGTAAGTCAAGTGAGGAGGGTTGTTGTACTTGTTAGCACCTCTCAGCAAGGGCGTGGCACCCCAAAAACAAACTGATGACAGGCACTATACTTCAATGTTATGGCACACAACTTGTAAGTGCCTTGAAAAAGGCCTTAGCTTGTCATTAAGCAGTGGGTGTGTGGATATCACAGAGATGCCTTGTCTTGTCTCAGGTGGAACTCCCATCCATTTACCACCGGGGGTGAAGCGTTTTTTTTAAGTGTTTTTAGTTAGTTTGGTCATTGTGTCAATAACAGAGCAGAGGAATCTCACAGATTGAGTGAACTGCACCTACAGGAAGTGACCTACAGGCTACCATGCTGACTACACTACTTCTTACTGTGTGAAAGAAACATGCTCTAAACAAAGGCTTTCCTTTGTTTGTCGTCTAAAACAAATCTAATCGGAACCATTCTTCAAATCTAATCGGAACGAGCCTACTGGCAGCAGTCAAGTATTCAATGCCTCCTCGGTCTGAGATGATCTGGTGATATATGTGACACAATCCCCCGGTGTCCTTTATATTACTGTGATAGACCGGGTACCCCTCCTCACTTCCCACTTCTTACACACATCTGCTGTGGGACACAGAAACACACGTGTACAAACCATTTCACACATACAATCTAGGACGAGGGCGCAGGGGGTGGATGTGATATTCCCTGAGGAGGGGCTGTGTTCTGTACACCAACACATGAGCGCGGTCTCTCCTTCCCTGCGATGCCAGGGAAGCAGCCTCAGTCTCACAGGAGTACATCAGGTCATACGGGATTCATTAGCTCCACTATTAGCCCTGCACTGCTGTGGCCCAGTGGTCCTGGATGTTATCACCCAGCACGCACACAGGAAGGAGGCGCAGACACAGCGTGAGTCACTTTCCACTGTAAACATAACAGCGCTCTCCATTAACGCTGCCTTCATATGAAATTATACCTTCACATTTATTTTGAAGAGCGAGAATCTGAGAGGAAATTAAGCTCTGAAAAGCAGTGACTGCTGTTCCGTGGAAGCACTCAGCCTCAACCATGGACTCAGAAAACTCTGTATAATATAATGTTGGGCGGATCCAGAGGTTGCTGAAGAGAAATGACCAACAGCTGAAAACGCTCTGAAAGTTAATAAGTCTGATTACATAGAATTTGGTTAGCAGATACTTCTGAAGCATGGTAGGATTTATTGAATTAGATATCAGCCTCTTGTAGCAATTAGTATGCAGGCAAACTTCAATCATATCACCACCAGCATGGTGCCTACCAATGAGGCACAGAAAATCATAGCATAGCGCTCACATTGTTACTTTATATTCTTTGTAAAATACCAATAATTTCCGCTAACTATGCCACCAGCACTGTTGCCCACTATCGTCCCACTACAGGCCTACAGTGTGGTGGGGTGGACATACAGTCCTGATAATAAAGACAACTCTGAGGGGGAAGATATGAGGTGTTTTTAATCCTGCTTGTGTGCATTTTCCAAACAGTACCTCAAATAGTTAATATAGTGGTGCGCCTTTGATTATTTTAAACACAATTCCAGTAGGTTAGGCAATTAAATAAAAAATCAATTAAATTTAACAATAGAAGGCATTGGTATAATGGGTAAGAAATATCATACGCTTGTATCTGTAATGACTTTTGCTAATACATAAACAGAAATACATTATCTTAAAAAAAGGCCAAGTCTGAGGATTGTAAAACAAATTCCCTGGAGAATATCACACTTCACACTGAAAAAGGTAAAGATAAAAAAATTCAAAAAAAATAAAAATTCAAAAAAAGTAACAAACAATACATGCATTGTGCAAAGACATTATACTAATGGACATAATGAACACATACAGAGTTTTGACATAATGACAGAGCAGTTTTCTTTTAAGTCTATTCTACGTAAGCCATCAAAATGTAATGTTGATATAATTCAAGTTGACAAAAGAGACAAAAAATAATGTTAGTACATAGGTTGTCAAGTGAAGGTTTATGATTGTATTACATTATGTTTGATTATGTCAATAACAGCACGTGGTGGATTATCTCAATTTAATTGCTCTGTTTACCAGATTTGTTTTCCTCATTGAAAAAATCCTACAAATTCCACTCTGCCTTTGAACAACCTAATTCAAAACACTTAAGTGAATGAAGTCCTGTGTCATCAGCTATCTGCACACTCACCCTACTCCTGAGACATATTCATGTAAATGTGTCATGGTCTACATCAACCTATGATGGAGGAACCTGTGAGACATGCTACGGTAGTAGGTGGAGGGAGGAGTTCAGGGCCAGGCCTAGCTCTGACACTACTTCCTCCATCTTATCTATACATGAACCTACCTAGAGGTCTGTACTGTACTGTTCTATATGTGGCAGAGACCTGGAGATCATATCCATCTGTAGACATGGAACACTAGGCACTGTGACCAGTGAACTATGACAATGAGCAAGGGAGAAAAACACACAGTAGCTACACGTCTTCCAGACCACAATTTCACATATATTAACAGCCAATGTTTAAACAGCACAGCTCTAAAACTGTGTTCTTTGTATAAATTAGTGAAAAAGTACCATTTCAAGTCAAATTGGTTGTAAGGAGAAAAAGATTACACTATTGTCAACCTCCTGATGTAAGGCACCTCTTACAAGTGCTTCTGGTCTTGTTTTGTCACATACATGCACAAATGGCTGACTGATGAGTACTCACAGCTCGTGACAAGACAGCCCATCTGACTGGTGGCAAGTCAATAATTACAAAGCTTAACATGACAGTTCTACGTTCCAAGAACGTTCATAGACAAACATCCTGTACAATCCAGTACAAACTACCTACTAGTGGGATATGATCACATAGCTTAATGCCATCTATGTTGTATGTAGCTACAATTAAATATTCAATAACATAACTTTTGGATCATAAGCATTGCTCAGTTGAAGTTCCACTGAGGAAAATAAGAACCTTTTAAACCCCGCAAAATATAAAAAACATGATATAAAAACCTGATTATTGCATTTTAAACATATTTTCAGTAACGGTGTCCTTTGGTTTGAAGAGGACCATAATTTTTTGCATAATACGAGAAGGCTCAGAGAAACAAAGAAAACAAACAAACTCAGAATCGAGGTTTCAGTTCAGGAGAGAGAAATAAAAGAAACATTTAAAACTTGTCACGCGGAAGGAAATCAAGGAAGTCATTGGTGCCTGTGATGATATGGTATCAGAAATCACTGCATCAAATGTTTTGATTTATGTTTAAGTAAACGTTCTTGCTGTGCCCAACGTGAAACCTTTCCATCTCCATTGACCATTTTCTTCATGCAAGATAAGGTTCAGAGGCAACCGCTTCAAAATCCTCTTATCCTCTCTAATAGGTTACCGACATGTCAGCCTATTCTCTTTAGGTGTCTCTCTCTATTTCTGACAAATCAGAAGTTCTTAAAGATTTCTAAATCCTTCGGAGGTACAGGTGTGCCTTTCTTCCATTCGTCCTCAGGGTAGGCATCGAAGTTGGAGGTGTCGCCGTCGTGGGAAACCTTGGGAACGATGGGTGGCTGAGGGAGACAAAACTATGAGTTAGCAATCAACAACTTTAATTTAATAAATGAGTAGAAGTGAAAAGAAAGACTAACCTTCAGTTTCCTCAAAGGCACAGCCTCCCAGTCTATAGACTTGAACCATCTGTGCTTCTTCACATCATCTGCGCCGTTCTGAAAAAGGATGAACATGACAATAAGACGGAACAGAAAAACATTTCAGTCTCCTTCTGCTGATTGCGTTGACAAAGGAGTCATACTGTTCAGTGTATAGCTAGCTAGACCTTTGAATACTCTGAATGAGCTAACTAGACTGTTTTCCTCAGAAAATGTTTCACAGACAAAATCAATCAGCACATGGTGGATTGTGTAAGTTTAATCACTCTGCTTAACAACTTTTTCTCGTTGAAAAAGGCCTCCAAATTCCACTCTGCCTTTGAACAATCTAACTCAAAACACTCAAGACGTTCCTCAGATGAGGATCAGTGCCAAATGCAGATACTAATTCCCATTGATGAATAATACCATGCCAGACTATATGGCTAAAACAGATAAATACCATTTATTTCACTCTGTCCTTCCATCTTTAGTGGATCATGAGCATGCAACGTTCTTAGGGCATACCGCACACACTGGATGGAAATGTGTGAGCCATAGCATTTCAGATGTTGTGCCTCCTTTCGACCACTCATGCTAACATTAAGCCTGTTTCGTATAGGCGCCTGAACATGTGGAGCATGTACACGGGAGAACTTTTTTAAATCAACAGTTTTTAAATCCTCCTGTCACACTATGACAGCAAACTCTCCATGGGAGTGTGAAGGAAATTAATTTACTCAGGAGAAATAACAGATCATTCTACAGAGTGACCGCTGCCAACGAGGCCATGGACATTGTGTAGGAAGCCTTCAAGTGCTCATTGTGTGAACATAGCTGCATTGTCCTATTCACACACTGTCTCTACATGTGGCTTGTGAATATGGGTTTCACTCCTTCAGTAAAAACCTCAATGCCAAAGGAGACATCCTTTCATCTAGGTATTCATATTAGAAGAGTTAACAATCAAAAGTTGAAATTACAGAAACGTCCTAGAGAGTACGCTGATTCTGCTACATGATAAACTACTAGAATTAGCTCACTAAAGGGATATATATATATATATAAAGATTTTTACCCTGCACACCATACCCCCTTACCCAAAGGGCACAAACTACCTCTACAACAACATTCCTTATGTTTCCTGCTAATTGGAAACAAATGCAGACAGTCAGTCACTCCCGAGGCCCTTTCCTGTCTTAATTTCAGACTGTGACGTCAAACTGTAATGACCACTACACAACTGCTGTGTTCATAAAACATTTGATCCAATGACTTCTGTTCATCAACTCACCTTCATATTACCTAACCTCCTGGCCCTGTCGATGACCAGGAACTTCTTGACGAGGTCCCTGGAAAAAGGCACAAAGGGAAAGAGACGATGAGCAAATAAACACTGTATCTCTGGCTTATGTGGTCTCGACAGCCAAGAGGCCTGTCCAAAATGGCCAAGCAGACGGATGTGCCTGGCCATTGGAATCACAGCTAACCTGATGTGAGGAGGAGATGAGAGGTGCATCCTGACAAACTCCTCTCTCATTTTTAATTGATGAAAGCAGGAGGTCAAAAGTGGACAAGGTATTGACATAGCTATTAAGGTGTCAGCGTGGGAGCGTAGGGAGAACTGGGATGATTCACAATGTTTTCAGATAATATGCAACACCTTGAGCAACAAGACCTCATGTTTAATTCATATGAATTCATACATTCAAAGCAGAACACGTTCATCGGAAATCTGAAGAGCCAGTTCATATGAAAGCTATGAATGCGGCAGAGATACGTGAATTACTTTGAGTGGTTAAGGATAGGTTCATTTGTAAGGGGAAGGCATTAGCAAACATTAGCATAAGCAACAAAAATCAGCACCACCCAAAAAAAAAAGTGGCAATTTGAACCAGCGATGTTGAGGTTGCAAGTCGGGGTGCTAAAGCGGTCGTGTCATATCTGCAAGATTTTCTTATCTGTGAGTATCCTCAAGAGTTACTGCTGGACACAGAGCAGCAGTCTGCCTCAGGTTGTGGCTTTCATGCCTGATGGATGGGAAGATGTGACAGTGATGTCGGTGCTGGAAATATTTAAAAAGCTTCTGTCAAGTGGCCAAAAGATAGATGACTTAAGTGTTTGGGGCTGTATTTTCAGTGAGTTAGGCCTGTCTGGCCTCCCATGGGCCACTGTGTGGAGCTGATTGAGTGCACACAGGCACTCCAGTAAGTCTGTAATCTGCCACATTCCTCCAGCCTCCAGCTGTTCTAACGACCGGTGTGATGGTAGGAGAATGAGTACAAATCAGATGGGTGTGTCATTAGTGACCACACGTCCACCTCACCTGCCCTTTATCTCCAGGGAGCTAATAGACCCCACAGTATGACAGGACGCTGCATGACACACTGTACGCTAGCGCGCGCACACACGCACATGTACACAGAAGTGGGACACGCAGACAGACACACAAACATGCAGACAGACAGACACACACACAGACAGACACACACACAGACAGACAGACACACAGACAGACAGACACAGACAGACAGACAAACACAGATACACGCAGCTCTTCTGGGCTACATCTGATAAACATGGGAACTGATGGAATGACTGCATATTCCCAGATATCCACACACAACCAAAAGTATTCACACTGCAGCCAAGCCTAATTCTGACTGTCAGGTCGTAATCATGAGTATTAGTAATGGATTTATAAAACACACTGTGTTGGTTATGGGCAAAAGAGAGTAAGCTGGGAGAAAAGGAAGTGTGTGTTTCAAACTAACAATTGTGTTGAGAATCCAACAAATGAAGGGTACTTTGTTTCCTAAATGTCAAGACCCTATATGTTGACCTAAAAATAGACAAACCTACTTCCATTGTTTGTATGATATGAATGATGACATTGTCTATCTGCGTTTCACCCGGTTTCCCGTGAGCTTACTTCACATAGAAATCCAGATGCCGTGGGAATTCTAGCTTTCCGGCGAGGATCTTCTGATAGATGCCGAACGGATTGTCATCAAAAAAAGGTGGGTACCTAGAGGAAAAAATAAAGACGGGTCACTCACAAACTTCAAAATGTCTATTCCTTTCAGCAAAAACTAAGATAACAGAATCAAATCAAAGCCTAGAATCAATGGTATAAGAGAGTAGAGACAGAGGGGGGGAATTGAGAGTGCTTGGGTAAACAGTTTGTAAAGACCACACAGGTCTTTAGACACGCATGATAGATATAGGCCTGCTGTTTTGCTTGAACCTCTACAGCTGGACCCCTGTATTGTGTATGTCCTCTCACGAGTAACCGGTGTGTGGCTGTAGGGTGTACGGTGCTGCAGCGCGGGGCCCAGGGCTGCCGTCTAGTGACTCTCTGGGTTTCGCTGAGTGGTTTCCCAGCGTTGCTCGCTTAGGCCTGGACAAGCCATTAACCGCATGTTACATAATGGGCCAGCCTAAATGCATTACACATGGAGCAGACAGCCGGATAATCGCACCAGTTTGTCACAGCCTGCCTGGCCAGTCAAAATGGAGTCAGAACCTGGTTTTGTGGGATGGGGGGGGGGGGGGGGGGGATTAGGGGATTTTTCATAGGGAGATATGTCGTAGTTGGTTTCATTTGCGTAGCTGGGTGTTTTTTTAAGAACGTGCCAGATAGTCAGTGGTTGGTAGCACAAGTCAAAACAGTCAATAAGAGACTAACACGGAGAGGAAGGGGAGGGGAGAAATACACGGTAAATGTCAGAGAAAAGAAAGAGTTTGGGCGTTGGCAGAATAAGAGGGGAGCCAAATGATGAATCAGCTCCTGGTGGATGAGGAGAGTGAGGGAGGTGTTGGTGGGGCTGTGACCAGGGTCCTCCCCTCAGTGCTGCCGGTACAGTAGGCCTCCGGTGATGGACAGTGCAAGAGGCCCTCCTCAGGTTACGTAACAGCAACCTAAGGTTTATGCAATACCTGAGAGGTCGCCAAGATTCCACTAGGAGAAAGGAAGAAGGAAATGGGGTGTATGCATGTGTGTGTGTGTGTGGGAGGGGGGATACCCATTAGCCACCCATCTAGTTGAACTTAAAGGTTTAAAAAGGTAGACACAAAGACCTATGACTGTCAGGTTTGCATGTCGTAGAATGGGCTACATAGGCCAGAGCAGATGTTCTGAGTGGGAGTGGGAGTGTACCGTGGACCCTGGGACCAGGTCTCACACACACGCACACAAGTTTTCCATTACGGAGAGAGATCTCCCCCCAGGCAGGATCATCTACAGGCAAACCAAGTGTGGTGTGCTCCATGCACAGGTGGCCCTTGCCGTTATGACCCAGGGGTCAGGAACTTGGGCGGATGTTTTTCCACCTCTTACTTTACGGAGGGGGTGGCACCACTAACTTTCAGACGCCCCTGCTACATTCTTCCAGCACGGAAGCACGGGACCTTTGACAAAAACAGGCATGCGACAGTAAACCTTTTAGAGTGTGTTGTTCTGAAGAGAGCATTTGTCTGCAGCTTAAGGGCACCCCCTTCAGGAGTCCGCACTTCAAAGGCTGCCTGATGAATGCTTGAGAAGGTCACATTTTTCCCCACTTGAAGGCCACTAAACTATCTACTGGAGCATAAAGAAGACTGGGGTGAGGACGCAATGCAAGGCACATGTGCAGGAAGCCCTCTGATGACTAGAACTTTAGCAGAAGTTCAATATGATCAAAAACAAAGTTCTAAAACACTTAAAAAACTTAGGATCTTTTCCAAATACTGTTCAAATAGTAAAGTTTACCAACAACACACAACAAAAACTATTAATGAGCAAACAATATGTTTTAAGTAAGAATTTATGGCTCGTCAAAAGCTGCAAAAGACAGTAAAATGCTAAATAAGTTCCATAACTTCACCTTGGCACTAACAAGGTTTTCAAGCATACAGCTTTGATACTTCAAACAGCCTAATTCATACTCTAACGAGTATGTTTTCTCCCAAGACAGTGATTTACATTTAGCATAACAACATACATACAAAATATAGTTCCTTTTATTGCCACACGACCTAGGTTGGTGGAATTTGTTTTCAGTATAGCATGGTGGGAAACTCTACATTCACTGACATGCACTGCAAGGATGCAGAAGACAAACAGCTTTAATTGAATTTCGTTCATTGATTTCACCGTTTAGAAGTTACAACCCTTTTTATACATAGTCCCCCCCATTTTCAGAGCATCAAAAGTATTGGGAAAATTGGCTTGACAGGTGGTTCTGGTTAGTTAGGTGTGTTCTCTCACATAATTTGTGCAGGTACATGAGAGCTGTCCATGTTTAGTATTGATTCTAGGCTTTGGTTTGCTTATGGAGTTTGCTATTGGTGTCTGTCAACATGAAGACCAAAGAGTTGTCACTGCAAGTCAAGGAAGCCATTATTAGGCTGAGAAATCAGAAAAAAAAACTATCATGGACATATCCGAAACCTTAGGCGTGCCTAAAATCAGTTTGGAAGATCATCCAAAAGAAGAAAAAAAAAACACTGGTGAGCTCAGCAATCACAAAGGTAGGTCAACAAAGACTTCTACAATGGATGAGTGAAGAATGCTCACCATAATGAAGAAAAACCCCAAAACAACTGTCCCACAGATCAGGAACACTATCCACGAGGTAGGCGTCAGAGACTACCATCTGCAGAATACGTCACCAGCCAAACTACAGAGACTTCACTACAAGGTGCAAATCTCTAATTATCATGTTACAGTCTGCTTAAATGTAACTACAAAGTCTGCAGAGGTCTGGAAAAAGGTCTTGTGACAGAAAAGACAAATATTATTAGGAACCAGAGTGATTGCAAGAGGAAAGTTTGGAGAAAAAAGCATCTGCCCGAGATTTACAGCATACCACCTGTGGTATGATTTACAGCATCCCAGCTTCATCTGTGAAACATGCTGGAGGGGGGATGTTATGGTTTGGGCATGTATAGCTGCCACAAGAACTGGCAACTTAATTGATGATACAACTACTGACAACAGCAGCAGAATGTATTCTTAAGTGTACAGAAACATCTTGTCTCCTTGAGTACAAGCAAATGCCTCCAAAGCCATTGGATGGCGCTTCATCATACAGTAAGAGAATGACCCAAAACACACTGTCATAGCAACTTTTTCAGAGCCAAAAAGTATTAGACTGGCCAAGTCAATCTCCAGATTAAAATCCAATTGAACATGCAATTTGCTGAAGAGGGGATTTAAGGATTTAAAAATACCTCAAAACAAACAACAAAGAAAATACATTTTCTACCAAATACTAAATATTTATATGACTAATTTGGACATTATATGTTTTTTTCGGGGAAATATGTTTACAAAATTAGCCCTTTGGGATTCTGAGTCAAGAATATAACTTCAGAGTCACAGAGTTTATGATGAAACAGTCTCCACAGAAGAAACACAACCAGGATGCTTCAGAAGTTATCTGTAACCTTTCTTTCATCTTTCAGACTATCCTCATACTGTAGCAACACAAGCTTTGGGATTGAGCCCACTGCAGAGTGATGCAACCCATTAGATCAAATCAAACTGAATAGCAGCACTTTCTCCATAGACACTTCAAACAGTGACGCTGGTCATTCTCCTAGATACTACCCATCGTTTATGTACAATGTAACCAGTCACTCCTTTGGACTGGATGATAGGAGGATAGTGCCTCCTGGTGTTCGCCCCTGGTGATGGATACCTACCCGGCCAGCATCTCAAAGATGAGGATCCCCAGCGCCCACCAGTCCACTGCACGACCGTGACCTTTGCTCTGGATGACCTCTGGGGCAAGGTACTCTGGGGTGCCACACAGAGTCCAGGTCCTGTACAGAGGGAGAGAGAGGGGGGGGGGTGAGAGACAGAGAGAGAGAGAGAGAGAGAGAGAGACAGAGAGAGAGACGGAAAGAGAGAGAGACAAAGAGAGAGAGAGAGAGAGAGAGAGAGAGAGAGAGAGGGGTGGAATATCAGAATGCCTACATAGCTGATTGAGGTAGATCAAATCTGATGAATTATACAGCAGCAAGACACTGCTCAAAGCTCTAACAGCTTTCATAGAATATGGATTAAAGTATGCCAGTCCAGTATATAACATTCAAGCTTTCTAAAAGCTTCCTAATGGTTGTAATGACTACGTCTGATCGGTTGCAATCAGAGAATGAGATCCTTTGAAAGAAATATTTCATTTATCATTTATGAACACTGTTTTGGATTGGAAAAAGCGTTTTCTAGATGTGTCCTACCCGATACTCGGTTTGCATATAAACATGTTGTTACTGCCAGGGGTGTTCTAGGGGAGTGGACTGATTTCCGCCTGTCTCTGGTGGCTGCCTATTTGAATTGTGCAAGCATGCAGAAACACAACAGCTAATGTCCGACACTGCAAGTCCATTTCGGGGGGTTATATTATTTTTAGAGAATAATATAAAATTCAAACTGAATTTCGCCACGCTGGCCAGAGGTGGCAGATCTCCAACAGACTTACGCCCTGCTCTTTTAACAATAAATGTTTACATTCTCAATGTTTAAATGTGTTAACAACTGTCACAAGAGAGCACAGAAGTGACAGCAAAAATTGGAAGAAAAGAAAGTGACAGTTATACAGTGTCACCCTGTAAGAGATGGAACACCCCCCCCCCCCCCAACACACACACACACACACACACACACACACACACACACACACACACACACACACACATTTATTCTGTGGCCATTACTGTCTGACTGATGATCATTCCAAGCCTTGGCTTCAAAGCAACATATTAGGCTATCCACAATACATACAAATAAAAATATAAGTAAAGTTAAAGTTCGAATAAATATGAATAGCATTTAATGCAATGTATTCTCTGACATTCCTTTTTACTAGGATATATTCACTATCAGCTCTTTATGTACAAATTCCACACAGTTTACTCAAGAAGTAGGAAGTGGTTACAGGAGGAAAGACAACACCACTCAGTCCTCCTGACGCCCCTGCTGTCCCTGGACTGGTCAATGTGTAGTAGTACTGTAGTAATAATCTGTAGTAATAATACTGGCAGGTCTGTGGATAATAACACGCTTTTCTGTTGCCGTGGTGATGGCGATGTGTGTGCAAATGACTGGTTGTTGAAAGCGGAGGCTCGAGATCCCTGGGATTTACCTTCAGATTGTTATATTTGTTATCGTTAACAAGGATGGGGCAATGTGTCACAATGATGAAATGCCACCTGCATTGTAATTATATTGTGTCGCATGATGTGTATCTGATGGGCAGGTTTACCTCAAAGCCCGTTCTGGATCAAGTGGATCAGGATCTGTTCTGTCACTAGGTGGCACTGTGGAAGCATGGACAGGCTGTGGAGGTGTTTTACCATACGTCAACTGCACATGAGCGCTAGGGAATGGCAGTTGTCTCTCGACTGCATGCGAGGCTGCATTCTATTGCCTTCCATAAATATAAGTGGGTCACTTCACTTGTACATCAGAGAGATATCTACTCCAAATCTATTTTACTCCCCCAGCCCAGGGAAAATGTAATCTTAGTCCATTATGTTTACATGTCAAAAGGGTCAGCTTGTGTTCAGCGAGCTCCCTGAAAAAACACTGCACTGCAGATAGAAACCATCCTAACTTGAGTGCAGCTTTCCAATTCTACGAAGGTCATTGAAGATTTGCTTCATGTCATTCTAATTCAAGCTAAATAAAGGCAATGTGGTTTTCGCATTTTTGCCCATGAGACCTGTTCTTTTTTAAAGGAATCCCTCAATACGCCCTTGAGTAGAATATGACATTCTCAAGGACAGCTAGGCCTAAACCCCAATCAGTCAGATGTGTCAAAGGGGTCACAAGTGCCACACCATTTCACAGATTGGTAAATGAGAAAGAAGAACAGCCTTCACTCCCACATTGATAATGAAAAAAAAAAAAAAACTGTGATAATATTCTGGTAATCACTTGTCAGGGGAGGCATCCTGTGCAACTCAATCATCTCACAATCATCAAACCGCTGAACCAGGGTGAAGCGACGCAGACGGAAAAGGGAGTCCATACCTGTCTGAAAGTTTCTTTGCAAAACCAAAGTCGGTGAGTCGGATGTGACCCTCGCTGTCCAGCAGGATGTTCTCTGGCTTCAGGTCCCGGTACACAATCTCTTTGGAGTGAAGGTACTCAATGGCACACACGATCTCCGTGGAGTAGAAAAGCCCTGTGGTGTTACTGAAACGGCCCCGGCTCCGCAGGTAGCTGAACAGTTCGCCGCCTGGCACGTAGTCCATCAACATGTACAGCAGGCGCTCGTCATGGTGGGTCCAAAACCTGGGAGGCAGAAATAGGGCAGCACACCACTCAAAGCCCAATTTGAACAAGGTGACTCTACTCAATTCCCGTAACAACCCTGCAATGTCTAGATGCGGCAATGTGCACAATGTTTGCTCAGCTTACTGGATATAGCAGTGCATGTCAATACTGTTATAGAGGTAGGCGTAGACAGTAGTTGAATGATATTTGCTGTGGTGCTTAATTTGTTCATGTTTATGAATATGTCAAAGCAATTTCAAAAAATGGTTCTATTCATCCCCATCTAACGTTTATTCTACCAGGTTCATCCTACAAATTAAAATGTCTCCTGTGTGAGAGTGGATGGTTGCTGATGTAAGGGGACACTCACAGTCTGATGAGGAAAGGGTGGTTGACCTCCGTCAGGACCTCTTTCTCGTTGTGGACGTGCTGCTCCTGTTTCAGCCTGATCACATCAGGGATCTTCATGGCCTTGAGCGCATAGAACGCCCTGGTCTTCTTGTCTTTCACCAGGAACACTCGTCCAAAGGTACCAGTGCCTGAGGCAGGGAGGGAGAGGAGCAGCAGTCATTACATGATGGATATCAGACAGACCACTAACAATGCAAGACACAGATAACAGGATATATTGTATTCATTTGTATGATATTTCTGCAACATATTAGGCTACCCACAATAAATAAAAAGAAAGATATAAATAAAGTTAAATAAATAAATAAAAATAATACAACATAAATACATATGAATACCATTTCTGTTTTCTCTTTGACATTCCTTTTCACTAGGATATATTCGCTATCATCTCAAGATGAGTACTATCAGCCTACAATAACAAATAATCATTTCTATCATATTTTGGTAATTGTGGAGAGGGTGGTGTTCACAAACAGGGAGAATAGAACAGAGTAATGTAACGTTGGCTTTTAGCACATTTAAGCTTCCAACGACTGTTTGTCTTAGCCTGTCTCCATAGTAATGTACTGCCAGTAAACAAAGCCAATCCTGTTTGTCTTAGTCATTTTCATGACAAAAGAGTTGGACTGTCAGGTACTGTATGAGCACAACTCTACACCTGAACCATTGCTGGTGTAATATTTCAGTATCATTTCGTACTAGAATTTACAAACAAGCATAAGGCTATACACTTTTAAGTTGACATCATTATAAATAACATTATAATAATGTAATGCAATAATAATGTATAATGCAATTTTTAAATTGACAGCTCAAGAATCTGGGTTTATTAGTGGGTTTGCTTCAGCAAAATCTGCAACACCACTCCTCCTACAACTTTTAAGCTATTCACTTTAAAACATGCAGACAGGTTTGTACTATGACCTTTGTTTTTGTCACTAACATTGTAGAATGTTGATTTAGGCCAACATTCAGAGAGCTCCATTGTTACTGCAACTGCTATGGAAATTTTGGATGACTGAACGAACATTTCTTTACTCCAAGAGTTTGGATTTTATCAAACTATTACTATGAGGTTAAAGTAGAGATTATCAGCTTTAATGCAATGTTTTTTTTTTCAGATTGGTTTCACCATTTAGAAATTCCAATCCCTTTTATACATAGTCCCCTTATTTTTAGAAAAATTGGCTTAACAGGTGTTTCTGGTTAGTCAGGTGTGTTCCATCACATAATTTGTGCAGGCATAAGAGATCTGTCAATGTCTTACATTAATTCTACCCTTTTCTTTTTCCTTTAGAGTCTGCTGTTGGTGTCTGTCAACATGAAGACCAAATAGTTGTCACTGCAAGTCAAGCAAGCCATTATGGGTTGAGAAATCAAAGAAAGAAACTATCATAAACATATTTAAAACCTTAGGCTTGCCAACAACAACAGAACATCATCCAAAAAAATAAAAACACTGGCGAAATCAGCAATGTCAAACTCTTATGCAAGGAGGACTTCTACAGTGGATGACCAAAGAATACTCACTATAATTAAGAGAAACCCCAAAACATACAGCATTTAAATGCTATGAGCATTTAGAGAACATCTTTATCATTACTGTCATTGAGCTTTTCATTCCCGAAAGAAGCAACTAAATTGCACAGTAATGAGAGATGTGCGTTACGGTAATGAGAACCCCTTTGCTTAGTTAGCTAAAAATTATGGAAGCCATGCTGACTCAGCTAAACAATTGTCATTGTCTGTCACTGAATGGCCTTTCATGCCTTCAATACTAAAAACCATCTAAATCAATAACTTTGAAATTATATAAACGAATGCGCAATTATAGTAATGGTAACCTATAGGGGGGTAAGGGGGTTCTTGTTCAAAGACTAGAATAAACGTTTAAAGTAAAGTAAGGCTAGTGTGCCCTGTTTCCATAATGTACAGTGCCTTCGGAAAGTATTCAGACCCCTTCACTTTTTCCACATTTTGTTGCGTTATAGGCTTAATTGAAAGTGGATGAAATTAAAAGAATTTGCCATCAATCCACACACAATACCGCAGAATGACAAAGCGAAAAACACGTTTTTCTGAAATGTCAGTAAATGTATTAAAATTGAAATACAGAAATACCTCATGTACATAAGTATTCAGACCCTTTGCTATGACACTCTGTACAACAGGCCAATATTTTGTCATTCTGGTGTATTGTGTGTGGACTGATGACAAATTATTTTAATTTAATCCTTTAAATTTAATCTATAACAACAAAATGTGGAAAAAAGTGAAGGGGTCTGAATACTTTCCGAAGGCACTGTATGTCATCTTCTCCTCTTAATGATGCATCATGGGTCAATAAAACCTCATTTTAAAAATCACAGCGATTTTTACAGGAACAAACGTTAATGACATACATGCGACCGGACACAGTGTTTTTGCCTTAAATATGTTTTGTCTGTGTTGTAAAACATATATTACATATGTTAAATACTAAAACAAATATAAATCTATCAGTTTTAAAATGACATACATTTAAAGTAGTAAATGTATTTTGGGTGAAAAGTTTGTTTAAAAAAAACAAAAAACAAGATCTGAGCCCAAAACAATTGAATGGTCCAGAAACTAGACAAAGTGTGCTTAATAATGACATTTGGTTTTTGTAATTTTTGTGACTTTGCAGCTTAATTAATCAAGGAAATGGTTTCAGTTGGTTTCATGAGAATCATGAATAGATGAGAGGATAAGTATATATTGATAAATAACATTTGAAGCTTCAAATATTATTTATCTATCTATCTATACTTACCCTCTCTCACCTACCCATCCTCTCTAACTATCCTCTATCTATCCTACAGTATACCCCTCTCTCTTTTTCATACTTTTTTGCATAAAAAAACACATCTTAACTGTGTAGACTGACTCAACTTAAAGAACTTCCATTCAGATTATTGATCTTTACACTTTTTTTTACTTTACTCAAATTTGCATGGCATCCTGTTCATGCCTATACCGCCACCCGCACAGCCTAAACCGAATAACCTACAGTAGATGAGAGTTTACAGTTGGTTTGTAGTTGAGTGACTGCACAGCCACAGCAGTAGCAAGTCAACATGACTTTTTCCCCCATGTTTATTTGAGGTATTTCACATCGGCAAAACAACCACCAGGAGGCAACATTTTGTTATTTTAATTATTGTATTTTTTTCTACAATGGCATTGTCACAGTAAGCTACTGCCTTTCATTCTTTGTTGTGTTATTTGACAGTATTATTTGAAAGCAGTCTCTAGTATTGAGGGTTAGCTTGGGAACTACAGTGCATTCGGAAAGTATTCAGCCTTATTCTAAAATTGATTCAAAAAAAATTTTCCTCATCAATCTACACACAATACCCCATAATGACAAAGCGAAAACAGGTTTAGAAATGTTTGCTAATTTAATAAAAGTAAAAAACTGAAATATCACATTTACATAAGTATTCAGACCCTTTGCTATGACACTCGAAATTGAGCTCAGGTGCATCCTGTTTCCAGTGATCATCTTTGAGATTTCTACGACTTGATTGGAGTCCACCTGTGGTAAATTCAATTGATTGGACATGATTTGGAACTGCCCACACCTGTCTATATAAGGTCCCACAGTTGAGAGTGCATGTCAGAGCAAAAACCAGGCCATGAGGTTGAAGGAATTGTCCGTAGACCTCCGAGACAGGATTGTGTCGAGGGACAGATCTGGGGAAGGGTACAAAAACATTTCTGCAGTATTGAAGGTCCCCAAGAACACAGTCGACTCCATCATTCTTAAATGGAAGAAGTTTGGAACCACCAAGACTCTTCCTAGAGCTGGCCAAACTGAGCAATAGAAGGAGAAGGGCCATCGTCAGGGAGGTGACCAAGACCCCAATGGTCACTCTAACAGAGCTCAAGAGTTCCTCTGTGGAGATGGGAGAACCTTCCAGAAGGACAACCATCTCTGTAGCACTCCACAAATCAGGCCTTTATGGAGTGACTAGACGGAACCCACTCCTCAGTAAAAAGCACATGACAGCCCATTTGGAGTTCGCCAAAAGGCACCTAAAGGACTCTCAGACCATGAGAAACAAGATTCTCTGGTCTGGTGAAACCAAGATTGAACTCTTTGACCTGAATGCCAAGCGTCACGTTTGGAGGAAACCAGGCACCGCTCATCACCTGGCCAATACCATCCCTACGGTGAAGCATGGTGGTGGCAGCATCATGTTGTGGGGATGTTTTTCAGCAGCAAGGACTGGGAGACTAGTCAGGATAGAGGGAAAGATGAACGGAACAAAGTACAGAGAGATCCTTGAT
Organism: Argentina silus; assembly: GCF_951799395.1. Lineage (NCBI taxonomy): Eukaryota > Metazoa > Chordata > Actinopteri > Argentiniformes > Argentinidae > Argentina > Argentina silus. Next base: position 2,070,294 of record NC_139668.1, read on the forward strand.
GAAAGCCTGCTCCAGAGCGCTCAGGACCTCAGACTGGGGCGAAGGTTCACCTTCCAACAGGAGAACGACCCTAAGCACTCAGCCAAGAAAATGCACGAGTGGCTTTGGGACAAGTCTCTGAATGTCCTTGAGTGGCCCAGCCAGAGCCCGGTCTTGAACCATCTCTGGAGCTACCTGAAAATAGCTGTGCAGCGACGCTCCCCTTCCAACCTGACAGAGCTTGAGAGGATCTGCAGAGAAGAATGGGAGAAACTCCCCAAATACAAGTGTGCCAAGCTTGTAGTGTCATACCCAAGAAGACTTGAGCCTGTAATCGCTGCCAAAGGTGCTTCAACAAAGTACTGAATAAAGGGTCTGAAGTTATGTAAATGTGATATCAGTTTTTTTATTTTGAATAAATTATCAAATGTTTTTGCCTAATCACAATTAAGAGCATAGTTATGCCATTGTTTACTTATGTAAAACTGTGCTAAAAAGGAATTCAGAAAGAAAAATATATCGGCAGATATATTGGTTATCAGGAATGTTGCCCCCCCATAAATCGGTATCGGACCCACAAATCTAGTATGGGCTCTACTCATCTAGAGACTAGGAGTAACCAACTAGTGTGATATCTACCAGAGCGCAAGTTTCTATCACTTTAGTAAGGAGTGAGCTAAGACAGAGGGACTTGTAAATAAATTGCTACTTACATTCATGGCCAAAAATATTGGCACCCCTGCACTTCTTTCAGGTGCACCACTTCTCCCAGAAAATTGTTGCAATTACAAATGTTTTGATATTCACATGTTTATTTAGTTTGCATAAGAACAACACAAAAAAAGCTGAGAAAAAAAGCCAAATCTGATATCATTCCACATAGAACTCCAAAAATGGACTGGACAAAATTATTGACACCCTCAACTTAATATTTAGTAGCACACCCTTTGGAAAAAAAGAACTGAAATCAATCGCTTCCTGTAACCATGAATGAGTTTCTTACACCTCTCTACTGGAATTTTGGACCACTCTTCTTTTGCCAACTGCTCCAGGTCACTCAGTTTTGAAGGGCGTGTTCTCCCAACTGCTGTTTTGAGATCTCTCCACAGGTTTTCAATGGGATTTAGATCTGGACTCATTGCTGGCCACTTCAGAACTCTCCAGCGCTTTATCCTAAACCATTTCTGGGTGCTTTTTGAAGTATGCTTTGGGTCATTGTCCTGCTGGAAGACCCATGACCTCTGATGGAGCCCCAGCTTTCTGACACTGGACCCTACATTGCGCTCCAAAATTCTTTGGTAGTCTTCAGATTTCATGATGCCATGTACACAGTCAAAGGATCTGCTGCCAGAAGCAGCAAAGCAACCCCAAAGCATCTGTGAACCTCCACCATGTTTGACGTAGGGACCGTGTTCTTTTCTTTGAAGGCCTCATTTCATTTTCTGTAAATGGTACAATGATGTGCTTTACAAAAAAGCTCTATTTTGGTCTCATCTGTCCACAGGACATTCTCCCAGAAGGATTTTGGGAGGTAAGTTTCCTCAGGTAAGTTTTTAGCAAACTCCAGTCTGGCTTTTTTATGTCTCTGTGTCAGCAGTGGGGTCCTCCTGGGTCTCCTACCATAGCGTCCCATTACATTCAGATGGCGATGGATAGTGTGAGCTGACACTGTTGTACCCTGTGTCTGCAGGTCAGCTTGAATTTGTTTGGAAGTTGATCGAGGTTCTTTATCCACCATTCGAACAATCCTTCGTTGCAATCTTTCTTACATTTTTCACACACAGACACACAACACAAAGGTTGAGTCAACTTTTCTACACAGGTGAGTTTAACAAAGTAAAGGAGCTTGAAATCCAATTATTTCTTACAATTTTGTGTTGTTCTAATGCAAACAAAATAAATAAACATGTGAATACCAAAGCATTTGTAATTGCAACAATTTTCTAGAAGTGGTGCATTATCTGAAAGAAGTGCAGCGGTGCCAATATTTTTGGCCATGACTATGTTCTCTAAGACAACTGTTGCATAACATGGCAACATACGTAACATAGCATAGTGAGGCTTTATTAACAAGTTCAGTTTAATAAACCCCCTAGCCTCATTAAACCGCTCACAGAACCGTGACGAAGATCTCTGCTGCGATAAGTGAGGCGATCAGGATGATGAGGAGAAATGGCAAGACAACAATGCAAAGTCATTGCCGTCAGAGCCAGGTATTGAACTCCCAGACCGTTGTTATTATGATTCTAAATGTTAGGGCTAATGACTCAGATTTAGCTGAAACGTCACCACTGAGTGTATAGGGGGCATGCTCTTATAGTAACGATAAAATAATAATTTTGGGGGAGCACACTGGCACTAAAAAAAATATTTATTATTTTCAGCGAGGCTCTGCAATCACAAACCATTCTCTCTCCATTTTCATTGTTCTGCACGTCCCTTAATTCGCACCCTTGCCATTGTTAAATCAATGGGCAATTCTCCTTGCTGTCCATATCAGAGTGCTTAAGTAGAGAGAATACGTGTTGACTACAACAAATGGTATGAGAGTAGATAATGATGTTTGAAACACACCAGTTGGTCCCTGTTAAGATAACTTAATATTTAAAGAATGTCCTTCCTGTAATTCATGAGCTGATCTGCTATCTAATCAGCTTGATTTTGCCAAATATAGTAGATATCTTAACATCATTCACAGCTTGTCACCACCTTGTGGCGGCTTTCGGCAGCACTTAACATGTGTTCAGAACTCATGTCTTGAGGCATTGAGGTAGCCCACCGTTGCGATGGTAGTCTGAACCTTTTAAACGCTGACATACTGTATTTACTTCAAATACACTTTTAGGTTGGGTTTCTATGATACATTTTGAAATGCATCTACTCTTTCATCTTTTAAGCTTGACTTCAAATCAACTTCAACTGTATCCACTGCCATATTAAGACTTTGCAAGTTCACAAGGTTTCTTCAGGAACTTCCTTTTCTAGTTTTTATTTTTACATTGATAATGCACTGTTGAGAGGTAGCTTGTAAGTAAGCATTTCATTGAACCTTTAACACCCCACTGCATCATGCACATATGATGAATAAACTTTGATTTGATTTGAAACAGATTACCACCAGAAATGGCCAACTGATTTCATTTGGACATGTGACACAGGTTCACTCAGTATATGGGTCATTCCATGTTTGTTCACTGCTCTACATGAATGCACACCATCTAACCTATACACAATATTACACTGCAATTGGAATGCATGCTATTTTGTTCCTGTTCTGGGATTGCCGGATTTCTTTGAATAGGCTTCAATCAAAATCTTTCTAATTCTCTCCAAATTGAAGGTAAAACGTAAGGCTGAGGTAACATTTTTTATTTAGTTTTTGGACTTACACTAAAAATTTGATCGAAGGCCAGGAGTGATGTGACAGGAGCATAACTTCTTGATGCTACTCAATGCACTTTGGCATAGCCTTGAATGTAGCATATTTTTTTTACCTATACCAAAACACAATTGAAAGAGAGACAGATGTATGTCAGATTAAAAAGAGTTGCCTCATTAAATAAATTACTCTTAAACAAAGATAATGGCTAAAAGACAGGAGCTTTAACTGATGTCACCCCCTAGTAAATCCCTCTCATCAGAAAAAAGATGACTTATATATATATTGTACACTAGTTTTATATTATTCTCCCCTCCCAATATTACCATGGATTGAAGAAGTGGAATTTGCCAACTTTCAGGACGATTCTAACAACCATCTTTTTAGTTTGTGCGTAAAGGCTATCCAAACATATTTTTCTATAATCTACAATGTAATGACATTCTCCTATTTGATTTTATAGTCTATGCATGCTTGCATGGTTTAATTATTCAGAGGTAGTAATTGGCACAGTGAGCGGAGGCGATCGATGCAACATTGGTCATTCAATGTTTTAGGGAATATAGCTAATTAGGCAAATGCAAGAATAAACAACTGTACAGTAAACATGTTGTCTCCCATGAATGCTGTAGCACTCCTCTACAAAAGTGTGATGGAATGAAGCAAGATGTTTATTCATAAACTTTTTACTAAGACACTCTGGTTGTCTCTGTTTTACAGTGCTCTGTCTCCGTTGCGCACAGGGAGGGCTTTTCTCTTGGTGTGATCACATTCTGTGACCAAAGAGAAACAAATATTTCCCTAACCCTATTGATATAAGACGCTTTCACTTCAAACACAAATTTCACCAATAGGCAAAGACTAATTATTTGCACAGCCAAATTATTTGGTTACAAATGTGACTGGCTATAACCTAGGTTACACAACTCTGGTTTTCGTATAGATATAGGCCAAGCATCGGTATTAAATTATGCTGCATAGCAGACTTCACTCAAATATACAATATTATTCCCAAATTCATTAGGCTATACGCCTACTGCGTTAGGGTACACTCCTCCAGCTGCATTCGTAGCCAGAAAAGTCACCGGAACCCATAGTGCTTATTTGATCAGTTTGTCAGGTCATGCTTCTTACAGCTTTGCGTTGATTTCTCTAAATATAATTCCAAAATTCTTAAGGCTATATGCCTACTCCATTAGGCTACACTCCTAGCTCTCCACTTTGCACCCTATTATGACGTGTTTAATGACACCACTTTGAAACACCTAAACAATCTCTATGGCAAGATGCATCTTTCACTGTAGTTTCGACAAAATTGGCCAATCAGTGCAATTTCGTACATATCATATGTACGGCAAGACCCATCATTCACCCAAGTTAAAAATTGTCCCAGTGGTGTTGGAGAAAAAGCTTGTGACATAGAAATGGACAGAGACTGAATCATAGTCCCCTCTCCGATGTCATCGGTAGGGGACAACTAGGCCTACTTCCACATATTATCTGACCACTGCTCTGCCCATTATGATGAAGTGTCTATTTTCACCAATGGTTAATTATTAAACATGGAATGGCAAATTTGTCCACTCCCCTTGACACGTCCTCCAAACACTCTCATTTACTGCTCTATATTAGTGCAAAGTTTGTGTTGGCCACGATTTAGCGGAAGCAAAACTTTTTATGGGTGAAAGGGGGTCTTTGTGATCAGTCAAAACCAGCTTGACTTTCCAAACATATGATCAAAGGCATATATTAGGCCTAACCAAAGTGTTCGAAAATTCGGATGTTCGTAGTGACCGCATTCTGGCTAGCCCAACACAATGTCTGTGGTACTACTGTGTCATGTACGTGGTTAGCCTATGCTAATTTATTTTAAAGTTGTTTTGACATTCTTTTGTAAACACACTAAGTCACTCACCACAGAGTGGACTCCACCCTTGATGTCACATCCACCCTCCCTGAGACTTAAATCTGTTATACATGCCCATACAAGTGTGGGCACAACTACATATAAATACATTCCTTTGAATGTACTCATTCATTACAGAACACTGGTCACAGCACTTCACTGTAGCGCATGGTAACTGACAATTCAGGACCAGTAGCTTAGCCTATTATGGGTCTAAAATAGCCTACTGATTTGTATAAGTAGTAATGAACCTAACGATATACTAATGGTCTAGGCTGTTCTTTCTTTCTCCCTTCTCCAATCATGTGTACCTGTCATCTCCATTCCATACTATAGGCATGTCCTTTCAGCATGTAAGACAAAGTGTCAACACACCATTGGGGGAGTCAGACTCAAATGTAAAGATATAGACAGATGTAAACACAGCCTTACCATTTGGATGAGGACATCTGTGTACATGCATGCATTCAAAAAATGGTAGCTACAGTGCCTTTGTAAGGGATACATGTGCATAAAGAGTAAGCCTGCCTACATTTAACACAGGTAAATTGGCCAGTCCCCTCTTAACAACACTGGTACAAAAAGAGAACCTATAGGTCTCACATTGCCAGTATTGTAATGCATCATAGTTCATTCTACCTAGTTTACAGAGACTGGGAAGGAGACGCCATCAATGAGTCAAAAGTCTGATATAAGCAAGTTGAATATACCATCAGATGTTCCTGGATGGAATGGACAACAGATTTTCTTCTAAATTATTTCTAGTTTTGACAACACCACACATGCGGATGTGGACTGTTATTATTATTTTTTTTTTCATGAACACTCCCCAGACTAACGACCATCCCAGCAAATGTGCTTAAGATAATTGGATACTGAAATGTCAATGCTAGGGTGGGCCAATATGGGGAGGTCCCCACCGCCACTTTTGGCAGATGAAGATCATGAGATCTTCTGACCAGCTAACTACATTATGTTTTAGTTCTAGCATACCAAGGCAGGCATCATACAACAGTAGTTCTATAAAGCCATCACCACGACCTATGATACACAATTCTATGTGCATTATTCCTGATGTGACAGTAATTGTGTTGTTTGAATTGAAATACGAGTTGACAGTGTGTGGAGTATCCTAACCTGACCTTGCTAGCTACCAATCTTACCGACTGTGGCAATGGTGTCCAGGTCATCCAGCGAGTATGCCCTGTTGTTCAGTGATAGCGATGCTGCTCCGGCTAACAACATTGGACTGCTAGCGCTGGTCTTGGCACTTTCTCGAATGGAGTTGTTGCTTTCATTGTTTAGTCCAACCTTTGCCTTTGTCGATGCCATTTTCCGTATGCATTAAAATGTATCTAGCAATAGCAATCACTTGTCAAAACAGCTTTTTCCTGGGAAATAGCTAGCCAGCGATGGCTAACGGTAGATAGCCAGCTGTTTCAGGAACAGTGTCCCCCTAACACCGATCACAGATATGGGTTTATTAAAGCAAATAAATTTCCCTGGATAAGCAGCTGGTATCATCTTCTTTGTTCGGATGAATCCGAGTCATAAGAAACGCTGCTGCCCGGCATACTGGCTCGGTCACCGTGTGCTAGTTAGATAGTTAGCTGGCAAGTGGATGAATGGATATAGACGTTATAGCTACTTCACTTGCTTCAATGCGGAGTAACAAAAGAACCCGTCTGGACAGTCGGAAATTAATGAATGAATTTACTAACGTACTCAAAGACTACATTAACTATCTAAGCCCTTTTCCACGTCCCAGTAGAGTCATTGGAGGTCGAATGTGAGCTATATTAGCTTCCGCCGTGGTAACAAGCAAGTTGGCTTGTGGATATTTGAGACATTTGAATTATTTACTTCTCCCCTTTACCCCAAGCCGAACCTCACCCAGTCCTCATCACTAGCTAAACAAGGAAGAGAGAAATGTGTTGACAAAAAACTCGCCAATCATAAAGCCATTTTAGAAAGCCAACCAATGGTATGATTAAAGGGGCGGAGAAGTGTTTAACAGGCAGCTCCTCCCCCCTCCCATGTTCTCCAGACACAACCGAGGCCTACTAGGGAGCAGGAACCCAAGCCTCGCCCCCTCACTGGCAAGCAAAATGAGATGTCCGTATCTATGCCATGTTTGTTTCTGCTTTTCACTTACTGACAGGCCTATAGCAAACTGATTAAAACACAATAACAGCCATGTTTTAGAACTATGTTTGTCCCCTTGGGGTGCTTTCTATTAGGGCTACAGCAGTACTTCAGACACATAAAACAGACAGGCATAGAGACAATAAATACAACAACATGAGAGACATGATTTAAAATAGCAGTGCAATAATGACACAGAGTGACCTATTCAGAGGGCAAATGTAAAATTGTAACTAATGGACGGGGGCGTTGGCTGGGCTGAAGATGGTGAGCCCTCTCAGCTGTAGTGCAAATCCAAGACACGACACAGTTACTAATACACTCAAAACTCCCACATTGGGTGACACACTAGGGGCCTGATTCATGCACTCTCCAGGGAGAATCAAAGGGATCCACCCACTGTATACTCACCAGAGATGAGTGGCACACTCCATGTGACCATGGATTGGAGGTGTATAATCCTGTGCACCTTTTGAGATTGGAATGTGCATACATCGTGAAATGATCCAATACCAGCTCTTTCTGTACAATTGTATAGGAAGTTTTTGACGTTCTAACATGCATTAACATCTGTCTGATGTTTTCTGAATCACCACAGAACTGTCATCATCTAATAACAATGTGGCAAAAAGTTGTTGTGCCTAAAGTGTGAATTAACCCTACCATATGCTGGATATGCTCTGGTGATGCTCTGCCAGGCCTGTACGGCAGCCATCTTCAGTTGTTTGTTTTGAGGTGTTTTTGACTAGAATCTTATCATCAGGAAAGGAAATGCATGTTCAATTGGATTTAAATCTGAAGAATTATTTGGTCAGTCAAGAACTTTATACTTTTTGCCCCTGAAAAACAGTTGCTATGGCAGTATGTTTTGGGTCATTTGGAATATGGAGGCATTTGCTTGTACTCAAGCAGACAAGATGTTTCTGTACACTTCAGAATACATTCTGCTGCTGCCGTCAGCAGTTACATCATCAACTAAGACAAGTTAGGAAGTTCTAGTGGCAGCTTTACATGCACAAACCTAACACCCCTTACACCATGTTTCACGGATGAGGTGGTTTGGTTTTGGGCAGAACCTTTTTTCTCAAAACTTTCCTCTTGCAATCACTCTGGTCCATGACAATATTAATCTTATCTGTCAACAATGCTTTTTTCCAGGCTTTTTAGATACTTTTTTAGGAAACTGTAACCTGACCATCCTTTTTGAGGATAACTAGTGGTTTGCACCTTGCAGTCTGTAGTTTGTGTTACGTGATAACGTCTGAAGAATGACGGCACACAGAGAGGGTAGTAGAGTTTAGCCCGAAGGCGTATTTAATAATAAAGAATAGGGAGAGGGGTAGGGGAGAGAAGGATAATCCAAGGGGGTTGTCGGGGTCCGGTCCAGGGGTCTTTAGCGGGAGGTCCAGTGGCTGAGAGGGGTTGGGGGGCCGAAGTACAGGTAGGGGCTAGGTCCGTGGAATGGGTAGACGAGGAAGACGAGAGTTCTGGAGGGGCACAGGAGAACAAGGTAAGTCACAAGGGGAAAACAAGACACAAGGAATTCGCAAGGATACTCTGGAGGGCTGAAGCGTCTGCGGGTCACGTGGAAAGAGTTACCATAAGACACAGTACATTCTGGCCCTGGAGTGGAGTTCAGGCAGGGTTTATGTAGGCAGGTGCGCTGATTCACCATAGGGAACAGGTGCACTGCCGACTGGGGACTGGACGCTCCAGCGATGATCGCTGGGCCTCAAGGTGGTGTCAGAGGGTTGGTTAGGAGGAGGGACCGTAACAGTTTGGTTGGTGACGTATTCATGCGTACCTCCTGAAGAGTGTTCCTGATCTATGGAACAGTTGATTTGGGGTTTTCCTTAATTGTGGTGAGCAATCTTTGGAAGTCTTCCTTGGCCTACCAGCCCATTTGCGATTGCTGAGCTCACCAATGCTTTTGTTTCTTTTGAATAATGTTCCAAACTGTTGATTTTGGCACGCTTAAGGTTTTGGCTATGTTTCTGATAGTTCAGCCTAATAATGGCTTCCTTGACATTCATTGACACCTCTTTGATCCTTATGTTGACAGACACCAATAGCAAACTCCAAAGGCAAATCCAAAGCCTAGAATCAATACTACACATTGACAGCTCTCTTATGCCTGCACAAATGATGAAACACACCTGACTTAAAAATGTGACGAAACACACCTGACTTAACAGAAACACCTGTCAAGCCAATTGTCCCATTACTTTTGGGTTCCCTAAAATAGGGGGACTATGTATAAAAAGTACACAAATAACATCAAATAAAAGCTGAGAATCTCTAGTTTGGTTTGGAGTCTAGAAAAATGCTTCACTGTCCCATTACTTACACTGTAAATGCTCAAAGACTACCTGGTTTGTAGAAGGCAATGTTTTCAGAGATTTCATTCTCTGGGAACATATCTTAATTTGATAGTGATTTAACATTTTCTCATCAGAATTTGTGAACCCTCATTTTGTAGTTATATTGTTTGATATGACTTTAGCTTTGCAACATTAAAGCGGCAATATTGGTATTCAGGGCCCCTACGTGTCTTCTGAGATGGATAATGTCACACATTGATATGCTCTTAGACTAACATTTGCACTCAGGCCTCCACACTGTGAAACTATTTGGCACTGTACTGTTACGTTGAAGCATTTATAGGACCATGCGTTATGAACTCAATAATGAAAATAATCAAGGCAATACATGGATGGAGGCACAAAGGGTAAACATTTTTGTTTCGATGTTCTCTATAAAACATCTAAGGAAAGTGGGATATTCAATTTGTGATGTTCAACATTGATATTTGAACTTTTGCACTTTTCACACATACACTCACTGAGCACTTTATTAGAAACACTATACTAATACTGGATAGGGCCTCCCTTTGCTCTCAAAACAGCCTCAATTCTTCATGGCATTGATTCCACAAGATGTTGGAAACATTCCTTTGAGATTCTAGTCCATGATGACATGATTGCATCACACAATTCCTGCACATTTTTCAGCACTTTCAAGCTGTGAATCTCCCGTTGTACAACATCCCAAAGGTGTTCTATTGGATTCAGATCCGGTGACTGGAAAGGCCACTGAAGAACACTGAACTCATTGTCATGTTCATGAAATCAGTTTGAGACGACTTTTGCTTTGTGACATGGTGCATTATCATGCTGGAAGTATGCCATTAGAAGATGGGTAAATTGTGGCCATGAAGGGATGGTCAGCAACAATACTCAAATAGGCTGTGGCATTCAAGTGATGATTGATTGGTATTAACGGGCACAAAGTGTGCCAAGAAAACATTCCCCACACCATACATATATATACAGATATTTTTACTGTAGTAGCTTTATGAAAGAGAATAAGTAGAGAACTTGTGGAAAAGAAAAAGTAAAAGGAGTGACCTATAGATTCTGGAGATGTGGCCAAAAGAGAGAATGATCTACTTTGCACAGGCCATGTTTATAAGAAGATTTCAGCAATGGGAAGCACAGGATTTGAAGAGTAGGCTTTACATACATTGACAACAGTCAACAGTCTGGTGCATCTGGAAAAAGCTGTTCTGGAGGGCTTGTCCTGCACGACACAGGCAGCATAAGAGCAGTTTAGCAATATGAATATTTGAGTTGTTTTCTATCAACGCTGTATTTTGTATCAATCAAAAAAAAGGACACCAAAGACCTGACCAGCAAAAGACCTGACCTGACCAGTATTGACAGTGGATGCCCTAAATAATACCCACAAGATTTCACACATGATGTTATGATGTTACTATACTCCTCAGGGGATTTCAGGAGAATCCTTTTAAAGTACAACAATTATCTCCAACTCTAAAATCCCTTTCCTATCTGATGAAACCACTCATAATATAGCCAATCCACTGTGTAATTTGTCATCTTAAACTGGCTGAGTGTGCCTGGATTCCCCTTGCTGGTGTCTCTTGAAGAAGACATTTGACATTGTTACTGCTGCCCCCTAGCAGGTATTGTAGAAACTGCAGTAATATCTTTTCATTATATTTTGTCAATCGTTGTTCTAAAGGTCACATTTTGAAATGATGCACCTAGTCTGACCATAGATAAGACACCATTAGTATTTCCCTGTAGGTCTAGATTAACAGCGGATGGCTGGCTGCTGGAACCAGTGGCTGGAACTGATAACATTTAACATATAAAAACGTGTGCATTATGCTCTAGTCTATTCAAAAGGAAAGTGTCCCATATGGTGTATTGCATGCTTCACAAGGCATCAAAGTCATGTGTAGTATATTGTACCATCATGCTAACTCAGTTGATGCATGTTACAGTATGAATGCTTTGCTATCATAATCCATGCTACATCAGCCCATTGATCGCATCACCCTGCAACATTTACCCCCTACACAAATCAAGTTATCAATGACACTTCCACCTCATTAAGTGTACATAGACTAATATTACTATTCAATCCCAAAGGTCAGTTAACAAGGTTCATGAGGAAAAACATTTACCAAAGGACTGGCGTAATGTGTTTGAATAAAGATACAGATGTTGACTTACAATAACAACCTGGCTGATATAGAGTTCAACATTTGCCAATAAGCATTCAGGCTGATTATAAGTATTGAAGATTGAAGTCTAGCCCATCACAGTTTAGCTTCCAGAAGCACTGGATTCATTGGTTTCTAAACAATGTGATATCATCTGCAGAAAAGCATGTTTTTATTTCTGCTACACCTCCTCCTCATTCTTCTCAGCCTGCTGCACCTGTGTGTGGGAAGTTACTTCTACTGCCTGCAGATAAACACAGTGACATATAGACATACCTGGACTGTGACAGCCTCTCGACTCCCACTCCCAGGAACTGAAATTACAGTGTGTTACACAATGGCGCCCTGTGGCTCTGCCAATCTCACATTTCACCATGAAGACACAACATGACTGCATTGTCAGAGCTGCAAAGAAAGTACTCTATATCTGTTGGTGTTTGTGTTTGTAAGACAAATTGATAGTGTCAGACGCTGCAGCACATACAGTATTGTAACAAGTGCAATTCTTTATACCACAATGAGAATGGTAGCTATGATGGGCAAATGCACAGGCACACACACAAAGACACTTAATTCAAAAATATATATTTAGTTTGAAGCAGTGGTCATGGTGCTCTATGTTCAAACAAAAGTGAGTTATTAATGATTCAGAGAGCCTTGCTCTTCATAGACGACACAGTGCTTATAAAAAAAAAAATCCAATCCAATGTGGGTCAATAAACAGAGTGGAAAATCTGGTATGGCTCCAAACACAGACATGCTCTTTAGAGCATACCAGCGCAGATGACCTACCTCTTGAGACTGCCATTACAGATAAGACAGAGTGTTTGATGGGAAAAACAGACTCCATGCCTTAATCAATCTCAAACAGAGAGCGTTTTTGCACCATTATTTTCCTGGTCTATCTGATGAGATGTACAGCCCAGGATGGCGTGAAAGACATTTCCCACCGTCTACTGAGACACAATGGGACTGCAAAGGTTAGAGGGAACATGGTTGGTGTGTCCTGTGTATAACTTCCTAATCACAAAGTACTGCATACAACTCATCCTCAGATGTCTGAAGTAGGGACCTGAGGAAGTCTTGACTCGTGTTTTCTCTTGCTCCATCCCCCAGTACCAAGAGGACGAATTTCTCAGGTCCTTAGAAAGTGGCAGGAAGCTCCCATGAGTCAGGCAATATGGTCTGGATGTTCTTCTTCAACCTATGGAAGAGACTAATATTCCTACTGGAAAAGTTTGTTACCTGGTTATGGGCCTGTATGAACGGAAAGATTAATTCATTGCATTCATGCAATTCAATTACACATGGCCAAGTCCCTGTCATGCCTACAAAGGAATGGTAATTACGGGCTTGCTTCAGCAATGTTACGGCAACGGCTCAGCGGCTCAACATATGCCATGTCAACACAAACAAAGAACAAAGACAAATACAAAAAATTGGAAAATGATGGTGAATAGAAACGATCATCAAATGAGGAATGAAACCGGTCGGTAGAGGAGGGTGGGGCCGTGGGGGCGTGTGGGCGGCGACAGCACACGTGGAAAAGATGGTCGAAAGGAAAACCTGTTGGACAGCAGGGCTGGCACCCTCCACACTCCTATGGGCCACCTGTCTCACTCGGAGGGGTACTGAATCTTCCGGTGTTATGAGATATCTAGTTTTCGGAACAACAAGTGGACTTGGGATGGAGACCGAACAAGTGCGCTCATAGAAACACATGCCTCACCGATAGCATACAGCAGTATGTTCGCAAACAGTGTATGCAAGGAAGATAGGACTACTTCAAATAAAAAATATGTTGTTTGTATTACAGAATTATTCATAAAACAACAAACAGAGACTGTTCAACTTCAGAGCTCATGAAGCTATTAAAAAATATACAGTGCCCTGCATTAGTAAGTGCGACAGTGAAGCATTGCTTCTTCTTTTGGCTCTACACTCCAAAGGTTTGGATTTGAAATCAAACAGACAAACAAACAAACAATAGTTTCAGTGATTATTTAAACTTATTCTAATTTATAGTGTACATGCCCCATAACCATTTCACAGCCTCTAGCCTCATTGCCACTTAGCCTCACACAGCCTACAAGATGTATTGTTCTGCTGCTCTTTTTTGTAAATTTGTTATTGCTATTTTGTTAATATTTTGCTATTTTGTAAATTTCTTGTCAATATTTGCTATTTGTTTTTTATGACCATGCACCAACCTCACCAAGTCAATTTCCTGTAAGTGCAAATATACTTGGCCAAATAAAATAATTCTGATTCTGATTCTGATTCTGATTCTGATTCTGATTCTGATTCTGATTCTGAGGTAGAACTGGTAGCCAAGAGAGTGTTGTTTATGATTCTAAGAATGTGTTCTGCAGGTCTTTTTATCCAAGAGTTCTGAAAGTTCCATGGCAGTTACAGTAACAATGAGGCTCTCAGAATGTTGGCCTCAATCAACATCCCACCGTGTTAAAAGATAGTAGTTTTTCAGTTACAAAAACCTTAATAGTTTAAAATGTTTCAAAGTCGTAGCAACGCCAGTTAGACCTCACTGCACGTTGTAAAGTTGGATTGATGTGAATAGCTTAAAGTTGTAAGAGGAGTAGCAGTGGGAAAATTCAGAAGAAAAAGAATAATAAGTATGTCTGTATTTCTGAAGCAAGCCTACTAATAAGCATGAGAAAACAAATGTTGGACTTGCTGAAGCAAGCCCACTAATAATAAGTATGACGAATTTCAAGACTTGGACTTGCTTGAAGCAAGCCCACCTAATAACTATGAGCAAGAACAACAGTTGGACTAGCTGAAGCAAGCCCACTAATAATAAATATGTTGAAGAACAATAATTGGACTTGCTGAAGCAAGCCCACTAATAATTCAATATAATTGGCTGTGTACATACATCGTCCTCCATACGTTTTGGAAAGAAGAAGCATTTCTTCCTTTAGCTCTATACTCCAACAGTTTGGATTTGAAATCAATCAATTACTATGGAGTTAAGTAGAGATTCTCAGCTTCACCATTTAGAAAGTACAACATTTTTTAAACATACTCTTCATATTTCAGGGCTCCAATAGTATTGGAAAAAATCATATAATATCCAAATAAAGTACTCATGTTTAGTATTCGGACAGTTCTTTGCATGCAATTACTGCCTGAAGTATGTGACCCATTGACCCCACCAGACGCTGGGTATATTCTCTGATGATGTTCTGCCAGGTGTGTACTGCATCCATCTTCAGTTGTTTTGAGGTCCTTTTGCCTTATCATCAGGAAATTAAATGCATGTTTAATTGGATTTAAATCTGAAGATTGACTTGGCCAGTCAAGAACTTTCTGCTTTTTGGCCCTGAAAAACTCCCTAGTTACTATGAATGATGAAGCGCCATCCAATGAATTTGGATGCATTTACTTGCACTTGAGCAGACAAGATGTTTCTGTACACTTCAGAATACATTCTGCTGCTGCTGTCAAGCAGTAACATAATCAATTGAGACAAGTCAGCCAGTTCTCACTTGTAGTTCTGCCCAAAAAGACAATTCCCAATGTAATTCCAATGGTAGAGTTGGTATTGTTCCTGGCCAAATGAGGTTGATTACAGTGGGACTTTCATGTTTTACAATTACTTTCAAATATGCAAATTCATGCCTTGGCTATCATATTTCTGGCATACACAGGGAATCAGGTGCAAGCAGGTGGAAAACTTCAACTAGTAGGCTACAGTACTGTACATAGAGTGCCCTGCTTAAGTAATGGGATGGTGAAGCATTTGTTCTTCTTTTGGCTCTATACTCCAAAAGTTTGGATTTGAAATCAAACAATTACTATTAGGTTAAAGTATAGTTTTTTAGCTTTTATTTTACGGTACTAATGTACATATTGGTTTCACCATTTTGAAATCACAACACTTTATATACAGTCCTCCTATTTCAAGGCACCAAAAGTAATGGGACAGATTCATATACAGTGCCCTGCGGAAGAAATGGGACAGTGTAGCATTTTTTCATCTTTTGGCTCTACACTCCAAAAGTTTAGATTTGAAATCAAGCTAAATCAAATCCAAGTACAAAACAACTATAAGATGTAAATAGAGTGGATCATACCTTGAAGAGGCAGGTTTGCTGTATCCAAACAAGCTCCCTCTTTATATTTCCTAAGTGAGTAACGATCTTCATGGTTTCTGTTGTTACTAAGAATCCTACAGACTAAAGTTGTCCCAATCTAATTTATCGTGTTTTTTTTTCAAGCGTAAAATGACACAATCTCTTGGCCTTCAGGGGATCCTTTTTCAAGTAATGAGGTGATTATGTTGTTCACACTGTTCCCATTTCAGTCCTTTGTCTCCACATGAGAAAAGAGCAGCTGAGAACTCAGCTCGTTAGATGAGAGTAAGGCGATAAAGATATCCAAGTGTTTTTGAAAAAAACTAGGTAATCCGCCAGAATGTAGCTCAATACATAGGAAGCTGTCAGCATCCGTTGAAGATGAGTAAGATATGAAGCAGCTCTGGGGTATGTTTTTGTCCTCTACTCAGTCACAGAAAGACAATAACAACTTGATGAATGTCTGGCTCTCCATGTAGGTATTGTGGTATCATTGCACTCAATGGTCACAATGTCAGTTATAAACACATTTGGCATCTTTCATTGTAAGAAAAGGTCTCAAAGTAAGGTTAATTAGGATGATGTTAAGAAAAGCAGAGAAAGAGAATCTCTCCAGAAAATGTTCTTAAAAGGGTTGATTCTTCACAGCTTGCTAGTCTAGGCTCTTCCTGTGCTAGTCTAGAATGACACCAGCACAAGTCTGCAGGAGTAATATGTCTATCTACCATGACCAAGGCCAAGCAGACAACCCTTTTCTCCCTCTTTCTCTCTAGTTCTCCCTTGTTCCCCCCCCCCCCCAATCATTCAGTGTCTGTCTCAGCTCACCCTTGCAGTATGTTTTTTCCTGCTAGCTGTCAATCAAGGGGGAAAATGAGGGGTTACATGCGTAAGCATATCCACACAAAACTTTAAGGTGTTGCATCCTACTTTTGCATCTGATCATCATATTTCTAATGTTCAAATTAGTCAAATTGGGCTTTCAGCAGCAGAGGTTAATGCATCCTTACATAATAGCTTTTGTATTCTAGCTAAACACAGCAAAATTCCTTTAGCTAGTGAACTCTATGCCTGCTTTATAACACTCCTTTGGAAATGGAGTGCTCTGCTCTGGTGTCCAGCAACAAGACACCTCCCCTATGATCCAGGTGGGGGCACTGTGGAACCTTCACTGCTACAAAGAGAGCTCCCCTGTTGATTTTACTCTGCAGTGATGGTTTAAATTAAACATTAAAAGAGCAGGGAGTAAGTCTGTTGGAAATGTGCCACCTCTGGCCACCGCGGCGAAATTCAGTTCGAAGTCCCAAACAACAACATCCTCCCTAATAATAATATATTATTCCCAAAATGGACCTGCAGTCAGACATTAGCTGTTGTGTTTCTGCATGTGTGCCAGAGACAGAAAGGCGAAAATAGGTGACTCCACTCCCGTAGAACAACCCTGGCCAATAACAACATGTTTTGTGTACAAACCGAGTGTCTCCCTTTGCCACTCCTTTTGAGAAAGCACTTTTCGGGACCAAAACAGCGTTCGTAAATGAAATATTCATTTTAAGGGATCTCATTCCCTTATTGCTACTGATTAAATATAGTCATTACAACCATTAGAAAGCTTTTAGGAAACTTGGAGGTTACATATTGCACCTTTAAACATGGAGAGAGGAGGGGGAGTGAAAGAGCAAGACATGGATGGAAAGAGAAAGACGAGAGAGAGGGAGGGAGAGAGAGGGATAGATCTACTCCAACATTGTATTAAAACAATGTTTTTGGTTGTATCATTGTATGTTAGTCATGATGGAAAATGGTATGTTGCAGCAATGTCTAAATCCAAACATTGTATAAACATATGTAAAAGGATGTTGATTCACTGTCTTATGCCAACCATAGGGAGATGTCATGTTATGGTTGTCATTTGATGGTCATCATCCAATGTTATTATGTTGTTTATCATGGGTTGAAAATACAGGTTTTCTGAAAATCACCATATGACGGTGACCAATGGTTAGTGTAGATTAACTGAAACACTAGATAACAGAGCTCAGGCCAATTCATAGCAAAGTGCAGATGTGTGTGGTCTTCCCAAAATGTAGTCACAAGGGTGTCATTTAAAGACTGCACTGACCTGGTGGCGCACAAAGTAATGCAATGCTTGTCTAACAAAAGGTTATAAGTTTGAGTCCCAAGTGAGGACAAAAAGTGAAAAGGTAAATTAATTAATAAAAAAAATTTATACACCATATATGCCACATTAACTGCATTATGAAATGTCAAATAAGTCACCACATTGAAACAAAGATATAGTAAAACCTCCTTTACATCCAAATAACTTTCAGGGAATTTGCTGTACATGAACATGTGTTGTGTGTCCATGACTACTACTGTAAGTCAAGATTCAATTTTGTCGTCTACTGTACAGTACATAAGGGCACATGTCACTGATACTATTGCAAAAGTCATTGGTAAAATATGGGTGAATGGCAGATGTGATGTAATGGAGCGTCACAGGGAAACGTCAGGAATAGTGGAGGCACAGGATTAATGCTGTACTGGGAACATGCAACCCTTTTGCTATCATGACCTTGTCGACTGACTGCCACTCTACCTGGCCCTCGAAGGGGTTATGGCTCCTTAGGTAGGTCCCTAGCTGTGTCTGTCAGGCCCAAACTCTGCTTCCTGTTAGACTCTGGAGAAGACATTGTAGAGCTCCATAAAGGGAAACCATTTTGACTGGAAACCTGGCAAGGATGACTTTGAGGAGTTCATGTCACCCTGGATGGAGAGATTAGGGACCCTATTCAATCAACCTGGTAAAAGATCTATCATAATGGATGAAATATGCAGCTCTTTAAAGGTTTAGAGGACAAGTCAATAAGGTCCTTTTCTTCTACATTGGATAACTGTTTCTGTTTCAGAAATGGTGCTGTACCATATTTTGGCATAACATTGAGATTATGTTTATACACTTGACATGAGCACCCAATTAAGATTTTACAGAGCACATAATATGGCTTTTACAACTACTATGTGACAAAAGTAGTATGCTCTAGTCTATGATAACCTTGTTCTAATTATGCAATTACATGGCCGTCTTACAACCCCTCTCTCTTTGGTACGTTTAAAGTAGCATCCACAGTCAAGGCCATTTGTTCAGCATAACGACAGCTTTGAACTTGCGGCAAATGTTATGCAAAAATCTCTTCTTTGAAGCAGAGCAAAGTGCGTTTATTAAACAATTAGCATAGTTATTCGGGTCGTAATCACCGAGACACCAGATTTGGCAAGAGGGTTTAAAATAGTCTTATGCTAAATTTCTGTACTGCATCTTTAATACCTGATTGCATGCCCTGGGGCAAAACAATGATTACTGTGTTCCAAAATGTCCCCTGGGCCCAGTATCTGGATCAGGACTCTGGATCTGCATTCTTTTTTGCTAGTCAGGATCAGATCTTCATTTTGAGTAGTATAGGGGAAATCAACCAGATTGATCTGGTTCTGGATAGGAAAAAAATGATCTGGATCATTCTGATCAAGATTAAAAGTTTTGAAATACTGGGCACTGAAGGTGGATTGATTGACTATTTTAGAGAGTCCTGTAGATATGCAGAGCAGGATAAAGCCTTGCACATGACTTTTCTATTACATGATCTCCCTTTTTCTGTATCTATACACACCGAGGCACATGAAAAACATCTGCTAAATGACTAAAATGTAAATGCAATGAGCATATTCCTGACCAGTAGCGTGGAGGAGCTGTGGAGGAAAAGGCGTGTTAAACATGCCCCTCCAAACTACTACCTTTCAATGACTGTTTTATTTCATAAAGTAACACCTATCCTATCTATGGAAGAGTAGTTGCTATGCCAATACTTTAGCAGGTACAGAACGGGGAGAAGACTTTCTTGATGTAGATTAATTCCAGTTGGTGATTATTAGTTTAGTATCAGAATGAAGCCAGATGGTTACAGTGTAAAATCATTTGAATACTTGGATTTGTACTTTAAAAGGAAATATATAGAATGGGTTTCAGTATTTATGGCTGTGGCTGACTGCCTTAGATGTTGTGGAGAGATAGAAAGAGAAGAGATACTGTAGGAGAGTCAGGACGTAGTCCTCTCATTTCAGTTTATTCATGCCGCTCATATAAATGAGTCCTTTTTTCCTTGCTCCTGAGAGTGACTCATAAACCCATTGGTCATTTAAAAAACATCACAACCCATTAGTGTCATGAAACACAACGCCCACCTGTCACAGTGGGGAAAAGCATGGACATGCAGAAGGTCTTTCAAAAGAGTGATCTTCAGATGCATATTGACTTCCAAATCCTGTCAATGGATGAGTCAGATTAATATAACAAAATACTCATCACACTCATTATCAGAGCCCTGTGAAATGGTGCTTCTTGGCGTGTTCAGTTTATGAGTGCTGAGCCGTGGCAGGGATGACCTTGATGGGTCTGTGGAGTGTCCTGGGGTTTTACAGCTCCTCTTCTATTTACACGACAGTGCAACATCTGTGAGACTATAGCCAAGCAATGCAGAAATGGTGGAGATAGTAATCAATGGAGATAGTAAACTGACCTATTTTTTTTTTATTATTATTTTGTGTTACAGAACAATTACATTTCAGTTCTGCCATTCTATTGTAGATACAAGGACGAAATAAAAAGATTTTTTTATTGTTCACTCAAGAGTGCCCAGGGATGAAGTCTACGCTGGATTATCCTCCCAGATCAGTAACACTGAGAACTGCTATTTTCTATTTATGATGTAGTTGCAGTGCTTTAGAGGATTGCACATGTTTCAGATGATTAAACAGAATTCACAGATAGCATACATTTGAGAGCTTCTGTACCTCATCATTTACTGTTTCAAAGATGTTATTGGATCAGCTATTTCAAGGAGGTGTTGTATTATACAGTATGTATACATGCATGACATTAACAATTAAACAGTTGGCATCAATTCTGTTATTGTTAACAGACAGAATACATATCATAAGTAACACATGTAGTATCTATTTATGCCGCTGGTTGATTTGGTTGAATCATGAATTACTAATAATATACGAATAATGAATGAACAAACTGGAAATAAGTAATGATAACCAGCGGTCAAAAGTGAATGTATGTTTCTCCAATAGTAATTAAATGTGTTAACCGTCCATTGCATTTCCCTCAATCTTTTATCAATTGAAGAATCAATGACAAAACCAATGGCCTTATCAGGATTTAATTTTTGGTTTCTTTGTCAGAGCAATCTGTTCCTGTTCCAGATTTAGCCAGGTCATGTCATGTAAATAAGCACTAGTTAAGAAGATGCAGACAATTTAATTGTACAGTTGAAAAGTCTGTTTACATGTTGTTTTTTGACATCTCATTATAGAGACATACTGTTGTTAAATTGCACTTAATATCTCTCTCTCTCTGGTCCAGTGACCTGTGATAGCTTCTTTTCATCTTCACTTCATAAGGTCTGATGTTTGTTAATGGTTAACTCATCCTTTCTTATCAGAGCGTGTCTTCTGTAACTGAGATTAATTGCAGGAGCCCCTCTCATCAAACCACAGTGCTTAAATGATAGTGATGCATCAGCTAGGACAAACATGGCACTGCCATTTGTGGGCATTCATCTCTCATGTTGTCTTGTATCACTTGTGCAGCAGAGAGAAACAAGTCAGAAAGGCAATAATACTATTGTGGATCTGTGTGCTGGGACTCGAAGAGGGAGATGTACCTTCAATTATTGATTGCAGCTATTACCAAGCCTCTGCTGGGTTATTTTTGAACCAACATGGGATGCACAGATTCCAGAAGGACCCACAATACTGCTTTGTTGTTCTTGAATACATTAGCATTGTAGATTTGACCCCTGGGAACAGCCTAACACCCATCTAGTGAGGCATTAGCACCTTTAAACAACATATTTCCTCCAAGATAACAAAATTGTAATGGCTTTCACTTGAGGCATGCAGCTACATGCCAAGAGTCAGACTCATCATTCCATTTCAACTAATTTGTTAATTTTGATGCAGTAATTATGCATGCACCCTGGCAAACAAACACTTTGTGAAAGGTGTGACTTTTGTCTATTTCCTAACATAAGCAAACACTCCTTTTTACACTCCCTTTCATTTCAGTAAAAATTGTGGACAGACATTCTGAGAGTAACCCTTTGACTATTCGTGTGGCCTGGATGAATAGTCCATGTTCCTGAATAATGATATCTGTAACCCAAGGTAGATTCACAAAAACAGTATTGGGCTCTTTTACAAAGTCTGAGACTGGGCCAGTCCATTTTTCACCTGTTTTCCCTGCCATTTGCCAGTGCGAAATTGTCACAGGGGATTTTATCTATGCTAATGCACAGCACAGAGGAGTTATCCCATTCTCCACAGGACAGAGAATGATTGTAATACGCTACTGGTCAATTGGAGTTAAGTGGTTTAATGAAAGGCAAACTGCATGCTACAAGAGAGAGGGAGAGAGGGAGAGAGAGAGAAAGAGAAAGAGAAAGAGAAAGAGAAAGAGAAAGAGAAAGAGAGAGAGAGAGAGAGAGAGAGAGAGACTAGTATTACCTAAACAACTCATTTTACAGTATGTCACTATCAGGCTGCATGCTACAAGAGAGAGAGAGAGAGAGAGAGACTAGTATTACCTAAACAACTCATTTTTACAGTATGTCACTATCAGGCTGCATGCTACGAGAGAGAGAGAGAGAGAGAGAGAGAGAGAGAGAGAGAAAGAGAGAGAGACCACTCACTGTACAGTATGTAATTGTCATGCTTCATCTAGTAATAGTAGAGGTAGTAGAGAATAGTAGAGACAATGATGCTTCTTTAAATAATTGTTCTATATTGTATCATGTTCTTGTGTTCTAGTTACAATTTTGAACTTCAAATTCACCATTAAATACGGCTAATTTGGGCTGGTTTCATGAGAATGAGAAAAAAGAGGAGGGAGGAACATGAGGGTTGATTGGCCATTTTTTATCATACGTGTCAGCTTCCATCCAGCAGGGTGAGGATATTCAAATGAGGAAGCTATAAATATTCTGCCTCCATTCCTCTGCAGTGTCCTCATCTTTGGTAACTGGAAATGGTATACTGCAACATTTAAACTAAACTAAACTAAAATTAAACGTTCTTCTCTACAGTACTTTTACTCATCTTACCGGGAGATTTGTTTTAGGACAAATCTGGATCAAATAGAATGGAAAGTGTTAATGGAAAGTGTTAATGTTCATTTGAATGTTTAATATTCTTGTGGGAATGGTTGTTGGAATTGCATCGGATTAATATTGAACCAAGAATAGGTTTTTGATCTTAATCTATCCCAATGCACAACTACCAACAATGAATATGACAAGAATGAATTGGTGGAACTTAAATGTTAAAACATTAACATGAAAATGAATAAGAGTCAAGTTTTTTTAGGCAAAAGTTTATCTTTGACTGAGAAAACATATCTTTCAACCAAGTGTTTCTATATCATTGTCAGAACACCCAATAAAGACAAATACCAAAGCTACAGCATAGATTGAGTATGTAGCGCTGTTCTTGGCCCAAGACCTGGAACTGAACTTTCCCTGGCCAGATCCATGTCTATAGAAACCTGGAAGGCTAGGTCACTATGTGCTGGCTGTTGGTGATATTTAGGAGGTATTGTTGGCCTTTTGCCAATGCATCCCCCCTCCCTAAGCTTTGCCCTATTTCTCTTTCCTTTGCCAGAGCTCCCAGAGTGCTCTCTGCTGTCTGTCTGGCCGAAGCAGCCCACAGCACACCATTAGAGCTCTGCAGTCAGGGTTCAATGTCCCAAAGAAGAAAAGGTCAAGTCCTTCGAGTGTCTCTGCCTCAGGCATCCCTCATGCTTTTTTCACATCTGTAAATGATTGATAACATCTTGATGATGAAAGGAACAGAAGCAGTGGTGTTATTAAGGAGAGGTTATGTGCTAAAAGTCTGACGGATATGACCTAGGATGAATCATGATCTGATTCATTTCCATGACTTACGGTAAATTCATCAGGCAGCAATTTCTGGAACGTTGCTGTTCGTCAACCTTTGAAGCAACACATCAAATTTTAAAATGTTTAGAAAACTCAAAATTATAAACCCTGCAAAGGGCTTTCTGATACCTACAGTATTATAGTTTTTAAACTATTCAACTTTTTGTAACGCCAAAAAGTCCTGTTGGTTTTAAATGGAGTTAAAAAATACAACTTTACTGAGATTAATTGAGTAATTTATAGGGAGTTCATGGTGGCCATTACATCGCTTAGCAATGAGTTGTAAATGAACAAGAAATGTGTTTTAGAAACAGAATTACACAAATGTTGTCAAATTAACACTTATTAATCCAATACCTCATGTTGCCTACTGTAGTCCCACAAATGCCTTTTCACTCATAAAAACAGCAATTTGGAAGATAGCTAACACATGCTATCTTGCTGGCTAGCAAGTGTATCTATCTATCTATCTATCTATCTATCTATCTATCTATCTATATATCAAATAAATTGGATATTTAGTCATTGTTAATGAGTGCATTTATAAATGTTAGTATATGCACTTACCATTTACTAATTATTACTAAGCTATTTTGCATTACCTGATCGAAAGTGATCTATCTATAGTGCATGTTATACATTTTTATAAATAACCTTACTCTCAAAAAGCTGGCCACATTGGTAGACATTCTAGCAGTTTTCTGACCACAATCCGAGCAGTTGGTCATAATTGTGACCTCTATATTATGTGCTAGTCATAGTTAAGACCTCATCATAACCTGATAATGACCACCTGACCACAGCTTATTACCTACTGTAAAAAGTATTGTATAGGATAAAGCTGTTTTTTGAAAACATTATTCATTACATTTCTATTTGTTTTCATAGGCACCAATAAAAGTTTCAATCTGAACCATATTATTTTAAAACAGATCAAACAATGGGAAAAGCAAATCCACATCACAATCTTTTGCACATCTGCAGTAATTGTTTCATAAACCACCCAGAGACATTACATGCATAGCAAGACTGGGACACATAGTATATTAAGGCCCATTGGGGTCTTTATAATTGAATAATTAAGCAAAGAAAGTGAGTAACCTTGTGGCCCACTTCCAGAGTGGTGTGATTGGTCATATCTGCAGTGAAGAGAATCAACATATTAGCTACAACCCTGTAAAAAATCTCAAATCCAAAATGTAATTCTCATTTCAAGCAACTTGAGATCTACTGTACCTGTTGGAGCTGTCTCTGAACTTGGGTGCCTTCATTACTATTTTCAAAACTGAAAATATTGAAATTAGCATGTTCTAGCCCAACTCATATACAGTGCCCTGTGTAAGCATTTTTTCTTCATTTGGCTCTACACTCGAAACGTTTGGATTTGAAGATGATATTTGTGTACATATTGGTTTCACCAATTAGAATCGACAACACTTTTTTTGCATTGTCCCCCTGTTTCAGGGCACCAAAAGTAAAGGGACAGATTCATATAATGTCCAAATTAAGCACTCATGTTTTGGTCGACCAATCCTTTGCATGCAATAATTGCCTGAAGTATGCGACCCATTCACCCCACCAGATGCTGGGTATCTTCTCTGATAATCCTGTACTGCAGTCATCTTCAGTTGTTGTTTTGAGGTCTTTTTGAAGTCTTATCATCAGGGAATTAAATGCATGTTTAATTGAATTTAAGTCTGAAGATTCACTTGGCCAGTCAATAACTTTCGACTTTTTGGCCCTGAAAAACTCCCTAGTTGCTATGGCAGTATGTTTTGGGTGATTGCTTTACTGTATGATGAAGCACCATGGAATGAATTTGAAGGCATTTGCTTGTACTCGAGCAGACAAGATGTTTCTGTACACTTCAGAATGCATTCTTCTGCTGCCGTCAGCAGTTACAATCATCAATTAAGACAAGTTAGTTCAGACTAACTGATGACGTCACAGATATGGTCACGGTGTTGTTCTGAGCTCCACAACATGCCCTATGGATATTGTTTGAAAATGGTAAACTAGCCATCAAATTAAAAAACAACAAACTGGATGAGAGTCAACAAACCAAATGCACAAGACAAGTACTGTCCTCCAGAGAAACCGAAGAATGTGGCCAACCAAACACACCAACAGAGAAATAATGGAAGAGGATTTCCCTAACAAATTCTCTAAAGTTGACAGCGCACTGTTGGCTGGTTTGCAACTAAAACAACTTGATCTACTCCCCAGAGTGATGGCTGATATAGAGTCGCTTAAGGTTGAGGTAGAATACAATACCAAACTCATAGAGGAGATAAAGACAGAAAAAGGCCCTCCGAGCCACGGCGATCACACTCCCAACTACATCAGAGAAACGAAAACGAAAACACAAAATGCATTACTGTATCTGACATGCAGAAGTATGTAATTGATTCCTATGCAAATCAGAGACCCTAGAAAAACAAAGATATTAATTCCAAAATTACATGAACTATTATCCTTGCATTAAGATGGACTCAGTTCAACTTATTGAGTAATTTGCTGATGACATTTTTGCATTTTAGCTAATTTTAAGAATGTCATAGCAAAGGGTCAGAATACCTATGTACATGAGGTATTTCTGTAACCCATGTCCACCTACAACGAGGGAAACAATAAGAGTGTTCATCAGTTTCGGATCAAAGGGCAGGGGTGACATACAGCAGAATCTACTGCTCTCAAGCGAACTGGGCACCCTCCAGACCAGTGGTGCAGTAGTGAACCCTAAATGCCAGCAATGAACAGCATCAGAAACACAAATGAGACAAAATTCAAATTTAAACTGCATTACTTTATTGTTCTTTAGCCAAAAGGAATCCCCTAAATTATCTAATTTGTCAAAATATCCTCACAACTAAGACCATGGTTACTCAGTCAGTGGTAATATGTAACGTAGATTACTTACAGTAGTATCGGTATGCATGCATCCACTGAATGTAACACAGTAATAAGCTACCCAATGTGTTTGATACATGATGTCCCTTCACTAGGAGGTCGCTTCCTGTCAGGGGTTCATGTGCAATTGTTTCTTTCAATAAAAGAAGAGCTGACTCACTGAACAACCAAAACACCTAATTAAAGTATTGTTTAATGGTCATCAAGGACTATTTTCAAAGTTAAAAGTTACAGAGTATTGCTATGTTAAGTACAGATACTGTAGCTATGTAACGCTTTTATTAGTGAAATATCTGTATATCTAACGTTTGTTAGCAATAATATTAGCAAACATCAGTTGAAAGTAGCTAGCTCTAACGTTAGCTGTGAAACTGGAACTATAGTTAATAATAATTAATACATTAATAAATAATAATAATAATAATAATAATACTAATACTACTACTACTAATAATAATAATAATAATTGACCATATCTTAAAAGCAGAAAAGTCTAGGAGGAAGGGTAGGCTCGCTGATGTTTCTTAAGGCCTGCTTTAAACAGTCTGAACAGCCCTCAGATTGTCAGGAAGAGAGTTCCAAAGACATGGTGCGTGCAGGAAAAGGCATGGTCCCCCATTGTGCAGAGCCGGGTTCTGGGTGCATGAAGCAGTTTGGCGTGGCTAGACTGTAGGGTGCATGGAGGTTCAAAGGGGGAGAGTACATCTGGCAGGTAAGTAGGTCCGATGCCATTTACGGCTTTGTAGACCAGGAGGAGAATTTTAAAGTAAATTCGTTGAGGGACATTTAGCCAATGGAGGTCAGCAAGGACGGGGATGGGCAGACTTTTTGGTTTGTGTCCGAATCCTTGCAGCACTGTTTTGAATGAGCTGCAGTTTATGAATTGAATGTCCAGCCAGGCCCCCCAAGTACCATTCCCATAATCAATTCTGGAGAAAACAAAAGAATGGATAAGATCCGATAAGTTCCGCATCACAATTGTTAAGAGAGGGTCTTAGACGAGAGATGTTTTTTAGGTGAATTTCACACCCAGGTTGGTGATGACTGAGGAGACGGGAATGATGTGAGGTGCTGGGAGGTGCCTATCAGCATGGCCTCTGTCTTGCTGCTGTTGAGTTAGGGGAGGTTGTTTTGCATCCAATATTGTATCTCTTCCAGATAGTTGAACAAGGTTGACAGAGCAGGTGTTGTATCAGGCTTGGTTTTTATGTACACCTGTGTCTCATCTGCGTAGCAGTGGAATTGGACACTGCTGTCTGAAGATCAAGTGGGAGCATGAAGAGAGGGAAAAAGATAGGTCCTAAAACCCTTATGGGACACCGCAGGTAATGGTGGACTCTGCTACCTCTCCTCCCAAATCCCCTGCACTACACTCGGTCTCTGTTTTATCAGCTCTTTCCCCACTCTCCCCTGCTGATGATATTCTAAAACTGGTCACATCCAAGCGGGCAACCACCTGCCCCCACGATCCTATCCCCTCCCCTTTTCTCTAATCCAAAGACCATCTCCAAAGACCTCCTTCTGTTCCTTACCACCATAATCAATTCCTCTCTATCCACAGGATCAAGAGGAGAGTCAAGCCTCTTCTCAAGAAACCAACTCTTGACCCATCTGCTATCCATAACTACAGACCGGTATCCTTTCTCTCCTTATTTAAAACCCTTGAACATGCTGTCTCGAACCAACTGTCTCACTATCTCCTTCAGAACAACCTCCTTGACCTTCACCAATCCGGCTTTAAGGCTGAGCACTCTACTGAGACTGCTCTCCTTGCTGTCATGGAGGCCCTCCACTCTGCTCGAGCTTCCTCTCTCTCTCTGTTCTCATTCTTCTGGACCTGTCTGCTGCATTCAACACAGTAAACCACCCAATCCTTCTCTCCACCCTCTCAGAACTGGGCATCTCTGGCTCTACCAGGAGCCCTAACTACTGGAGTACCCCAGGGCTATGTCCTAGGGCCCTTACTGTTCTCCCTCTATACCAAATCTCTTGGCTCGGTAATTTCCTCACATGGTTTCTCCTCCCACTGCTACACAGATGACACTCAACTCTTTCTCTCTATCCCCTCTGAATCACAGGTGGCAACATGTGTCTCTGTGTGTCTTACAGACATTCCACTTGGATGTCAGCTCACCACCTCAAGCTCAACCTTAACAAGACTGAGCTGCTCTTCCTCCCGGGGAAAGCCTGCCCTCTCCAAGTGTTCTCCATCACAGTAGAGTTCTCTACCTCCTCCCAGACAGCCAAGAACCTTGGGGTGATCCTTGACAACCACTTATCCTGTGCTGCAAACAGCACGCTCCTGTAGATTCTTCCTCTACAACATCAGAAGGATATGTCCATTCCTCACCAGAGAACTCTTGGTCCAGACACTTGTGATCTCTCGTCTTGACTACTGCAATGCACTCTTGGCCGGGCTCCACACCTCCGCCATCAGACCTCTGCAGCTCATCCAGAATGCTGCCGCCCATCTGGCGTTCAATCTCCCCAAGTTCTCCCATGTCACTCCCCTCCTCCGCACCCTTCACTGGCTCCCGGTAGCAGCTCGCATCAGATTCAAGACCCTGGTGCTCGCCTACCGGGCGGCAAAGGGAACAGCCCCTCCCTACTTGCAAGCAATGGTCAGCCTCCAAACCCCTGCCCGATCACTCTGCTCTTCCACCTCGGCTGGCCGCCTGGCACCACCACCTCTACGTGGATGCAGCAGTCGCGCTACTCAGTCATGGCTTTTCAATGTCCTGGCGCCCCGCTGGTGGAACAAGCTTCCCACTGCTGTCAGGACTGCAGAGTCACTACCTACCTTCCATCGTAGATTGAAGACCCATCTTTTCAGGCTACATCTTAACGGTCCCTCCTAAAGACCTCTTCATCCCCACTACCCCCCTGTACAGTTTCTCTAATGTAAAGAAAGAAAAATAGAAAAAAAGAAAAAAAAAAGGAATTCTTCCTTCTTCTAGCATTGTGACTCCATAGCCCCTGGTCCTAGCATAGATTACTTTTTCTTATGTTGACTGATGGATAGATGATTCACTTACTTCAGCAAATGTATTTGTTGTAAGTCACTTTGGATAAAAGCGTCTGCTAAATGCCTTAAATGTAAATGTAATGGCAAACATGGTCTTACTTGTCAGGTTAAGATGGGATACAAGGGTAGAACAAAATGCAAACAGATAATATAGCATTTTCCAGCTCTGATATCACTTCATTTCATAGTAACTAACTTCACTTTTTTTTGGTAACAAATCATGGTCTTAGTTGTGAGGTTAAGACGGGATACAAGGCTCGAACAAAATGGAAATTGGTAATATAGGTTTTTCCAGTTCTTATACTATTGAAATAGTAACTCCCTTCATTGTTTCTTGGTCAAATTAAATGTGTGCTTTTCAATTTCAATGATTCAGGCACAACATGGAAACAATGTATCAATAACAAACAAGCGTCTTTCATGCAGAATAATTAAGCAAACACCCAAATGCCAAATGCCAGTTTCATAATTCTTTGATAATCCTATTAAATAATCCTGCCAAATTACATATGCTGTCACTAATCCTTCATAATATACAAAACAGTCAAAGAGAGACCTCTGTGCTTCCACAAACAAAATAACTAAGAGGGATACAAAACAAGTTGAGATGTACAGCATATGTAGTGACTTCACTGAATGTCACATGTGATTAGGCTACATGTTGTAATGTACCACGTTATCACATGTAGTCACATATTTTCACATGTGTATTATGTTATGACATGCTGTGATATTAACCATATATGTTGGCACATTTATTCCACAGGTGCTGGAATAAATGTTGTTGTTTTTTCTGTATGGAGCGCTTCTCCAATTCTTTGGAATATGTACACCTTTCTATGCTCATGCATGTCCCCAATGGCAAGACTTGAAATGTTGCATTGTTACTGAACAGATTGATAGCCTAAATGTACTTGGACCTAGTGAGTTTTTCGTCTCTGCCACATTGAAAAGGTAATTGTTTATTAATATCAAAGAAGTATTGGTTTTGATTAAGCAAAATGATTTGGCTTATTTGAGTTACTTAGCACTGGCTGAGCTAAATACATTCATGGTAAATACATTATGCCATGACCCTCTTTTGTTTGCCAACTGTGCTGAATCATGCAAACCCTGCTGAAAAAGAACATTACTCCAACTTTGATAATGTTAATAGTTTAAGTGTTTTATATCAAAAGGGTGCAAAACACTATTTTCATGTTTCTATAGATCAGTGTCTATTAATTGAGTAGAATTTAGATGGTCAGTGGTTCAATCGGTTTTCAACCAAAAAACTGATTTCAACCAGAAAAAGATGTCTTAAATGCCCACTGGGCACTGTTCAATTTCATTTCTTGAGATTGGCCTTTCCTCCTGTGTGAACCACCATGATGATATAGCTTCCCGCTAATGAAGGAATGGACAGTTAAAGGCTCTTTGAGATGGTTTGTGGTTGATTGTCTCTTTCCTCCTCCACCAACCGAAAGTAATTTCTCTGAGCCATTACCTCCTCTCCCTTGTGTCTGTGTGGACTTGATGTCTGGCAGTGTGCGCTTAATCTGCTGGATGTGAGACATTAACTCACGCAACGTCCCCAGGGACTTCCAGATCTCCTCTCCCCTGACCAAGTAAACAAAGCACTGCTGCCCACCAACCCTCCATCAGCCCAGGGCAATGTGTTTCTGTGTGGGTACTGTACTGTATGTGTGTGTGTGTGTGTGTGTGTGTGTGTGTGTGCGTGCGTGCGTGCGTGTGTGCATGTGTGTGTGTGTGGGAGGGAGATACTCTCATGTGTGTGTGTGTGTGTGTGTGTGTGTGTGTGTGTGTGTCTGTGTATGTTTGGGTGGGAGGGATTCCTCTGTTAAACGATGGTCCTCCACTTCTCGTCACAGAGGCGGATTGCAGTTGACAGCTGCCTCCAGCTCGATGTGTTAACTGAACAGAGGAAAGGAGCGAGAAAAATAGACTTCTAGCCTTCAACCTTGTCTAACGACTGTGATCGCCATGGGTTGAGAACTCAAAGTCAGACCAGCATGAAAACACTATTACAATAGATGAACCTCTCTCCACCATATATTCTATGTCTGTTGGCAGCATCAGCAGGGGTTTTTCAGTCTGAAGGGAAGAGACAGAATCGCAATGTGCTGAAAATCTGCGTTTTGATATAATGTGTCTCTCTAACTCTTGGTTAAATATTTGATTACTCAGTCCTAGTTTCAGAGGATATTTGCTGTGCTTATGCGGCCCTGTTTCTATACCTGAGCTGTCAGATACTGATGGCTTCAGGTGAAGGGGAATCTGCTTCCCCATTCATCCAGAGACAGGTGAAGGGCATGTGGGTGCCCAGCCTGCCAGTGGACTGATTGTTTTTGTTCTCCTGATGGTTGTATTGGGTATTTTGCATTCATGACAATGACACCAATTTCTCTTAGTTCATTTCTGTATTTGCCAAGGGTTACGGACCCACACTCATGCCGCATGTGCATAGACTGCGAAAAAATGAATGCAGCAGAAATACCGGATTGATTTCCCCCTGCTAGCATGATGTGGTGAGTGGGAGCTCAAGCTGGGTGGTTTGGGGTGCATTGTACTTTATCATTCCAACAATTGACTGGCTGCGTCTCTGGTTTGAATAAAAGCTTATAACAATGTAAGGCTAACCAGAGCTGTTGTGGTGTTGACAGTTAGCTTAGAATATCACAGTCGTTTTTAAACTGACTTCAGCCGGAGCGCTGCATTTCAACATACAAGTTTTTCTTACACGTGCAGCATTCGGAACGCCACGTCTGGGCTCCAATTTGCTTCTGCTAAAGAGTGTAGTGCACCACTAAAACCATGTGCAAAGACTGTTTTGGTAATTTGTTGCCACTGTAAAGTGCGTCTGCCCCGACCAACACAAATTTAGCACCAATATAGGCAGGGCAGTAAATGGGAGTGTAGGTGGACTTGTCAAGGGGAGTTGGCATATTCAAACACCTATGACGTTCCATGTTCAGTAGTTACCAATAAGTGAAAAATAAACACTTACTTGATCATAACAGGCAGCAGTTGTCTCCCTCATACCACCAGTATATCCTCTATAAATATGTGGAAGTAGGTCAAGTGTGTTGTATCGCATTACTACGTTCTGTAAGCTATATTCCCTAAAACACCCCTCTCCCTGTGCCATTTGCTGATTAAATCATGGAAACGTGCATATTGCTTTCATAGTTTATACAATCTAAACATTTGATTTTAAACATTGTATACTGTAGATTATAGCACAATATGCATACCTACTTCATAGAAAATCGCTTGGAGAGCCTTTACACACAACTAAAAAGATGGTTGTTAAAATTATCCTGAAAGTTTTCAAATTCCACTTGTTCAATGCATTTTGATATTGGGAGGGGACAAGAATTTAACTAGCATACAATAGGTCTAGGTCAATGTTAGTCTCCCCCCCCCCACATGATCGCCCACCCAAAGTAGCCTACAACAGGCTACTGTAATAATAACCACACAGTCCTGACGGCGTTTACTGAGAGGAAACAAAAAGGACAAACAATAATATAAATAAATGCATATAGGCTGTAAGACTACACTAAAGTGATAAATAATTATGGTTATGACTGGTGGTTGTGAGAGAATAACGAGAATTGCCTATTTATTTAGCTGCAAATGATAAAAAGCATGAGAAAACAAGTTCATTAAATGGTTACAGCATTTGGAGTCATGCAGCAGGTTGAATTTGGCACCCCACTGTAGGCTTGCTGAGTGCTTATATTGTGATCATAGACACTTCAGCTTGTGGTTACATTTTCCTAAAACTGATAGTATGATATTTTATTTGTCAAAAATATATTATCCATTCCAACATTCACAGTGATTGGCGAGGACAATGGACATTTTCATGTCATATTCAATTATCCCCACCCACTCATTGCCGTAGACCTGCCCTCCGCCTCTATGCTTTCTGAAACTTTGCTGGTCGAAATTACCATCTTTGCGGCCATGTCCACTAAAACTTTAGTGGAAGCAAATTAGAGCCCTCTATGTGGACACTGTGTTACTCTCAGAGTGGATATTAAGAGACATGGAACTGTCCAAGGTTCTGTAATCACATTTGTTCTGAACACAGCTCTCTTATGTCTCTCCCACTGAGTGATCAATGTTAAATGTCCACTGAAGGCATACCAGGGTAGATGTTTGGTGGCTTGAAATGGCCCTCCTGCAGTGCTCTGGGATTTCACCAAAGCCCGAATAGAAATCTATATCGCTGTATATGTTTACTATCAGGATTTCTTGACATACCATGTCTTCATACTCTGCTAGCTTTCAGAGGGATATTTTGACACCGGCAAAGAAAACGTGAGGTAATGTTGAGTTATCAGTTTCACTTGGCAGCAAAGAAATCAAAATGTTATTAGAGGCTTTGGAGGCTGTGGCAACCCCAGCTGTCTTCAATCCCCGCTGCTTATGTCTCTACCGCCTCACATGATGACAGAATGATGAGGCAATAACATCCAATGGTTCTTGTAGCATCTGTGATGCCAAGTTCTTATACTGATAACTCCTGAGACTGTACTACATAAAGCCATAACACATTTATCATTTGTCTATTCAAATAATCACGCTTCACCAAGTACACTGCCCTGCGTAAGTAATGGAACAGTGGAGCATTTTTTCCTTTTTTTGGCTCTATACTCCAAAAGTTTGGATTTTAAATCAAATGATTACTATGAGGATAAGTAGAGATTCTCAACTTTAATTGAATGTTCTTTTTTTCAGATTGGTGTCAAATTACAACACTTTTTATACATAGTCCCCCTATTTCAGGGCACCAAAAGTATTGGAAAATTGGCTTGACGTGTATTTCTGGTTAGTCATTGATAATCATTTGTGCAGGCATAAGAGATCTGTCAATGTCTAGTTATTGATTCTAGGCTTTACATTTACATTTACATTTATGGTATTCAGAAGATGCCTTTATCCAAAACAACATACAACAAATACAGTTGTTTAAGTAAGTGAATCATCTATCCATCAGTCATCATTAGAAAAAGTAATCAATGCTCGGACCAGGGGCCATTGGCAGTCACAATGCTAGAAGAAGGAAAAATTATTATTATTTTTTTTTTAACAGGAGAGAAACTTGTACAGGGGGGTAGTGGGAATGAAGAGGTCTTTTGGAAGTCTTTTGGTTAAGATATGGTAGCCTTTAATCTACGTGTAAACTGCAGGAGGCACTAGTGCCCCTGTTGTATGCTGTGACAATGCCACTCCCAAATACAGGGTGGGAGACTCGAAAGGTAACTTATGTTAACTTCCCCAGAGGTAAGTGTTCAGTTTAAGTGAACAGACAGAGATTTCAAAGTACAAAAGTTTTATTTTTGACAGGTTGGCTCGGAGAATAGTACGCAGTATTTAAAATCCTTAATTCATATAATAAACAATAAATGGAAACAAAAAAAGAAACAACTTTTACAGGCTATCAGACCTTGGGCAGGACCAAACCAGGACCACTAGAGGAAGACATACATGGAGTACTCAGCTGGACGTAAGATTGCAGCAACTAGCTGTGACAAAAATGGCCATAAACCTTACACCCTGTGTTAAAGATCACTACAAACAGGTGAACTCAAGGTATAAGAGCCATACAAGGCCTTAAAGATCACTGCAAACAGACAAAAGTCGTAGATCACTGCAAATAAGTCAACTCAGGGCTAAGTTGTATACACACGCACACAAAGCACAGCAATAAGTGTGAATTTAGTAACCAATAAGTGCAAATCTAGAGTTCCAGTGTAGTGTCCGAATCAATGGGCCTAGTTTTGCCAAGTTATAGGGATGGCCTGGTGCACATGTACATAAGAAGAATAAACAACGCCCCCCCCCCCCCTCCAAAAAAAAAAGAAAAGAAAAAAAAGAAGAGAAATACTAGGCTAACCAGCTCCACAGGAACCTGAATCAACAGGAACCAGAATCGACATTAACCGGTTCTATGACTGACCACCGCTGGTTAGCCACGTATGACAATATAATAATGGCAATTTACAAGATATTAAAAAACAAATAGCAGCATAACAATAAAGTCATCAAAGAACAGCGGCTGACAACAATGTGCAAAGATGCAAATATCCTTTTTAAAAGGAGGTCGGGAAATACCCGGGTTGTTGGAAACGCTCAGTCGTAGCCTTGCCTTTGTTTACCCGGCACGTGCATACACTCACACTCAGTCACCGGCACGGCTATGAATCCACCAGAGATCCCAAACACGCTTCTTGAAGCTACGATGAAACAAACATACCGCCACCAGCTAGCGTAACCAGGAAGTGGTGGGAGGCCCAGGCTATAGTTGTCTCCTGCTATGCCTACACTGATAGCTTACATGTAGAGTGGAGGGAGGAGTGTCAGTGCAATTAGCTTACGATTGGTCCCACTGGTTACATATGGGTCTTCAATCTACGGTGGAAGATTGGTAGTGACTCTGCAGTCATGAAGCTCGTTCCACCAGCGGGGCGCCAGGACAGTGAAAAGCCGTGACCGAGTGGTGCGGCTGCTGCATCCACGTAGAGGCGGTGGTGATCGGGCAGGGGTTTGGGGGCTGACCATTGCTTGTAAATAAGCAATAACCTTTGCCGCCCGGTAGGCGAGCACCAGGGTCTTGAATCTGATGCGAGCTGCTACCGGGAGCCAGTGAAGGGTGCTGAGGAGGGGAGTGACATGGGAGAATTTGGGGAGATTGAACACCAGATGGGCGGCAGCATTCTGGATGATCTGCAGAGGCCTGATGGTGGAGGCGGGGAGACCAGCCAATAGTGCGTTGCAGTAGTCAAGGCGAGAGATCACAAGTGTCTGAAATCAAAAGTTGTGCTGCTTCTCTGGTGAGGAATGGACATATCCTTCTGATGTTGGCATTTGCCATTGGAGTCTGCTATTAGTGTCTGTTAACATGAGGAAAGAAGAGATGTCAATGAAAGACAAGGAAACCATTATGAAGCTGAAAGATCAGAAAAATCTATCAGAAACATAGCCAAAACCTACAGTAGGACTTACCAAAATCAACAGTTTGTAATTGTTGGCTGGTAGGGCAAGGAAGACCTCTACAGTGGATGACTGAAGAATGCTCACCATAATTAAGACATCCAGAGGTGCCCAAGTACATTTTCTAAGAAAAACATACATTTTTGGCATACAGTCACTTGAAATGCAAATTTTGTCAGGCATTAAGTACTGTAATCAAGGCAGTGGGGAGGGGGAGTTGCTAAGGGCAACCATATGCAGCTCTAAAAAAGTGGGTCTTGAGGTTAGTCTTAAAAGTAGTAAATGTTGCTGACCCCCTAACAAGGGCAGGCAGGCTATGCGCAAAGGACAAAAACTAAAATTGTCCGTCAATATGTTCATGATGTTGTTGCGACTTTTGGTGTCATGCTAACCATCTAGTCTATATGTTTCATATGATTCCTACCAGTGTTTTGTAATGCCACCTAGCCATACAGTAAATCAAGGCATACACATTGTGAGAGTACACTGTAGGTTGCTGCTTTTCATCTCTAAACTTTTGTTATTTCTTTCTACTTGGGTGATCCTTATTAGGATTGAATTGACCATTTATAAGATGTTTGCCGAATAGTAATTGTAATACTATTGCCTTTTTGCCTACTGAGAGCTGTGATTATTAGAGTGTATCGCCCACCATCTGCTCATCATAGTGCTCTTGATAACTTTGCTGCACTTCTATCCTATGTACATTCTGAAGTAGTAATAATAGGTGTTTTTAACCTAGGTTTACAACTATCACAGTTAATCTCAAAACCAACAAAGCCTAACTTCAAGAATCCAGAGAAATCCACATCATCCTAACAAATAGGCCTTATATATCTGCTCCACGCTTCCTTACAAAAATAAATTTTAAACATTTTAACGAGCAAGGTTTTTTACATGATCTTTATTGGTCAAATATTTCCCTTATCAGCTGCATACTTGACGTGATTTGACTCTAGAACTTCTCTCATCTATATTTACACTTAGGTCCATATATATTTGGACTGACACAATTTTTGTTATTTTAGCTGTTTACCGAAACAAATTCAAGTTACAATTATATATGAATATGGGCTTAAATGCAGACTCTCAGCTTTAATTTGAGGGTTTAGGAATTACAGCTCTTTAATATGTAGCCCCCTCTTTTTCAAGGGACCAAAAGTAATTGGACAATTGACTCAAAAGCAGTTTCATGGACAGGTGTGGGCTATTCATTTGTTATTTATTTTTCTATTAAGCAGGTAAAAGGTCTGGGTTGATTCCAAGTGTGGCATTTGCATTTGGAAGCTGTTACTGTGAACGCACAACATGCGATCAAAGGAGCTCTCAATGCAAGTGAAACAGGCCATCCTTACGCTGCAAAAACAAAAAAATCCATCAGAGAGATAGCGGCAACATTAGGAGTGGCCAAATCAACAGTTTGGTACATTCTGAGAGAAAAAGAACGCACTGGTGAGCGCGGCAACACAAAAAGGCCTGAATATCCACAGAAGACAACAGTGGTGGATTATCACAGGATCCTTCATATGGTAAAGAAAAACCCCTTCACAACATCTAGCCAAGTGAAGATCACTCTCCAGGAGGTAGGCATACCATTATCCAAGTCTACCATGAAGAGAAGACTTTGTCAAAAAACATCTAAAAAAGCTAGCCCAGTTCTGGAACAGCATTCTTTGGACAGATTAAACCTAGTTAGTAAAGGCCTGGCAAAGCATCACAGCATCAAAGAGGAAACCCAGCATTTGGTGATGTCCATGGGTTCCAGACTTCAGGCAGTCATTGCCTGCAAAGGATTCTCAACAAAGTATAAAAAATGAACATTTTATTTATGATTATGTTAATTTGTCCAATTACATTTGAGCCCCTGAAAATAGGGGACTGTGTATAAAAATGGTTGCAATTCCTAAACGTTTCATATAATATTTTTGTTCAACCCCTTGAATTAAAGCTGAAAGTCTGCACTTCAATTGCATCTCGATTGTTTTATTTCAAATCCATTGTGGTGGTGTACAGAGCCAAAATTATGAAAATTGTGTCACTGTCCAAATATTTCCGGACCTAACTGTATATCTCTGGCAGACAAACATGCCCCCTTTAAACGCTTTAGAATTAATAATATAACTAATCCTTGGTATTCCACAGAACTTTCAGATCTCCTTTTGTTGAGAAACAAAAGCCAAAGCTAGAAAAAAGGACTCAGTAGCTGATTGGCAGGTTTTCAGACAACTGAGAAATAGATGCACCTAATCAATTAAGAAAGGTAAATCAGGCTACTTCCAAAGTGCTATCTCAGATTCTGCTGGTGATCCTATAACATTTTGTAAAACAGTTAATGCTCTGAAGCGTGGAAATTCCTCTTCCTCCCTACCTAGGAAGTTTTGCCAGACTGTCCTCATTACAGAGATAATGCCTTTAATCAGCATGTTATCTTGGCAGGCTTTTTATTTGGGAGAAATGGTAGTTTGGCTGACCCTGGTCAGACGTCGACTGCGCTTCCATCTCCCAGCCCCCAGTTGGCTCAATGACAGATCAGTCAACTACTAGCGAATCTTCGTTTTCATTTCAACAATTTTCTACATGTGATGTACTAGATGCCCTGCTTAAAATTGACCAGGCCTATTGCAGCTTTCGGTCCCCCTGATTGTGGAGTCATTGACACATATTTTTAATCTGATTGTTATCTCAGGTGCTATCCCCAAGGTTTGGAAGGCAGCCCATGTGCTCCCTCTCCATAAAGGTGGTGACCCCTCTGACTCAGATAACTACCGCCCAATATCCAAGCTATTGTGCCTTATATTGAGTCCCTGGTGAACTCCAAGCTAATAACCTTTTTATCTTCTCATTCTATTCTAAATGTGCACGAATCTGGCTTTAGACTTGGTCATAGCATAGTCTCAGCTGCTACACTTGTCTTAGAAGATGTGTTAAATTCCCTCGATCAGAAAAAACCCCATTGTGCTGCCTTATTTATCGATCTCTCCAAGGCATACAGTCGACCATTACCTACTCATTCAGACGTTGTCTGAAATTGAGCTGGATCATTCTTGGCCGATGACA
This sequence comes from Argentina silus, assembly GCF_951799395.1. Classification (NCBI taxonomy): domain Eukaryota; kingdom Metazoa; phylum Chordata; class Actinopteri; order Argentiniformes; family Argentinidae; genus Argentina; species Argentina silus. Next base: position 2,110,328 of record NC_139668.1, read on the forward strand.
CTTGTATATGCCATTGCCCCCACTATTGACCAGACTCTTTCTGAGCTACAGTCTGCATTCACTGTCCTACAGAAAGCATTTGTTGGGCTGAAATTGATAATTAATGCTAAAACCAAGTATATGTTATTTACCAAATCACAGTAATTTCAGTAAAATCTGATTTATGCATATGTACATTGGGTGGTGCCCCCATTGAGCATGTCCCTGTTTGTAAATACTTGGGCATTTGATTTGACAAACATTTGATATTCAGAAAACATACAGAGGAGCTTGTTAAAAAGCTAAGATTTAAGGTGGGTTTTTTTTATAGGAAGAGATCTTACCTTTCCCTGAACAGCAGTAAACAGACCTTGTTAAAGTCTCTTAGATCTCTTCATTACACCCTTTTTGTGTCTTCATTACTCCCCTTTTGTAAAGCCCTACTGCATGAACTCCCGGCTTACTTAACCTCATTATTGAAATTCAAGAACATCAATTACCTAACTTGTTCTCAGAGTTGGTTAACTCTTAAGGTTCCTCAGGTAGCCACCGAATAGGGTAAATCCATTTTAGTTATGGTGCACCTCACTGCTGGATCAATCTACAAAAAATATTACAGTTGGATGTTCTGGTGCTGCTCGAGTAATTTAGGGTGTTGACTGAGGACGTCTTTCTTGAAGGATGTGATTGTTTCTCTTGATATACTGTGGTTTTATATGATATATTGATTTCTGTGTTGTATTTTTTTTTAAATTGTATAGATATTGTGGACAGGGTGCACCTGCAAAAAAGGCCTTAGTCTCAGTGTGTTTTCCCCTGTATAAATAAAGGTTAAATACAATTTAAATAAAAACAAATACATCACTAAAAGGAGTCTTTGTTGATGGCATCCTGTAAAAATGAAGGACCTTACTTTGGCATTTTCTGTTTTGTCACTCAACCGCACAGGACATTTGTGTTAAGGTTAAGTGAGCCGCCAGCCCTTGCCTACGATAATGTGTTTCTATGTGATATTGACTGACGATGGATGTCTTTCTGCAACCTATGTGCGTGCTCATCCATGCTTATCCACTTAACTACTCTACCTGTATCATTTTTCTGCACAGCTCTTTACAGAGACAATGAGTGGTCAAATCTGAATACTTTGTGGATTATGCATCACACTCATCAAAATTCTAAAGCATCTGTGAAGTTTAATTCCCTGACAATGTGCATTCTACATTTGACCTACTAATGCACCCGAAGTTTGCCAAGGTTGCTTGATTCTCCACAAGATTGAGCTTGTTTCTATGGATATTTACTGACTGTCTGCCAATGTTATTGTTCAACTTGAAAGTGAAGGTTTTGCATTACATTATTTAGAGGGTATTCTATGTGTTTGTTTATGTTGAAAGGTAGTCACACAGGTAGTAGTCACACAGGCTGTGATATTGACACAATGTAGCCAAAGCTGCAGTCTCTCTCTCTCTCTCTCTCTCTCTCTTCATCTTCATTCGAACAGGACACCTTGACAACAGGAGGCCTAACAGGGTCTCCATCGTGGAGGCTGCATGTAAAGTGATATACTGTATATGCCTAAGGCCTATGTGTAGTATTTGTGTGTGTGTGTGTTTGTGTGTGTGTGTGTGTGTATGTGTGCGTGTATGTGTGTGTGCGTGTGTGTGTGTATGAGAGAGAGAGAGAGAGAGAGAGAGAGAGAGAGATGTTTTGTGGTAATTTAGCATGGAGGCCGACATCAACATCATTCTGTAATACACAGGAGGACTGTACGAGATAAACACTATCCTTTGATCTATCTTTGGGGACACTCGACATGGAAATACAAAACATAAGAAGGTATCTATTAAATTGTATTCGATGATATTTTTTAATTAATTCCATTAGATTTGTTGGATTAACATTTTGTCACAACACTATCTTTAAACAAATGCTGTATGAAAAGGTATGGCACAGACATGTACATCTTTAGGAAATCTGGGTTTTTGATGAAAGTATAGCATGAAAGTTTAGCATTTCATATTTTCTTGGATCAGGGACACTGATCTCTGCTACAAATCAGGATTTTTGCAGAGGGCATGTGTATTCTTAGCAGCTGAAACCAAACCTAGAAAAAAGGCAGCACTGGGACAGAATGTTGGGTTCTGCAGAAACAATATTTTAGGGTTTAGAAACACATGCATATTTCATATATATCAGCAGGATATCAATCTCAGCAGCATGGCATACACAGTGGGAATATTGATTGCTGATGCAGTATTTCTCATCTCATACTACCATGGGTCTTTGTTTGTTTTGTAACCATATGAGTCCACACATTGTTGTATTTCTAGAGACAAAAAATAACCATGAATATTTGTTTACATTTATTATTACTGTCTCCCTACCTCCCCTTTCCTCCTTTTAGGCCATGCTGTTAAATGCTGTTTGCCTTCCTTGCTGTATAGCATGACTAATGTTGAAGAGCAAGCTCTCAGAGTGACTCCTGTTCTCATATGAAAGTATTTCAGAGCTGCACATCACTGGCAGCAGCAGCAAGCAATCCATGTTCAGCAATGTTTAACACAATGCTCACTCAGCTGTATGTCAAGTGGGAGACATGTACAGAAAACTATAACAAAGTTCCATAAAGAAACCTACTGTTCATTTCAAAACCAAAGATATGGTTGACATGCTTTCCAGAGTACCCGAACAGGTCTCAAGCTCGGCTAACCCTTGACATTCCACGTTTCGTCTGAGCTCAATTAAAAAATCATTAGAAAATCCAAAAATGATTTTTAATCAATGATAATATGGAATTTCTGTGGAATGTTTGGTGTATGGTGCCTGAAGCTACAGTCTGACACTTCGTTCCAGGGCGAGCGTGTCATCACATTTCCTCAGCTGTCAATCAAAGCTGAAGGGCAGATGTCACCATGCATTTAGAAGAACCATTGATTTTATACATAGTACCAACAATTTACCATCATTTTAATTTTCAATTTGCCTAATTCTCACCCTATTTTTTTTAAACAAAATAATAATAATAATAATAATTATTATTATTATTATTAGGGTTAGGTCATAATTATTATTAATAATAATAAACCTTTATTTATTCAGGGGTGTCCAACTGAGACCAAGGTCTCTTTTTCAGGGGAAGCCTGCTTACATTAAAATAACATTACAATACATTAGCCTACATTACAAACAATTACACACAATTTACAGTACACATTATAAGCAATTAAGACACGTACACTCCACAGATGACAGATCCTTTATCAAGGCCTTAAACCGATAGTCACAAGATAATCTAGCTTGAGTACTAAAGACCGATTTACAGAGCTCACACGAAACGTGGAACTTTAAAGGTTAGCCGAGCTTGGGACCTGCTCCAGTACTCTCCACCAACACTGACTCAACACTATCCTGGATTGACACCAACACAAGATTGACACCCCAGACACACTGTTTCAGAACTGTAGATATCTGATGACCAAAGTCCCGAGCACGAGCTCCAGGGAAGCAGATGGTTTCCGTTGGGCCAAAGCCCGAGGGTGGCTGAGACGCATTGGAGCATGATAGACCATCAGCGATCATTGAAGCCGTTGCTGGAGCTGGCACCAGGGGGATGGATTCAGCAGGGGGGAGAGATTCACCAGGGGGAGGGATTCACCAGCGGGAGGGATTCACCCAGCAGGAGGGAGACTTGTGGCCCTTCCGGGGCTGGAACGTCCGATTGCAGGGGGCAAAGCTGTTCGACAACTGGACCAGATCCTCTGGAACTGAGCGGGCACCTGGGAACATTGACCACTTCCCTGTCTAGATCCACACCGGGCAATGTGTGACCACTCGGCTGTCGAGCAAGCAGAGTTTCCCAGTGCATGGGAAGCACCCACAGCCATGGAGGTCAGTTCAGGGTTGGTAGCTGTCTGTTGTTCTCCCTTATCAGGCCATCCAGCAATATATCAGCAATATATCAGCAATCAGGCCATCCCTCTCTGTTATTTCATCATGAAGGTGTAAAATGTCGGCTTGAAGCTGTGAGATCTGTTCAAATTTACCGCAGACAAGCGTTTGCCCATCAGGGGTTTTGTCTTCCTCCAATTCCACTACCGTGAATATTTCACATATCCCAATTTTTTTAATTGCTACATTTCCAATGTCCATGCCCTGGTCCATTTCAGAGGACGAGTTTGCGGAAGCTTCTGGGCGAGATAGCGTGGACACTTAGCATTTATGGTAAAAACACTGAAATCAAAATCCAAAAACAACAACAACCGTTTGTGCATCACAACAAAATGAATGCGCAAACACCAAGATAAGAATCTGCCCTGATAACAAGCAATAACACGTCATGCATAATCAAGCTATTTCACCTTATTACAAGCAGATCGCATCCCAGCCCAGGCTTTACTTTATGATACAGGAATAATCAGTGCGAGATAAGGCCAGAGTAATCTATCATCAGACTCCTGGGCACTGGGATTTCCAGCAATGGGAAATGTAAGTTCTGCTCAGGGAAGACTATCCATCATTTAACATGCTAACTAGGCTGGGGTTTTTAACATGGAGATAATACAGGTGCAACTTTATCAGGTGGCCTCAGAGACCTCAGTAGAGTGCTGGAGGGGCTCCTCCTTTATCTGCGGCCTGGAGTAAACTGACCTTTGTGACTCAGAGAGAAAGTAGCTACCTGTTTGTCCCCCCAAGAAATTGTTTAACACCTCAGAGTCAGACAAATGTTAATCAACAAGATTACATGCAAAGGTGAATTTAAATGTTTAGTCATTAGTTTACTGTCTGGATAGGGCTGTCACCATCTGCATTTTACCTGATTTTGGCGTTTTGGTTATTTATTCTGTTTGATTATTTTTGCATCACTCAGCAACCAGGCATCAGTATTTGGTACAGATAGAACCATGACAGAACAAGACGTGTGTCTGTCTCTATTGGCAAACTGTGATAGTGAAGCATAGACAATCAACTGGTGACATTCAGCAATACCAATAGGGATAGAGATTACGCTCTGATTGATAAGAAAGATTTCAAGGACATTAATAATATTTCCAGCGCTGTATTATGAATATCTACTCACTTAGTGCTACTCAGTTTCATTGTCAACGGGCAGCAATATGAGCAGTACTCATAGATACTATTAGTTCTGTATGGACTAAGTATCCTAAAAGTCTGCCTCTATGGAAAAGATACCCCATGTCTGTCTCTTCTGCTCTCCCAAGGACACCGTACTGCAACCTGATCTATATTCTGGACAGGCTCTGTACTATATAAAGAAAGTGACGGGCCTTTGTAAGTCTACCTGCCCCACTTTCCTCAAGAACTTCCTGCAACTTCCTCCTACAATCATGGCTGAGATAAGAGGTGGAAAAGGTGAGCAAAGTCTATCCACAAATGCACTCCTTGTGAAAGATCCTCTTATGCATTCAAATAATGTTTTGGTTGTGCTATCCATCCATTCCTTCAGAATTTCATTTGAGAACATATTCAAAATGCAGATCTGTTATACAACCAACTGGGATAATAACAAGATAACAATGTCCTTTGCAAGCTAAAATACCTTGTTATGACCCCTAAATGAGGTAGGCTCTTAAATCATTCACAATAGATTATGAATCACTACAGTACATAAAATACAAATGTTATTATGTATTCCAAGATCAACAAAATCAACTGCTTTGATGTAAAATGGCTTCTTGATCTTTGGATCTGTGGTTCAAACAGAGAATGTTCATCATAAACACGCCGACACATTTGATCTTCAGAACGGGAACGTTCCTCACTGCAATAACTAGTTCATGAAGTGTCCTCCCCTGTTTTCCACTAGAATTCACTGAGGTGTCATCAAACATACCTGCACATACTTAATACTAGTTTTTGTTGTTACCCACCAAGCAAGCACAACTTGCAGGCCAGTTATAACTGTCGAGCTGTAATGTGTAGGTGCAGTCCATCAATGTTTTCCCTCTGCACTGGATCCAAAAGTCTTAACAGAATCCGATTGCCTGTCCACAGTGAAGCACAGAGCTATTGCCCCCTAATGAGGACAGTTGAGAAGCAATCTTGCCAGAGAGTGGAGAGCATTGTTCTGCGCATTCTCCGTTACATTCAATTTGCACCAGTTTCATCTTAATGCAACACCCTAGCTCCACCAGATTAGTAATAAACTGCTATACCAGGAGCTTAGGTCACAGACAACATTGATTGATTGAACCCAGTCAGGTACACAGCGAAAGATCTAGTTAATTTGCTATTTGCCTCTTTTCTAAGTTGCTGCTTGACATTTTCAACACAGCCATGCATCAGAGTATTGCTGCATCTGTCTATGTCTCATGAAAAGGAGAAAACGATAGCTAATGTCCAAGCCTGTCCCCTTAAGGCATGTCGGACTAAATGATCAAATGGTCCTTCTCTGATAGAGTGACCTCAGGTGTGTCACTGCAAGCCAAGGTCGTTACATTGAATGAACTGCACAATGCCACCTTCTCCCTGTCTGTGAAATGGTGAGGTCTTGGCACAGAGGGAAGTCAATGATGAGATAATGATGGAAAACAATATGACCTTCTTTCATCTTCAAAGGGTGAGCCCTTCTTGATGGGGACAGTTTGACTGGACTACAGTGTTGATATAGATTAGTCCTTATCTTTTGTTGTGTCAGTGTATATTTGCTATGAAGGAAGACATAACATAATTGGGTGACTGGTGATTGATATTGTATCTCCTTCTCTTTGTGTATCTTCTTGCGAAAAGGAACATTCACTGAAAGATGAAGAATTGTTGAGAGTACATCACAGGTCAATGGATCTTATCAAGCCATACTGTGGAGCTAGTTCCTTGCACCAAATTATAATTGACAAAATACTCCACTTTATAAAGTGAAAGCTCTTTAGGTCAGAAAGTTAGGGCACCATGTGATTTAGAACTCACATCAGGTAAGGCAGTTCCACTGATTCATATTCCAAGAATGCACGATGACTCATCCTTTTAAATGAGAATCCCTCCAGAAGGATTGTTTTGTACCCCAGTCAAACTTCCCTGACAGTGCTTTCATTTGAATCTGATTTGCATTGGGGGTTCTATTTGTACCTGGAAACTTTCCAAGCCAATCAGGATCAAACATTTTTCAACAATTTGGTTAGCAAATTAAGCTCTCACTATCTATCTAATTAAAAGGCAAGAGTACTGTATGTACACAAAGCTTAAACCCAATCCTAAGGGAGATGGCACTTTGCAGTTGACCAGATGTGTGGGCTGCTTTCATCCTTTTCAACACTCCACAGTGAGAGATGCCATATCTCGCCTCAGCGCATAAATATCCAATCTATGGCTTTGCCCCCATCGACAGGCAATAGAGAAAAAGGAAGAACAAATGCTTTGCTGAAATTAGTGCACAAACAAGTATAAAAGCCATAACTTTGCTTCATTTTAATTGCATCCTTTTCGTCTTCAGCTTCAAAAGACCACTGATTGGCGGTGGTCCTTTGATCTAGTCCCTCTCCCTGATTTCAGTTCACCTCGGTGGAGCAGGCTTCAACTTGGCGCCAATGTCTGTTTAGAGATATAAAAACATATTTTGTTATTAGCATTATTGTGCATGCAGGCTACAAGTTTGCTGTAATATGTCCGTGATTCTTTGAAATCAAATCAAATCCCATTGCCATCTGTGTTCTCCCACCTGACCTTGACTTTTGATAGTAAACATTATGTTGTAAATTAATCTACTGTAGAGGTAATCTAGTAGATTACAACAATGAACATGAAGAGGCTTGTGGGAAGGCACCTGACAATATGTAACCATGTGAGCTGAGAGACCGTCCAACAGTAACTCCTGTATGCTTTACTCATTTGGCTTTGTTGTTTGCCAATTTTGATCAGAGTTTTTCCTTTGGGTTAATTTTTCTCCCTCAAACTTCTCCCATCCCCACAGAGAATTGTCAAACATGGGTGGTAAGCTTACATGAGGCAGAAACACAGATGTTTTGCTGTGATGGTCCAAGAAGTTCATCAACACTTAATGACTCTACAAATAATTAAAACCAGCTCTGTGAAGCAAGTAATATGCCTATAGATAGAGCCACCTGAGCAGTTCCAGTGCTTTCATTTAATGCCACTTAAGATACAATTAAGGAGTAGAATCGTTGGTAAGGCAGCAGAGCTCAACATTTACGCTGAGTTTGACATCAAGCACCATCAGGGGAAAAATAAAGCACACCGAAGCAGAGGAGCATGCTGGGAAGACAGCCATTGGAAAGCATTACCTGACAGAAAAGCAATACTTAAAGCCTTGTTTTGTACAGCTCTGTCATGGCTTACTCTTAATACTGATCCTAGAACAGCATATAATATACCTTATCAGCCTCAACCAATTTGGTGTAAAAATGAATATTCTGGTTCAAGATCAGTTGTAATGGTGGAATGAACATATATGCAAAAGGGAATTTTAACCAGATCTAAAACACAACCAATGTGTAGCACCTATAGGTGGTAGCCATTTTGTCAATTTTGTGCCAGAATACCCACCACACACTGTTTAAAATGACTGTGTTATAAACATCTATGGTGCATGATATGTTTCCCCTTATTACTTTGAGGCATTGGAATATAGAATAGTACATCAGTTTATTCAAGCTGACTCTTATTAAGATATTGATGATAGTCTTGAAAAGTTAATCAATATCAAAAAGTAAAGATCTAGTTTTTACTGAGACAAACTTCCTTCCTTCAACGGTGTTGCTTCCTTTCCCTCATCTATTTCAATTAATGAGTATATCTCCATTTAATTGAATGCTAGTCAGGGCTGCCTTCAATACATTTTGAAAAGAGAAAGCCTGCCAAAACCCAAAGTAATTAAAACAAAAATAAAACATGATGGTCTTCTAAAAGCGATGCCTTTAATGAACAAAAAGACTAATTAATTGCACTGTGTCAAGGAGTGAACTCTCAGTGAATTATGGATGAGAGGGCTGGCTGGCATAGGGAATAATGGGAGATATAATAGGTGAAGACAAATATACATTGCAAAATGATCCCAATTAGTGGTGGGGCTGGTCATGTTTGTTTAAACCCACTATAGAGTCAGATTTGTGATGTTAACCCCTCTGATCACAGATTAGCACAATGCTACTTTGTAGCATGACTTTCATTGTAGCCTGATGAGGGTGTCGCTGGTGCTGGTAAGTTTCTCAAAACCAAGCAAATTCACAAACACGTGTCTCTACTCTTCTACAACATGCCATTTACATCCAAAATAGAGATTTGGTTAAAAAAACTCTCAGCGGGCAATCATGTGAACACAGGCTAAAAACCCCAGCAGAAATACATCCTTTTGATATTATAAAGCAGCCAGTATAGTGATATTTATGTGTGCACATAGGATGTTGTGATTATCCAACCTTTTTCCGCAATGTTATCTTCCATTTTGTGTGGCTCGAGTGGTACTTCACCACTTCACCTCCTCACTTCTCTCCCTATTGCTCTAGTCTAACAAAATGGAATGTAACATTGCGGGAAAAGTTCGGATCGCCAGTATTTTTTATGTACGTCCAAAGACCTGCATCACTATACTGCAAGCGTTGCAGTTTAAAAAAGTATTTCTGTGTTTTTGGAGCCTTTGTTCACAGTTGCACGGCCGCCTACATTGCGTCCAACAAACCCTGAAGAGGGTATTGATACCATTTACACCAGAAAATGTGAACTAACCCTTTAACTGCATAATCGTCACAGGGCAAGTAGCCACCGTGTCTCTATGTGGGACAGAATGCAGTGACGCATAAGAATATATTCCACTGCCACTTTTGTTCACTTGCAATGAAACACTGGAGCAACTGGATATTGAGCCTGGTGGCAGTATTATGTTTGGAGGAAAAGTCACTGGAGCGAGTCTACAGAGATCTTTACAGAAATGTTGAGCAGAAAACCTGTAGGTTAAGAAGAGCCCAGAGATGGAGCAGCCTGCTGCACCAGGGAAGCTTGTTTGCAGATGGTACCTCATTGCCAAGGCCGCCACGTATTCCACTGCTATGCCTCAGCACTTGAATGAGCGCTTGATTTCCTCACTCTTTGCCTTCAGAATGTCAAAACTGTCAGTTCAGTTTTTTCATCTACACGAAACAGAACCAGAGGAAAATAAAACATGGAAATGAAATAGTTTTTACTGATGATGGGTTGCATTTGGAAGCTGACTGATGGGTTTTATTTTGTGAATGTTGTCTGTATGAGTGGTTCATGTTCATTCATGGCATTGGTGTGTTTATGACAAGTAAACGTACCTCTTCTTACTGATTCCATTCATATTTATTTAGGTTTTAACTAGTTCATACTTCCTAACCTTCCATTATGCATACCTACAGTACGTTGTATGTGCCTGTATGTTCATGAATTTCACATTTAGGCTACCCTTTCTCACACACACTGACAGTATATTTGTGATGTATAAATACAAATATGTACCAAAAATAAAAACTGTGCCCATGCTTTTGACCACATGAAAGGTTCAATGCACCCAGTGCACCAATGGTTCCCCCCACTGCCATCACCGTCCTCCTGGATGTGACGTGGCAGTGGATCTTACTGTGCCCATGACAGCTGTGTGATGGCATCACACCAGGGTGCCCAGGCTCGATCCACTTCAAGAGACAGAGCTCACATACTCCCCTCAAAGGGAGAGACAGGGGCCTGACACTACATACCTTTGAGAGGCTGCTTCACTCCCTCCCCAAACTCCATCTGGGACATGATTGAGGACGCCTCTGGACGCAAAGAGAAATCATGATTGAACTATATATGGTCAAATGACAACACTGTGTAATGGCCCAACATACCAGGGGAGAGAGGCAACATATGTTAGATTAATCACTTTGCCTTATCAGCGCTACATTATGCATGCACTTTCAGATTGTCTCAGACAAAGGCCTTTTGGTCATGTGTAATTAGAATTGGTCAAATTTGTGACGATTGTTAAGATGTTGCAATTAAGCACCAAGCAAAACTATATTTGAACACAAACTAAAATTGAAAATCAATAAATATTTATTGAATTATTAATTTAGAAAAATTAATTTAGAAAAAAAACAGCTACTCTTTGCATACAACAAATGTATTCTTTCCACACGTCTCCCTGCTGTATTGTCTGTAACACACCCGTTATTCCACGTTAGATGCCATGAGGCGTATACTGGTGTGCTGAGTGGTGGCAAAAGCGTCACAGAACATTACAACCCCATCACATGCTCACCATGCCTCATTAGGGTCTACACTTCAGACCCAACACACACACACACACACACACACACACACACACACACACACACACACATCACAGCTAGGCTATATATGGATACTTTTCACCTCTCAGATCAAATAGCTCATGTGTGATTTTCCTGCTTCTATGTACTTGATCATACTGAGGACCGCTAAAAGGAACTCATGTCATCATTCATTTTTGCTTATGACACATCTCTTCCCACTGTATAAATGGCAATATGGCGCAACTTGGTTAAACTGCAGCATTGATACAGCCTATGATAAACGCATTATATACGCTGAATGTGTGAGTTTTCTCATTCTTCGCAGTTTAGATGGTGCTCTTGGTCTGATGTGTTTTAGGTCAAACAAGTTTTTTCCATGTTCTATGAATACTGAGATAATTCATAACATATGCCTTTCAACATTGCAACCATTGTGATTTGTTCAGACACCAATAAATGTAATGTTCTAGCTGATAACTAGACAAGGAGAGTGTGCCTTCAACTTAAATTTTTCAAACATAGCACTGTCAGCACTATTGAACACCACTCTGGGGGTACCCAAGTGATATAAAAAAATAGTTAAGCATACTTAATTTGAGTATTTTTAGTTTATACTAAAAATACATCCCTCGTCCTGTATGCGGGTGGGTTCTCCTGTCGTGCTGTGTTTTGTGTTCCCGTCTACGTCTTCTCCTCTCACTCTCACTGTCATACAGGTGTCTGTCCACGATTGGCGTGTCAGTGCCATCCGTCATCACTCACGCACCTGTTCCGGACCAATCAACCGTCCGTCCGTCTATTTAAAGCCCCTCCTATCCTCTGTTTGGGAGTCGTTGTCTGTCGTGTTTTGTTTGGTGTCTATTGATGAAAGCCAAGCCACGTGCATATTTAGCTGTTTCTTGTTATGTTTCAAAACTATACACAATATAGTGTTTTGTTTAGCTGCTTCTTGTTATGGTTTAAAACTATACACGATATAGTGTTTTGTCTTGGTAAAGCTATACATCGTATAGTGTTTTGTTTCAGTTTTTTTTACACGCAGGGACAAGGGGATAGGTAAGCTGCCCATGGGTTTACTTTGCATCATGTAGCCATATCTCTGTTATAAACACTAGGCTAGGAACGGGTGCACCCATGTGTTTTCTTTAGTAGATCTTGTGTGGTTAGGTAGCCAGGACTTTCTTTTAATAAGTTATTTTCTTTGGCACCGTTCACAGTCCCCATGGTTCCCTTGTGGCGATCATTTGTTTGGACAATAAATATTCTTTAATTTTAGTCCTGGTTCATAGCATTTGTTTTGCAACGCACCAACATTCAGCAGTCTCGCTGTATTGTGTTAGGCCCTTAGTTTATCCTAGAGGGTCTCCATTTTCATTGCTTCTTTTTAATATGCAGATAGCAAGTTTCCAGTTGTTCATACAGGCCTGACTAATCCCTGGAGTGGAAACGTGCCATGTCAACATTAGATAACGATGAGTTGATAACATCACAATTTCACTTGTTACATGGTTATCTAGCTATTTGCTTCTTTTCAAAGCTGCTTGTTTAGTTGTGAATGTAGTGTTCTGCATAAGTAAAGGGACAGTGAAGCATTCTTTGTTTGGCTCTATACTCCCAAACTTTTGAAATCAAACAATTACTATGAGGCTAAAGTATAGTATATATATATTGTGGGGGGACATGCAGCGTTCGGCCTGTAGAGGAAGCTACAGGACCGTGGCCAGGGTTGTGTCGGCGAGGCTTCGTTGCACACCTGTTGCAAATAAAGCCTCGTTGACTAGTGCTTAAGATGTGTGTGCCTCTGCTTTTTCAGGAGGTCGGCTGGGAACAGCGGAAAAGGAGCGAGAGGAGATACGACGGCTGAAAAGTCGTGGGTCCACTACTAAGAGCTGAAAAGCCAGAGACTGTGTCATAATAAAGGGGACTAAAAATCCCTCACTAAAGATACTGCGTCTGCCACTGTGCCCCACGTTGGGCGCCAATGTAACAAAGTCCGTTGTACACAGAGGCAGACGCAGACCCACGACTTTTCAGCCGTCGTATCTCCTCTCGCTCCTTTTCCGCTGTTCCCAGCCGACCTCCAAATATAGCCGAGTCCAAATATACACTCACCGGCCACTTTATTAGGTACATCTGTTCAACTGCTCGTTAACACAAATATCTAATCAGCCAATCAAATGGCAGCAACTCAATGCATTTAGGCATGTAGACATGGTCAAGACGACCTGCTGAAGTTCAAACTGAGCATCAGAATAGGGAAGAAAGGTGATTTAAGTGACTTTGAACGTGGCATGGTTGTTGGTGCCAGACGGGCTGGTCTGAGTATTTCAGAAACTGCTGATCTACTGTGATTTTCATGCACAACCATCTCTAGGGTTTACAGAGAATGGTCCGAAAAAGAGAAAATATCCAGTGAGCGGCAGTTCTCTGGGCGAAAATGCCTTGTTGATGCCAGAGGTCAGAGGAGAATGGCCAGACTGGTTCGAGATGATAGAAAGGCAACAGTAACTGAAATAACCACTCGTTACAACCAAGGTATGCAGAAGACCATCTCTGAATGCACAACACGTCAAACCTTGAAGCAGATGGGCTACAGCAGCAGAAGACCACACCGGGTGCCACTCCTGTCAGCTAAGAACAGGAAACCGAGGCTATAATTAGCACAGGCTCACCAAAATTGGACAATAGAAGATTGGAAAAACGTTGCCTGGTCTGATGAGTCTCGATTTCTGCTGCGACATTCAGATGGTAGGGTCAGAATTTGGCGTAAACAACATGAAAGCATGGATCCATCCTGCCTTGTATGAACGGTTCAGGCTGGTGGTGGTGGTGTAATGGTGTGGGGGATATTTTCTTGGCACACTTTGGGCCCCTTAGTACCAATTGAGCATTGTTTAAACGCCACAGCCTAGTATAAACGCCACAGCCGAGTATTGTTGCTGACCATGTCCATCCCTTTATGACCACAGTGTACCCATCTTCTGATGGCTACTTCCAGCAGGATAATGCGCCATGTCACAAAGCTCACATCATCTCAAACTGGTTTCTTGAACATGACAATGAGTTCACTGTACTCCAATGGCCTCCACAATCACCAGATCTCAATCCAATAGAGCACCTTTGGGATGTGGTGGAACGGGAGATTCACATCATGGATGTGCAGCCGAAAATCTGCAGCAACTGCGTGATGCTATCATGTCAATATGGACCAAAATCTCGGAGGAATGTTTCCAGCACCTTTTTGAATCTATGCCACAAAGAATTAAGGCAGTTCTGAAGGCAAAAGGGGGTCCAACCCGGTACTAGCAAGGTGTACCTAATAAAGTGGCCGGTGAGTGTATATAGACCATGAACTGTACTTTGATTTGATTTGGAGGACATGGCAATTACCATGCAACTCAGTAACTCATTGAGCAGGTCAACTGCCAAGCAAGGTGGCCCGTTGGGCTTCTGACTTTTATATGAGGCTGAATAACATACCCTATCATATCCTATCTTGGCCTTAACCCTGAGGATTCCAATTGGCCACAGCTGTAGATTCGCAATCCTATGGGCTAAAGATACTATGTTTTTTTCTAGATGTTTGACAATCCTACTGGTTGTACTCGTTTTTTTTTGCTTGGACATATAAAACTTTAGGTACAGCGATCTAAAGACAACAAATGTTGTCTTAAAAATGAATGCATTCATACAAATTAATGCTAACACTTCATTCTCACACTAAGATCAAATTATTTATAGCTTTTATGATAATGTAATAAATTAGATTTTCTCTTTTTATTTATTTTTTTATTTTAACTTTTTATTTTACGGTATGGTTGGCAACTAAATACACATATTTGAGGGATAGTAGGCAATACGTGTAGGACACTATAAAAACTGTAAAATTAGCAACCGAAGTCAATGTGCACAAGGTCAGTTTTAGCTTGCCACAAATACTGCAACACTCTGCAGAGGCACAAATGAATTGCAGCATCGTCACATGCAATATATTTGGCTCCATCTGTATACTGAAGTACGCATTTAAGGACATGACAACCAAGTATATTTTTTGTAAGTATACTACAAGTAACATTTAAAGTACAAGAACTTTTTGTTTATACTAAAGCACACATTTAATTTAATTAAAGCATACTTTTAGAAGGCAGACAGAAGTACAAAGTCAGTACAACTTTAGTGTACTTTAAGCAAGTAAAGAAAAACAATATTTATGCTTTTAATCTATTTGTAATACACTAAAAGGATAAGTTAGGATTTTTTGTAGTAGCTGTCAGTGCAGTAATATAACCTGATACACCAGAAATGTGAACTGTTGCACATGTGGATGCAGAATAAATAGCCCTACAGTCTGGTTTTGCAAGGAACCATAATTCAGAAAAAAAAAAAAACAACTGTCCCACAGATCAGAAACACTCTCTGGGAGGTAGGCGTGAATGTGTCAGAGACTACCATCTGCCGAATATGTCATCAGCCGCACTACAGAGGCTTCACTGCAAGGTGCAAACTACTAGTTATCCTCAAATAGGATGGTTTCCTAAAAAGTACCTAAAAAAGCCTGCAGAGGTCTGGAAAAAGTTATTGTGGACAGACAGACGAATATTATCATGGACCAGAGTGATTGCAAGGATTGGAGAAAAAAGGATCTGCCCAAGATGTACAGCATACCACCTTATCTGTGAAACATGGTGGAGGGGGTGTTATGGTTTGGGCATGTAAAGCTGCCACTAGAACTTGCTAACTTGTCTTAATTGATGATTGTAACTGCTTACGGAAGCAGCAGACTGTATTCTGGAGTGTACAGAAACATCTTGTCTGCTGGCGTACAAGCAATTGAGAACAAGCCTTTGCCTATTAAGTTACTGATTCACAATCTAACTCTGTTTCCCGTCAGCCTGACCTAGGGCATGAGTGAGTGTACTGTATGTATATGTTTATAGTGTCATCACTGAAGCCTAGAGAGCATCTTTCAGATGGAACTAAGGAAGTGTACAACCCCTGAAACGCCACACATTGATGCTTGCACAACAACAATCCCATCTGCACTAACAAGATAATTAAACTGTCCTGACAGCCCAGAATTGCGCAGCTGCTTTCATTGTGTGGTGAGCAGTGCACAAATGGCTGGGGAAGAGAAACAACGTACAGTGGAATGAGGGGTAAGGGAAAGATGAAAGATGTAACTGTACAGAAACCCTTACATGTCAAATGACTCATGGAATCATCATGGATATTGTATTCCTATTGGTATTCAATCGCTCAATTGATTAGAAGTTATTTGCAGTGTGCATTAGTAATGGAGAAAGAGAGACAGACAGACAGACACAAAGAAAGAAAGAGAGAGAGAGAGACTCAGGTGTCTGAATGATCAGGGTGTGACAATTGGGTCAAACTGAGAGGGTAGTTCAGGGTCATGCTACAGAAGAAGGTGACACATTGTAATAGCCACTCTTTCACTCAATAAAGGAGAGTCATACTCTTGTCTTAAAGAAGTGAATGCACCCTCTGTGTGTGTGTGTGTGTGTGTGTGTGTGTATCTACAGTCAAAGGAGAGAATGAGGCCTATCAAAGATGATGCTGACAAAATATTGAGTCATCTGTAGGGTTGAGACAAACGGAAGCGTGTTCTTGGAATACCACTGTCGCCTTTCAAATTAATGGTCCATGAAACTGAAATTTCAAGTCTTCCTTGGCAAACACAAGGTTTTCCCTCACCATTACCAAGGATGATCAGCCTTTGCACTTATTGAGTATTTCTGATGGGCTGACCATCACTCTTGGCTATTTCATGCACAGAGCTCTCAAAAAGGGTGACTAAACCAGATGTGGTGCTGTGGAGGTTTGGCTTTATACACTTCTACAATTTGGCAACTCTACTATATGAAATTAGAGAGTTAAAAAGTGGCAACAGAGGGATGATCCTAATACATTGCAATCCACTGACAATCCACTTCACTATGGACACGTTTCACTTTGTAATCCCATTAGAGTAAGTAAATCAACCAGTCGTTTCAAAAAAGGTTTTATTTTTTAGGTGAAGGGGTGGCTTGCATGCTCTTCCATGCTGGATTTCTAATTGATCTTGTTTTACATTGCAAATGAGTCATTCATATTAGTGTTGGCCCCCTCTCAAAGGGAGGGCGCAGTGGTCTTATCCCACCGCTGCAGAAATTCATTAGCATTGCACAGAGAGCAAATCCTGGCAGCATTCAACACAGCCATGCAAATGTGAATGAATAGCTAATGTATCGTGGCAAGGATGTTTGTTTGTTCTATGTTGGGGATTTCCAGGGGAACATATTCCATAACTACACACATTTTGTGTCATTGTTGTTTCCATTTTTGGAAGCACTTTTACACATACAAATACTGTTTTAATGAAACATTGAGTACTGCACATTCATATTTTGACTAGGATATTGTTAAGTGCATTTTGGTTATCAAATACTGTATCACTCCAGAAGTATTGCTGGTAACCTTTAGTAAGGGGGACACTTATCGACTAAGCTACTAATTTGTAGCTTATACGTGTTTAATAAGTTGCTAATTAGGCATTTTTTTAGTTTAACTAGTGTTATGAATAGCTCACCTGGGGAAGCAGGTAGTTGAGGCCAGGACCCGCGGCAGAAGTGGCAATGATGAAATGGTTAAAACGTCAGTGTAAGGGTTGGTGTGGACGCCGTGTTATTCTCATGTTATTAGTCATTCATTAGGTCTTTATTCAGTGGTTTCTTATTCTCATGTTAATAGTCATGTAGTGGCTGGCCAGTTAGATGTGATTTCAAAAACCCTCCGATCACTGGCTCGCATCTGGGGATTGAACCAGCGACCTTGTAGTTACTTGCTAGTCTCCCTAAGCTCAAGGCCAACCTTGCCCCCAAAAACATTGTTGTGTGGGTGTTTGTCTTGAGGGGCTGGGTAGAAAGCAAACATTTTTAAGCTACAAATGAGTGCCTAATGTGTGTCACTGAAATAACGTGTTGCCGTATTGCTATAAAGCCTAATTTACCTTGTCTTTGATCATTTCAAACATCACCTAAATCTAATATCCATCATCACGCCATAGACACAATTTAGCACTATATATGTGATGGTGTTGATTCAAATAAGGTTGCCATGTTCACAACACTGGCATTGGCTTGTGGTTTCATTGGAAGTGGCATTCACTACAAGAGTGATCCTACATCTAGAAAAAAGGCTGAAAAGGACCCATCCATTTTCTACATGATTACAACAATGCCTGGGAGACCTGACGCAGAGGCAGCCCATTGTTTCACAGGAGTGAGATGCGTGCTGGTGTAGTGCCAGGTCAGGGCTGGATGCTCAGTTGCTGCCATTGCTAGTGATCATGAGCCAATAAGGCCGCTGGCAGTGGGATCTTGCAGAGACCATGAGGTGTGAATAAAAGCCTTTCCACCTCATTAACATATCAGGAGCTGAGCAATTCTGGACCTGCAAATAACTGTTGGGCCAAACCGCTGCTATGGTTGTTGAGTAAGAACTGAGGAAGACATGTTCAATTGTGGAGCAGCTTAATTCTGAATAATCAGAGTGAACTTTTGGCATGCTTGGTTCCAAATGAGCAATGAGCGATGGCTCAGACTTTAAGCTTAAAGCAATTAAATGGAAATCCATACCAACACCTCCCTCGTAACGTTAGCGATGCTAAATAATTACCATTTCCCTCCAAATGGATGGCTATTTTAAGACTAGCTCCAAACATGAAGTCAAATGACTCCTGACATTTCTACTCCAAAACACCACTTTTAACAGAGACAATCAGTGTGCACAGCACTGCTAGTAATCAGCCTCTCAGTATGAGAGAGTTATCTACTGATGTCACATCAACTAGGAAACGTTAGCACTTCATACTACTACCACAAGGATAGGACCTGTGGCATGGCAGACTGGTAATGACTTTGAGGTCCTGGAATACTCTTTCATATAGAATTTGGAGGATGTTGTAGCTTCTTTATTCGTGTTTGAAACACCCGTCTGCTGTGGTCATTGGATATGACATGTTGCTCTTATAGCTCTCCTTAACAGACATACAGTAGAAGCATGTATCCTGTCAGCTCACCTAGGACATTAAACATACCTCAGTCTTGCCTGACACCATCTTTCCTCACTTATCATTTGGCAGATATTTAACAAAAACATACTGTACATATCATTAACATCCAACAACATACATTGCCAGTATTATTCAAAAACATATTTATCATTATGAAGTTTTCTTTTTTTTCTTGTTCATCGTACCAAGCTTATGACAATCCAATAACATATGTGTTGCCACTTTCTGTTTTATCATGGAGCAAATATTTTTGATAGTATATTAGTTAAAGGTACAGATTAAATCAAACTACTTATGCATAGTGTGAGTAAAAGATTGACAAACGCAAACCTTTTTTTGTAGCATAAAAGCACACAAAATGCATACTAAACCCCCACAAGATCTGTTTTTCTTTCTAGATTCTTCACCAGTAAAAAAACAAGTCCTGATTTGCTGTTGTTTGCTTTTCACATTTGACCCCACAGTACTGGCAAATTACAGTATCATGGTTGGGTGAGAACTCTTCCAAAAGGTAGCAACGCTCTGAGGTGAGCAAAACGTATACATAGAGGGCATAATACTTCAGAGAAGAACTAGATTATTGTGCAGTGACTTGGCAAGCCTGCACTCCAAATGCCTCAGCAATCATAGCTCAATAGACCTGAATTATATCATAAAGCCATATGCTCTGTACTCTAACAGTATGACTATGTAATTCTGAGCATTAATTGAGTAGGTTTAATAGGTTGCAATCTCCCTACTCTGATTTCAACATACAATTATGTGTTAAAAAAGTTTTACTTGTGTACCCACCCGACTCTCATATGAATTTAATGCACTGAGGAGGGAATTTGTTGCAGCTCTTTGCTCATGCTTTAGAGAGCTTTTGGCTGGTAACCTCTCTTTGGCTGGCAACCTGAGTCCCTGGTTGCTCCACTGGCAGTTGATGTACTGCATAGAACTACTGTATCAACCTGCACCAGGCATATGGGTTGCAACATAGCGTCTGCCACTCTTTTTTTCTGATAGCTTTGCTACCTTTGACTGTCACAATTACACTGAGTTGCAAAAAAGTTGCTGTATCGTCAATTAATTTAGCTAATAATCAAGGAGGGTGGATTTGAGTCTTCTGAATAATGCATATGTGGAGTGTGAGTGTACAGCCAGTCAAGAACCTCCTCTTACTGAATAACGTTGGAAAACAGCACTTCACCAGAAAGCTAATTCAGCGCTGCGCTCTATTCATTTTTGTGCTTCAAACTAAATCAAATATTCTTCTTCTATATAAAAATGTATTGAATTTTTTGTTCATCTCCTTCATCACCATGTTTTGAAATAAATATAAAACGGCTGAATGTACATGCATGAGTGTGCATAATGTAGTGACTGTGTACATCGGTGTATGGCTACAGGTGTGAAATGTTGAATCTTGATTTAGAAGCCTTATGAGCTGTACAATAGCCCCAAAATATCAGCTCTAATCCAGCCATCCCATGCCTTCTCATGCCTGACAGTGCTGCATGAACCTTGCATTCTTTATCCTTCCCAATAGTCTCCTCCATTCCATACAGTACCAGTGTGCTGAATTTAGATTGTATATGCAGGAACAGACACCAACCAGAAGCCCTATCCTCACCACAGCTACAATACATATGAGAGAGAAAGAGTGTGACCATGAATATATTACACCTTACAAGTCATCATTTCCCTAATTTAATGATAACCAACTACTGTACATAACTACAGAGGACAATTCTCATCATTTGGGTAAATGTTTTTGAATATGACCAGACATATTTTCGATAAAACCAATAATTAAATAAGAAGTAAACATTCAGTTCATCCAATAATTTTCTGTATATGCTGAATGAAAGCCACAGAAATGTCCTGTGATGCAGCAAAGCACATTGTTCCCTCCTAGTTTTGGCTATAGTGCTGACATGTTGACCATTCTGACACGTAGAAATGGAGTGTGCACGTGTGATCCGGGTAACAGTAACCTAATGTGACAATGACGGATCTCCCACCCTCTGATCTCCCTCTAGCCTTGTCTATCATTTACATGCATGGATGATGACACATACCATGACACACATGATGACACATATCACACACAGAAATACAGTGACTTGTTAACATTATACATGTTGCCTACATGCAAAGTGATGAATCTCTGGAGAAAACATGAGAAAATCATGTGATTGAATCATAGTTGTTGTATGGCAACATGAAGGCTGTGAAAGTTATTCTGTTTACACAGACAGCTGACAACACAGTGGTACCACCATCGTCAGAGAGGGAAAACTCAGAGGACTTCCAGGTCCCATATGTCAACCATTAAAACATGTGCATGCATAAATCATTACTATCAGAGAGACACAGCTTAATATCCTCATTCCTGTGAGGTATGTATCTTCACTAATTCTCAAGTATCATGCCAAGACTCAGAGGTACTATATGTTTTCTCTGTAGAGAATCTATTTGTATGATGGCGTTTGATGATAATCAGGTCCAACAGTCCCTGCACCATGCTAACAGCTGGATTCTGGATCAAACAGCAGTAAACAAAGATGCAGCATGGATTTGAAAGCCTGACAAATGGAGCAACCAAGGGGTTTAGAAATAGACATGCTTATGTTCCATCGACCAGATTAGGGTAGAATGGCTCAAAGCACTGTTGAAATCAGACTGTGCAACAAAACCATTCAACTGTTTACACATCTAACATTCTAACCGGCATGCTTGTGAGAGCCTGAACCATTAGACAGGCTTTTGCAAAGAACATAGACCTGTTTATGTTTAGATTCATTCAAACATTAGGTACCATATCTAAATCATTGGAAACAGTACAACATCATCAACAACCTTTAGGTGAGATACATTTGGCCCTCATAAATCATGCTTTGGATATAAGCAGTGTATTAATATACTAATACATAATTAAAATTAATAGGTATGCATTTTCATAGGACATGCAAAGCTGTCCAAAAGGAGATTGCGTTGTCTCTGAAACCTTGAACCTTTGTTTTAGATATATTTCATGTGTGAACTTGCTAAGCTAGCTTCAGTACAGGCAAGAGGGAGCGGTTGCGGTACCAATGCAACTCTGTCAACCTTCTGCTGAAATCAGGCTTACCACTCCTGTCCATATGTCACATCAAAGAGTGTACTGTAGGTGTATGTTAGATGCTTTACTTTCAGGGACCAACGGGTAACCTGTAATCTCTCTGAGTAAACAGCATTTGGCTGCCTCAATCCCTGCACAGCATTTTGATCACACTCCACTGACAGGGAACACCTGTGGACAACTACAGAAGATAAGAGTTGTCAGACGTGGCGAGGAGCGGGACTACCCCTGAATACAAATGCTGGAGGACAAATAACGTCTCAAGGTAATTCTATTCCAAGGTCCTCTGGCGACAGCAGCTGAGAAATTGTAATTAGCTCAGATAATGTGGATGATTAAATCAAACCTGACACAGGTAATCTTTGAGAAAAGGGTATGGAGCGATATTTGTGACACCAGAAATTGAATCTGAATTCAATAATTGAATTTGTTTTGCTTGAATTGAATCATTGAACGCATAAAATGAATTTGAATTTAATAGTATTTAATTTGAAATTGTTGGGACAACTGTACAAATCTCTCATACGACGCCATGAAAACAGAGACGATTTGACTAAAATCCTGCATTTGTCACCCATTATTTTAAGGCTATTTACAGTTAACTGATTGAATCTCTGTAAGTTCACGTTTTGCATAACTTACAATTGTATGTTTTCATCGGATAAGTTAGCTCCTGCCTGCAGTCACCGGGCTCATCTCTCCAGCTCCTTGTAACGATTAGGAACCCTAAAAAATCAGTTTGCTTTGCATTTTAATATAGAAAATTGGCTCACAAACATATTGAATTTTTTAGAGTTTTTCTTGTCCCCTTGGAGAACGTTGGGGGGCCTTTGTGAGGTAACAAAAAGAACTACCCGGATGTACTGACTGCATGTACTGACTTATTGAATGCATTAATTAGGTGCGCCTGCTTGAGCAAGTCCAACTATTGTTGTTCGACATACTTATTAGGTGGGCTTGCTTAAGCAATTCTAGTTACTTCCAATCATTTAAAATAACGTATTCCTATGACTTAAAAGCAGGTGTGTGTGTGTATGTGTGTGTGTGTGTGAAGGAGGACTCCATGAGCAGCTGGAGGTGGTGCTCCAGGAGGCTGGAGACTCCAATGACCAGAGATCTGGTTTGTACCAGGGAACCTCCTGACCAAGCATGTGGTCCAGAAGCATCATCAGCCCACCCTGAGGTAAGCCTCTGAGTTACTGCTAATTCACAGTACTCATTTAAACTGAACTATAGATTGGATGCTAAATGCTAGAGAGAAGAAACAGTAACAACATCAGAACTTGTCTGTACCTTCAGCTGCAGCAAGCATCTCTCAGCCTCTGGTTCCATTGCTGGCAGGAAGGCAGGAGTGCAGGAGAGAGTACAGACGCTCCACAAACCCACCAGGTTGATAACAGGAAACACAGAAGGAGAGAGCAGAGAGTCATATGGACTTGTCAACAAAGTCACCCTGTAAAAGTGTTCAGTAGAAGAACAGTGAAAGAACTGTACTCACCACCACCAGGGGTCTCCCCACCATCACCCCAAACAGAACCAGCTCATAGAGGATGTCTATGATGTTGACATGGCCGATCTAACAAAAGACAAACACATTTAGAACAAAATAGCAATGATATTAAAAACCTAATACAGGCTAATACAGTCACAGGTAATCAATGTGAAACTATTAAGTGAATGAACTAACCTGATGTTCTGCAAGCTCCATCTCAATGTCAACCTGTTTGGAGGGATCACTCAGGTACCCAACAAGGTCGTCATAGGCACGGGGTGGAATTACTCTGGGTGGAACTGAGCAGGGTCTGGGAAAGGGGGGGAAAATGGTGAGACACTGTCTGACAGAAGACAGCAGAGAGAGAGCACACAGAGAAAGGGTGGTTGACTCCTTGCGAAGGCCTGGCGCAGGGTGGTGACCCTCAGGGCAATGTCCCCAGTCCTCTTGGTCGTCAAGTAGAGGCTGTGGGAGAGAATGGAGCATGTAAACCAGTGGAGTTACTAAGTGATAACATGGCAAAGGCTTACCAAGAGACAGAGTACTGTATGATAACACCCCACACTGTAAACCTGAAAGGGGTAAACAGGAAATAAGGTACTCAAAGAGGAACTCATAGTAGCAGAGGAACCGCTCTCTCCTCAGGAAGCAGGTCCTCCTCCGAGCCCTGCAACAACAACAACAAACATCCAAAGTCAAGCATATGGAGCAGTAACCAGTGCTAAGACATTCAATATGACATCTAACGTTTTAAAAAAAAAAAAAGGTTTGTGTGTGTGTGTGTGTGTGTGTTAAGTTTGACCTCATAGCAGTTCTGGCCCTGTGGCTCAGGCTCAGTGTACTGCTGCTGAGCGGGTGTGGAGAAAGAGTCGGCCTCCGACCACGCAGTGGAGGACAGCTGCCCATCCAGTCCCATATGCAGGATGGCATTCTAAAGGCCTAAAGACCTCTTCACCCCCACTACCCCCCTGTACTAACCCTAACCCTAGAGACCTCTTCACCCCCACTACCCCGCTGTACAAGTTTTTCTCCTGAAAAAAAATAAATAATAAAAAATCTTCTTCTAGCATTGTGACTTATGATGACTGATCTATAGATGATTCACTTACTTAAACACATGTATTTGCTGTAAGTCGCTTTGGATAAATGCTAAATGCCATAAATGTAAAAAATGTAAATGTAATATTCGCTGCAGAGACGTCCGCCTGCTACTCAAAACACACACATACACACATCTCTATAGCACATACGTTATTAGCATTAGCAACTAACATGGTCTGTAAAACAAATGTCACAAAATGCTTTTTCTACCTGCTAAGCGTTGAATGTCACAGACACAGACGTCTTGTGACAAAGGTGGGACACAATCTGGGTTACCTTGGCAGCCATGCTCTGAACGAGAGAGACAAGAAGAAAAACGCCTCAGTAAAGCAAATATATACTATACACTATATGCTATACAGACAAAGACAACTACGAAATGTGCCACCTACCTATTACTGGCGACATCAACATCTGATGTCTATCAAACAACAATAAGTACAAAAAAAAAAAATAATAATCCAATGTTGTTTCAGTAAAAGAGAAATGTGTTCAGATCTTACCTGTATTACAGAAAGAGACTGCACAATTGGGGATCCCCTTCAAAACAGAAAGCAGAGAAGGTCATTAGTTAAGGTGACAGTCCCATGACAAAAGATATGTAGAGACAGTAGAGTGTCAGTAGAGTGTCTATATTAGGTTTATAAAGTGTCTTTCCCTGCCTCTGGACTAGAAATGGCCCACAACAGCTGAGTCATAGGGCCCCGGACCATGCAAACATGGTGCATCTTCACATCCACCTGCTATGGAAAGAAACTATAAGACATCAGCCACAACAGTAATAGAATACCATCAACATGACTGATTAGGAAGGCATGACCACCTAGGAAACAGGTGCAACCAGGGCAGACATACCTGGGATGGTCGATGCAGGTAGGAGTCAGAGGTGGTGAAGTGGAACGTGTGTCACGCTTTGACCACTGGACCAGCATAATTCTGCAAAAGACAAGTGTCATTGAAATACATTACAGTAATGTAAGAAACAGACAGTGAACATTGTAACAGTGAGGAATGGACCTGGGTGTTTGTGTCTTTCTTACCCTAATCATGAGAGGCTCACAGTTCAAGGGGCTGTATATGAAAGGAATCAACTGCCAGCAAGCTGTGGTCTCCTATCTCCTATCTAAAATGCCTCTGTTTTTCACGATTGGCTGCGGATTGCCATTGCTACGACAAGTTGTTGTTCGTGTTTTCGTTTTTGCTCCGGACAGTTGACAGGAGGACAGCGACTTCGAAGCGGGTATGTGACGTTTAATTACGTGTTACAGTACACAACACATGTATCTGTGTAATGGCATGAGACTATTAGTCCGTTAGTAGCAATGGTAGCATTGTTAGTGTTAGCTTGAACTAGCTAGCTTGCTAGTCAACTACATGCATTTTGGACTTGTGTTGTGTTGTTTTAGCCACACATATTGAATGGTTCTCTAACGATCGTTCAGAGATAGTCAAGTTTTTAACTTTAAAGTGCACTTCTTAAGATGGACGTCTATGGAAACCAAAAGATGCAATTTCTTAACCATTGCCGATCTTACCTTTTAAGCTATTAACACAATTTCAACTGTAAAATGTGCCAAACACTCCAATTTATCAATTGGATTTTGATACCTATTAAACTTTTTAAACTATTAAGCCTTTTGTAACTCCAAAACCTCTCATCCCATTAACATGGTGGAATGTTGATTTAGGCCAACATTCTGAGAGCCCTATTGTTACAGCAAGTGCTATGGAACTTTCACAACTCCCATACTGATTAACCTTTCAATTGTTTTGATCTTTCTATACCTCCCCTCTCTCAGCTATCCATCCTCTCTTTCATCTATCCATTCATCCATCCAATCAACCAACCTAACCTCTCACTTTCTTTCAACTACAGAGAAAATCTTCATCAACCCTGATAAAAGCTTTCTGATATCTCTCTCTTTTAAACCGGTTAACCAACCAACCAACTCTATCACTCTCAACCAACCAATAATCTACCCATTCCACTGTATTACTCCTGGCTCATCTTATCTAACATTCCACCATCCAACCAGCCAACCAAACCATCTCTAACTGTATCCACTACCATAATAAGACTCTCACTTTCTTTCAACTACCCAGCAAATCTATCTGTCTATCGAAACATTGATAAACCTTTTCCACTACCAAAATATGACTTTGCAAACCCACAAAGTTCCTTCTGGAACTTCTTTTTCTAGTTAAATATGGATGGCACAACTTGAAATTTAATCTGACAGTTTGTAATACATTTTTTTCATTGTAAATTACATTTGCAAACTTTTCAGTAAGTTACATTCAATTTCCCAAAAATAATTCAGATTCAGTTTCCAAATTCAGCTTCCCAAAATTCGCTTTTGTGAGACAGACATCCAGGCACACAAAGAAAGTAGAAGCACATGGATGTAATCGAACCACCTTCCAGCCAATCACAATGTAGAACGGGCTACCACTTGATCTCTGAATCTGTGCGGGAAGGAACCCAACAACAGCACATGTGCACACAACAACAACAACACGGTGGAAACGCTGATGTACATCAGGTGTTGTGTTCCTAGCTCAGTGAGGAATGAGTACTAGAAGGGAAGAAAGTGAAATAAGTTGGAATGATGAACTCCTGAGTAAAAAAAACGTTTAACTGAACCTGATTCTTTATTCTACGTTAACTTTTTGCAAATAGATTACAAATTAGCGAGATGGCTGCGGTTGCTGCTCCCCAGCCCCCTGCTTACCTATAGTGCCTGGGTGAACCAGAGCGCTTGAAAGTACATTCACTTTAGAGAAGGCTATTCAGATTGCTAGCCAAGTGGAAACTGTCATATGCAATACGAGCGCATTTTCAAAAGCAAACAAAGTGCCCTTTCAGAAAGTGCATGGTACAAAGACAAAGAGAGGGAATCGGGCTAACAGTGCTGGCAAATATACAAAGTCAGAAAACCCTACACAGACTTAAACTACACACAAATACTACTTCTGTAACTCAGATAAGCACCTTGCTAATTCATCTAGGTGAATCTGACTTGCAAATCATGTGGGAAACCGGACATTTAGCAAAACTGTGCCGCTACGTTCAAAAGCATGATTTTCAGAGAGATTGAAGTGCCTGGGCTCACAGTGTTGTATATGGGTGGTACAGCACCTGCATTGAATAAAAGAGTCTGCAGCACTGACATAGGCACATCCAGTAATCAAAAATCTTTGCAACTCATAGTTGATACTGGACCTTCAGTTCCATTGCTTCCAGAGGATGTGTATCAGAAGTCATTCATACCACTTAAACCTGCTGATGTGCGTATGGTGACGTATTCAAAAGACAGTATAAATGTGATTGGACGCCTGGAAACATGTGCTCCCAGCTTCCTTTCACATTGTTAAATCAGGAACACCACTCCTGGGTATGGACTTAATACTTGCATTGAAACTGTGGATTTGTGGAAATAAAGTACCGACTTCAAAAACAGCCTGTCATGAAGGAAACTACTTCATCAGCAGCTTAACTTTGTGCATAAAGTGAAACTGTGATAATGTCAAACTGGGACAACAGAAGTTTAGGAGATTACCATTTTCTGTTAGAAATGCTGTTTCCACAGAGATAAACCGGCTACTTGATGCTGACATCATCAAGAGAGTTGATGCGTCTCCCTGGATCTCGCTGATCGTCGTGACACAAAATAAGTCAGAAGGGATAAGAATGTGTGTTGACGTCAGGGAGCCCCACTGATAGTGACCCAACACCACACATAGAAGAGCTATTCTCAGAGCTGACAGGTTCATCCCCGTTTTCTACTATTGATCTTGCAAATGTTTACCACCAGGTTCCTATACATGAGGACAGCAGAGACTTGACTGCTTTTATATTGGACTCCTGGTGCCACACAACCTGTATTCACACATGATCCACTTAGCTCATGAGAGCCATCAAGGGATCGTTTGAATCAAACAAAGACTGAGAGACTTGTACTGGTGGATGAAAATGGAAAACTTGTGCAGTCTGTCATTGCTACCTGTGCTTCTTGTTAGCTGAATGACAAGACAGCATGAACCGCCCCTGCACCACTGACCCAAGTCCAACTGCCTGACTCTGGCAGAAAATTGCCATTGACATTGTTGGTACCTTTGAGATCGAGCCCCTGGACTGCATGTTTGCCATCACTATTGTAGACTATTACTCAAAATGGCCAGAGGTGGCTTTGGCACCACATGGTACAGCTGCCACAGTGATAAGCTTCCTTAGAAATGTTTTCAGTCAAAAAGGGAATCCAACAGCTATTGTGACAGACAATGGTCCTCAACTGATCTCCGAGTAGAAATCTTTCCTGCAAGAGAGAGATAATGAGCACATTTGCACTAAAATCGACTGTTTCTACAGGGTTCTGAAGGAATGCATCCTTAAAGCAAGGAATTGAAATAATTAATGTAGTAATACAAAATAACCCACTTAATAGTTCAAAGAAATATATAAAGTAATATGAGAGCAGACTTGTAAACAAATGGAAGTTTCACCATAAGTCGAAAGCTATACACATCCTAGGGACACACAGGAGTTGGTGCAGTCAGGCCTAAACCAACAACTCAAAGAATGCATCTCTGTTTTCCCCTTAAATACATTTTCCAACAATAAACATCAGAGAACAGTGTCAATAGTAGAAGCATTTTGGCCAACTACAATAAAATAGCATGGAATTTACAAGTGTTATCAACAGGCGAGGCGTGATATCTTTCAATACTTCCACCAGGCATGCTCAGTCTACTGTAAATGAGTACTGAGAGAGGGAGGCATTGATCACCATTCACAATAGAAGATCAAACAGCACTGTCATTGTATCAGCCACGTAGTAAGATAGTGGTCAAAAGTTTGGTTCCCACAAACACAAGCGCATCATGTCTCCTGTCTCCAAAATACTCAACAACCGTAGCTTTTACACATTATAGTGAATCGAAACTGACCTTGTAGTTATTAATGGATTAGCCTTTTTTTTGTATGTAGGCTACAGTACCCTATGTGTGT
Organism: Argentina silus; assembly: GCF_951799395.1. Lineage (NCBI taxonomy): Eukaryota > Metazoa > Chordata > Actinopteri > Argentiniformes > Argentinidae > Argentina > Argentina silus. The sequence continues at coordinate 2,140,328 of NC_139668.1, forward strand.
CTGATTGATGATAAGGGCACAAAATCCACACGCAGGGAGACGGACAAACCGCTTAGTCTTCACTGCTTGTTGGCCGATTCACGAGCTCAAGTATATGAGTGTATGAGTACTGTTTTGTTTCGAGCCTGGAGTCCGTCTTTTGTTGTTTTGTCTACTTTTTCCAAGTAAAGATTATTTTGTTGGGCACCGCTACCTACTTGTCTGCCTCCCTTTCTCTGCACTGCACCTGGGTCCGCTTACAACACCAAACCCTTACAAGTTAGTCCGATAGATGAATAGATAGAGAGATAGAGAGAGAGAGAGAGTATAAATGTGCTTAATGTTTAAAAAGTCCAAATAACATTACAAATTCAGCATTCTTCAGCAAATTTGAGAATAACTGAAAAAGTGTAAATGGTATGAAAAAGATTGTTTACACAGCTACACAAGTCTGAGCATTTGAAAGTTAATTTGAAGTTAGTTGGTTAAGCGGTATTGCCTACTGTACTTACTGTACATGCTAAGCTGGTGCACTGCGGAGTGGCACTTCACTTTTTAGTATGGAAAATGGCTATGACAGCATTGATCCTAAGTTCAAAATGTTATGAAATGAATTGTGATAAAAAAGAGACTGCTGAAATTATTGTCAATGTGCTTTCAATATACAGTAGGCCAGTGTATAAAAGGTTCATACGGCCGTGGCAGGCTCCCGTACAAACAGAAAGAGATGTCAATGCCACAGCAGTGGCCTCGACGCCAGCGTAAGGAAGGGGAATTGACCCCACCTGGTAGCCTCATACTAGAGCCCATGGCCAGTAAAATCAGGAACTGCAGAGGAGACGGACGGAGGAGAGGCACGAGACGAGGAAGGGTCTAAGACCAGGAGCTCGGCTCGTAAGAGGAAACAGAATGAGCCTAATAGGGGGTCTATGGATGCGGAGGGGTCCTGTAAACCGGAGGATTGAGGAGATGATGGGGTTATCGTCCATTCTCGTGAGGGTCTCTCTATGTCGGTTTTCGCTCGACAGGTAACGATCCCTGCAGGTGGGGTCAGAGGCGGCAGCAATGCCAGTTCCCAATTCAGACGGGGGGGATCCCTACAGTAGAACAGCCACTATGTTTCTTTGATCTCCTCGGCGGAATGGATTATCCGCAGCTGGACTTCGGTGGACTGGATTGTGGACCACAGCTGGGAGAAACGGAGCTGGAGGCTATACTACATCAGTAATATGAATCAGCCCCAGAGTCTATATGCAGCAATAAGGTTCTAAAATAAAGCAATGTAACCAATAACGGTAAATGTGAGCAATGCCATATACCAGATGGAGATAATTAATAAAGTAACATGAAAACATATATCTATTTAAAATGTAACTAACAGTTTGATGTCAGAGTAAAAAGTAACAAAACGATTTACGATTGATTAATGTTGAAATGGGTTAAAGATGTTTGATAAATTGAACTAGTGTACTAATATGTATGACCATGTTTAAGGAGTAATAATGGTTTAATACGTCTTGATGATTTAAGTAACAAATGATATAACATCAAATATAACCAATAAAACATACTATGAACTACTAATGTACCCAATAGAAGATATACTGAATGACTAATGATACAACAACAAATATCACTATTCAAATGTAAACTAATGAAATTACATCAAATGTAACTAACCGAATGACTTAAGGATGATTAATGTTGAAATGTGTTTAACATGTTTCATGATTGATGATTTTGATTAGTGCTGAAATATGTTTAACGTGTTTGATGATTTAACTGATGAAACTAATATGTTTAAACATGTGTAATGAGTGAAGTTGAAATGTAATGGTTTTATAAGAGAAAGGAGGAATCTGAGGAATCTGACAAGGCTGGGAGGGGTATGTTGAGTCAAAACAAACAATGGTTTTATAAGGGAAAGAGACAAAGAGGAGCCTGACAAGGCCAAGATGGGTTATGATGGGTCAAATATGTTCAGTTGGAAACTTTCCAAATAGGGGAAGTGATACCCAGATAAGGTGTAAGGAGGGGCGATAAGTCTGAGGGTTAAGGGTGTTCAGAGGATGGCTCCAGGAGGAGCTCAGGCAGGGGACAGTATAAAGTATAAAACGGGATGTCAGGAGCATCTCAAATGGGTATTTTCCATAAGACCCCGAAGAGGACGGAACCCTAATAGACCAGGAGGTCTAGCCCAATCGGGGTTTCACGGTCCAAAGTTCTCTCCGGGGAAAATTAGCTCAGGAGAGCCCCCAGCCCGTAGGTGAAGTGGCCACGGAGTAATCTCCCTCATTTGGCTGGCTTTGAGACTTTGTCTTTGCTCTATCAGTAGTAGGCATGGCTCTAAACTGTTTATGGCGGGGACTGAGTGGCTGAGAGGTTGAGTGATCGCTTTACTTGGAAGGGGAAGCGAGAGTCATCAAAGTCCCTCGGCTGAGGGCACGGTGATACTCCGGAGTGAGTCATCATATCAGGCTGACAGAGGAACCTAGAGCACTCGGCGGATGCATGTCGATGCTGGATGGAGCCTCTCTAAATTTATACTAAATTAGACGGAGTAGGGAAAGCTGAGGGTAAGGTTTTTTATTTTATTTTATTATAAAATTATTGATTTTACTACTTAATAAATTTGTCTGGTTCATGATTAAATTTGCCATGCTGTAACGCTTAAAGCTTGAATAAAGAACAAACATGTAGTCAAAGAAAAGTTATTAGATTTGTACTTAATATTGTAATTGTCCCCTAAGATAATATGTACCCTCCTTGTGAATGGTAAAATGTTAGATTTTAACTGCATTATAGGATCTTATAACGGTTATTCTAGCCTTCAAATTAAAAATATCTCCTTTGGATAAATTGTCCTTATCTATAAATTATATTCCTGCAACCATACCAACTGGCACTCACATAAGAATAGAGCTGTTGTTAACTATACAGGCTTTTATAAGTTATCTTCCATTGTGGGTCACTTATGGTTTATAGCTAAAAGAGGAAACAGGGGAAACTATGGGATGTTAGACAGTTAACAGCAGGGTGAATCTATTCATCACTAGCCTAAGCATGTTTAGCATTCTATTAGGGTAAGACCCTTTAGGCTGAACATCTAACCCATTACCTGGAGGGCTGGTCCGGGGCTCCTGTACTGGGCCAATTGCCTGGAGACAGTAGCAGTTCATGAATTACAGAGATGAAGAGTGGAAATGGTCTGAATATCAGGTTATTGAGGACCAAGCAATGGGACCATCTCCTATCTACTCTGATACCACATTCTCTCACAGCATGGAGAAGAGCTGGAAATGTTTTAGTTCAATCTGACATGAATAATCGTGAGTCGGCTTTGATAATGCAACCTATTGATTACAGAATAAAGGTAGGAATTTTCATGTGAGACAGGAGTATGGATTTAGGGTTTCAGTGGGATAGAAAAGTAGCATACAGTTGTTTATTACAAAAGTTGTAATGGGGTGGGAACCTTTTTCAGCAGGCCACTCATTATAATTGGCGACATGATTTCATATTTGGGTGATATTAAATAAAAGTGTACTAGCCAGTGATAACTGACAAGTCCACTATTGACAGTTGAAGTTAATTTTTCATACTTTTTGACTCGTCATCTGTCAAACAGCAGAGAGATGCTCCACCGCTATCTGCCTAAACCAGCTAACAGTAAGGATTTGCAATAAACATGAGGTAAAGTTTATCAGCATCTGTAACTAGCTTTCTATCGTAGCCTACCTACCAACATGACATGGAAAGAAACGTGAGCGGGTGGCTCTCTCAACTTGCAGAGATGTGGCAAACATATGGCGACTATGAATTTCCAGACAGATCCACTGCATAAACCTCCAGCTGTTTTAGCCTTATTTCTCATTGATTCGATATGGTGATGTCATTGTAGATAGCTGGTGGACAGTGTGTATGGATTTAGCGTGTAGGCTATAGCCTAGCCAGCAACTTTTGATAGGCTACAGAAGCTACTATATGCAGAAAAACATTTTGTTTGCTTAACGTGTGGGTAAATTGGCCACAACGTCGTTGTAGCATGTCAAAAAAAATATTGAATGATCAAATGTGTCATAATTAGGAGCATACACATTTTTTTCATGTTGAATTAATGTGTAGAGAGGCCACTGGCACTTTTATCAACCCATAACCTATGAAGGAAATCTGTTCTGACTGCCCTAGACCATATTACAACTATTATCTTTTTATTTGATATAAACCATAAAATACGACAGCATTTTCAACGTTTCTATCAGTTGACAAATCTAACGTTCTCAGAGCCTATTATGCCGCTTGATGATAAAAACCTATATAGGACAGCAGAAGATGATTGTGCCATCAGCCCACAGTTGCTGACAAATTCGCCCCCTTAATTTGCTGCCCATCACAGACCTTTGAAAAGAAAGTTTATTCTATCTGCATAAATGACTGAACCTTCATCATCTTGATCGCCTCAGTTATTGCAGCAGAGATCTTCGTTATGGTTCTGTGATCTGACTAATGAGGCAAGGGAGTCTATGGGTGTACACTTGTTAACATAGCCTCACTAGGCTATATTACATATGTTGCCATGTTACGCTACAGTTGTCATTAAGAACATAGGTAACAATTTATTATAAGTCCCTCTATTTTAGCTCACTCCTTAATATACCGATAGCAACTTGCACTCTGGTAGATATCACCCTAGTTAGGCTACTCCTAAAGCCCACATTTCCCTAAAAATAAATTGAAATGCATAAACTAAGACAACCATTTTATTATTTTTGTGATGTAAAATGGAATTGATTACAGTTCTCTAAAATATGCCAAATTTTGACTACAGTAAAATCAATGTTTGCAAGTCAATCTTCTATGCAGAACTTTACTGTTCTAGGGGAGGAGAAGGCCTGGATTGTACATTCAAATTTCATCTCTTGCCGTAGGGCAACATTGTCTTACGGCTAGACCCACTGTTGTCAAAGTGGGGTACGCATACCCCCAGGGGTACGTGGATCGATCTAGGGGGTACGCGAAATAAATCTGTGATTTACCTTCCCAAACAGTCCTGTTGAAAAGCCGACTCTAGTCTCAGTACCAAAAATAAATGCATGCACCCTATCCAACAGAATAATATTATCATAATATCTAACATGTAAGGGATAATGTTAATAGAATATCAATTAGGCTAAAAAATAACCGACAGGGGGTACATGACTGTTAAAGGGCATGTAGGGACATGATATTTTTAATTTATGTGTGGAGAAGCCAATGCCACTTTTATCGACCCATAGCCTATGTGGGAAATCAGTTCTGACTGCCCTTGACCATATTACATCAGATAATAGTGGCGAGACAGATTGTCAAGCTTTTGTTTGTTATTGGGAAACGATTTGAGCTCATTGTAAGCAGAGCTCAAGCAAGCCCACACTGGAGCTGCAGCAAAACGTGTAGCCTACAGATCACGAGTGTCACACATATCAAGAACTTTCCAAGGCTACAGCAATGATGACACCGATATGAAAGTTATTCATTTTTAGCCAACTATGATAAGTGATATGCCAGACAGGGGCGGAAAAAAACCGGTAAGAATACAGACAGTAGGCAACTACAAATTCCATACTCGTTGGATACGGGCAGTAAAACAGTGAAACTATCACTTGTTTACAAATGAACAGTTGTTTTAATATATTAGGCCAAAGCCTACAGAATAATAGCATGTCAACATGACAGCTTACTTTCACTGATCACATTAGATCTGCTATACTCTCCCCCGCTGTCCCTCATTCTAGCCCTACTTGCTCCCATTATCCCTTGATACCGTTCTCAGATGTATTCTTGTAATTGCACATGGCATGTCAACTTTGTGTGATTGATTCATGAAAGCTCTCATTTCAATCGTGAAATACGTTCAATGTGAACTTGCAGTGCCAGAGCGGAAGGTTTATGACACAAACTGCACTCTTTGCATTGTGCACTGAATAAACTGAGAAACATTATTTCACCATGGGTTAATATGCAACTGCCACATATTATACAGTATATAAGTATAGATTGTCAGCTTTTATTTAAGGGTATTTTTGTATACAGTGCCTTCAGAAAGTATTCAGACCCCTTCACTTTTTCCACATTTTGTTGTGTTATAGACTCAATTTAAAATGGATTAAATTAAAAGAATTTGCCATCAATCCACACACAATACCCCAGAATGACAAAGCGAAAACAGGTTTTTAGAAATGTCAGTAAATGTATTCAAATTGAAATACAGAAATAGCTCATTTACATAAGTATTCAGACCCTTTGCTATGACACTCTTAAAATTAGCTAAAATGCAAACAAATCACTCAATAAATTGAATTGAGTCCATCTTAATGCAAGGATAATAGTTCATGTAATTTTGGAATTAATATCTCTGTTTTTATAGGGTCTCTTATTTGCATAGGAATCAATTACATACTGTGTGGATCAGGTTGTCATTACAAACTGAGCAAATGGAGAGGAACAAAACTGCTCAGGAATGCGACCCTGAGGCCTGGGGAGACTTACAAAATTCTACGTTGATTCAACGCTGAAGTTGAATGGTGGAGAGGAAAAAGCACAGTCGATGGGACAGCATCATCTCAGTCACTCTACAAAATTGGCCTATAAACCAAGTGGCGAAAAATAATTCCTTAATGGAAAATAATCTCTCACATCCATAATTGTGTTTGCAACAATGAATTGAGTGATACAGCAAAGAAAGTATCTGGAAATGTGTTTATTTGGTTTTACTACAAAGCATTACATTTACGGTACTGCAAATCTAGCACATCCAATGCAGTTTGCGCACCATCCCTCGTGTGAAGAATAGTGGTAGTAGCTACATCATGTTATGGGTATGTTGTCAGGAGTTTGTCAGGATCAAGAGAAATTATTAAATTTGCTTAGTTGGTTGTGTAATTGATTCATATGCAAACCAGAGAATATAAAAACAAAAGACATTATGTTAAGTCTCGTCTTGTTCATTTGTTTGTTTGTCTTTGTTTCATGTTAGTAAATTTTTGTTCCTTGTTTATTTTTTGTGTCTCTCACCTTATCTCTCGTTCCAGACACTCCACTACCTGCCCTTGTGTGTTTCCTGTCTGTGATCGTCTTACCCACCCTGATTGGATTCACCTGTTCCTCATCATCATTCCCTGTGTATTTAGTCTGTGTGTTTCCCCTGTCTCGTCTTTGTGCCTTCGTGTCAAAATGTCCCAGGAATTTTCTTAGTGATTTCTTGTCTACCTGGTTTTTGATCTTTGTTAGTTTTTCTGAGTTTGTCTTTTGCCTATTCCCTGTTGGATTATCCGCCTCCTATTTGACTGACTACCCGTGTACCATACCCTGCCTACCCCTTTTTGGATATCTGCCTCCCTACTAATTGTCTACCTGTGTACTGAACTCTTTTCTGGAATTAAACAATTATTCTTTTGGATTAAGCTTTTGTCCCTAGTCATGCAATTTAGTCCTCTGCCTTGGTCTACAGCCATTACACATTCATTCACAATCACATGAACTATTATCCTTGCACTCAGATGGCCTCAATTCAACTTGTTGAATAACTTGTTGAAGAAATGTTTGCATATGAGCAAATTTTATGTGTCATAGCAAAGGGTCTGAATACTTGTAAATGAGGTATATATATATATATATATTAAACATATATATTATACATTTTAAATTGAGTCTATAACACAACAAAATGTGGAAAGAGTTAAGGGGTCTGAATGCTTTCCAAAGGCACTGTACAATACTGTAGATTGTGTGTATTTACATTCATAGCCTTTAGATTACAGTATATAAAGTATTACCTAAGCTATGAACTTTCCCAAATTGACCAAGCTACGACAAACCAGTGTCTTATTTACCAGAAAACTGTTCGATCTTTTAATCATTATATGTCTTTATATATAAATTAAAATATACTTTCTCTTCTCATTACAGATAGTGGTAATGAGAAACAGGGGAGGGGGAGCATTTACTTGTCACTGTTGGCTGGAGTGTGTTGATAAATAGTCTTAATTAGCAGTAACCTTCACGGAGTGACCCTGACTAAAGAGTTCTACAGAATCCAAACCATCTCCACAGCCACATTGTATATTGGACCCTCTGCTGTCAGTTGGCTTTCATAGTCAAACATTGTCTGTGCAGACAAATCAAATAAATCAGTTGATTGCATTAATTTGTGTTTTTGTGTTTGCTATATAAGTTATATCGCTGAAGGTGGTGTTTTAACTGCATTGGTTGAATAATCTTTTGAAGGTGCGTGTTCAATCCCCGCACCTCACTCAGGCGGTTGGTCGCTGTTACATCTTGAGGTTCTCTTTTAGTCAACTCAGTTCAACCCCTCACTATGAGACTGCACTCTGCACATTCCTACTGTATTCGCTGAAGCACTTTTCAAACAGGCCTGGTACAGGCCAGAGTGTTTGTTGCACAGTAGCCTCACCCAGTGCCAAGTGCATATACTCCCAAACGCACTCCCCGTCATTCTGATTTCTCTTCACTCGCTGTCAATGTCTAGTATTGATTCTAGGCTTTGGATTTGCCTTTGGAGTTTTCTATTGATGTTTGTCAACATGAGGACCAAAGAGGTGTCAATGAAAGTCAAGGAAGCCATTATTAGGCTGAGAAATAAGAAGAAAAATATCAGAAACATAGCCAAAACCTTAGTTTGCCAAATCAGTTTGTCAAAAACAGTTTGGAACATCATTCAAAATAAACAAAAGCACTAGTGAGCTCAGCAATCGCAAACAGGCTGGTAGGCCAAGAAAGACTTCCACAGTGGACGACAGAAGATTGCTCACCATAATTAAGAAAACCCCCAAAACAACTGTCCCACAGATCAGGAACACACTCTAGGAGGTAGCCGTGAATGTGTCAGAGACTACCATCTGCAAAATATGTCACCAGTGAAACTGTGATCATCTGTGAGACATGGTGCAGGGGGTGTTCGGTTTGGGCATGTATAGCTGCCACTATAACTTGCTTTACTTAACTTGTCTTAATTGAAGATCGTAACTGCTGACGGCAGCAGCAGAATGTTTTCTGAAGTGTACAGAAAGATGTCGTCTGCTCGAGTGCAAGCAAATGCCTCCAAATTCATTGGATGGCGCTTCATCATACAGTAAAGCAATGACCCAAGACACACTGCCATTGCAACTAGGGAGTTTTTTAGGGCCAAAAAGTGGTAAGGTCTTGACTGGCCAAGACAATCTTCAGATTTAAATCCAATTGGACATGCATTTCATTTCCTGATGATAACATTTTAGACCTCAAAACAAACAACAACTGAAGATGGCTGCAGGATAGGCCTGGCAGAGCATCACCAGAGAAGATACCCGGCGTCTGGTGGAGTCAATGGGTCACAAACTTCAGGCAGTTATTGCATGCAAAGGATTGGCCACCAAATACTAAACACAAGTGCTTAATTTGGACATTAGATGAATCTGTCCCATTACTTTTGCGTACCCTGAACTACGGACTGTGTGTAAAAAGTGGTGTAATTTCGGAATCGCGAAAAACCAATATGTACACAAATACCATCAAATAAAAGTTGCTAATCTGTATTCACTTTACCCTATAGTGATTGTTTGAATTAAAATCCAAACTTTTTGGAGCTGAAAGAAGAAAAAATGCTTCACTGTCCCATTACTTACGCAGGGCACTGTATGTCAGTACACATACTTTCCAGGAGAGTGGGAAGTCAATCTAACACCATGAATGGTGCTAGCTACTGTACTGCAGCTACTGTAGTGTAGAGTTGACTGAAAGAGAACTTCGTAATGTCTCTTTAACATAGCAGGTCTAGATGAGTCATCATGCACACAGATGGCCAGTCCAGTTTTATACTCATCCATGAATGTCCCAGTAGAGATGGTTAGTCACCTTGAACTACGTAGAGTGGCAGTTTTGCAGTCTGTCCATTTAACTGAACTGTAACCTCAGTGATTCCTTCTATAGCAAGGTTTATCCAGTATATCTCTTTACTGTCTGACACGAGAGATACAGCTGTCCTCTTGATGATCTCCATCCACACAGGCTGCCCCTCTAGCAAGGGAGACAGGATTTTGACACAAACAAGTTTACCCTTGCCATATATTGGCCCTTCTATACAATATAGGTCTATACCTTCACTGTATTTTGGAAGCAGGTACAGATAACACTTTTAAAAGCACCTTTACAACTTGATAACAGTTCAAGGAAGTGTTGATCATTCTAATTAAAGTTGGTAATTATAATCACTTTATTTTTGCACTTGAAATAAGATGTGCATGTCAGTATTCATGATTACTTAATTGTGGCTGCATTAGATCTAAATGGTATCCTTTTTTCTTGATGGCATGAATAATTGATTGATGTCATTAAAAGGAATAATTTGAACATTCAGCTTAGTAAATACTGTCAATGCTGTGTTCAGAGTCATATTCTCCATGACCATGATGCAGCTAACACTTAAACTGGCCATATAGGGTTCTCATATCAAATGTATAGATAGATAATCATGTGCATCTTTACTCAATTAATCACGCCTGGGGAACAGGTCGGGAGCGCTTTCATGGCTGGCCACACACCAGCCTAGCTTATAAAAGCACATGCACAGCGCGTACATTCTGCGAACCACCTCTTCATGAGCCCATATAAGACGGGAAATCTGGTGAGATGTTTCCCTCATCCCCTTCACAGAACCAGGTTTACATACCCAAAGTTCAGTTTCAGTTGACTCGGTTTGACATCTCACTATGAGACATTTGCCACAATGCCCCGATTGCCACAGCCTGTACAGAATCCTGAGTGAGTACATGGAAATATACCTGGTTCACCCTACTCAGTTCCAGTGCCAAGGACTGTATACGCCAAAGAAGGTGCATCCAGGCGGTAGAGTCCCACGAAAGTGTGAGGGGAAGCCCAACTGGCTGCAGCACAAATCTCGAAACAGAGATGCCCTTGAACAGAGCCCAAGATTTAGCAATTCCTTGTGGAATATTTGGCCCTGTGATTGGGATAGCAAGTCCCTGCGCAATGGGAAACCACCACGCAACAGTAACACCATGCACAAGTAAAGCCTGAATCAGCAGGATTCCTGTGAGGAAGAAAAAGCAACCTAATGTCCCGGGGAAAGCTGTTAACCTTCCAGTGGAACAGTTAAGCTAGCTACCTATGCTGTGCATTTGCTTTTATAAGCTGGGCTGGCACGTGGTCAACCATGCAGTGCTCCCGACCTGTTCCAGGCGTGATTGAATAGGGTTTCAGCTAATAGGGTATGCAAGGGTGCATATCCCATAGTGAGATGTCGAACTGAGTTGACTGAAAGAGAACCTCCAACCATGAGTACAGACTAGCCATGTTTGCATAGAGAACTCAGTAGCCATGTTTGCAAAGTGGTACTAGCAACTGGGAAGCTGTGCTTTAATGTGCAGATTGGCGTTCAGTCCGACTTTAAGGGCTCTACAAAGTATCTGCAATGTTGCGTGGTGACGTCATTTTAGTCACTAAAGGGACGCCCCCTCGCTTGCGTGCAGTCCCAGCGGCAGAGCAAAATTGGAACGTGCTACAGCTAACTACATGTTTCGTACAGCTCCTAGTAGCTTCAGTGTGTGTATGCTTTGCAAAAGGGATGCTTACTAGTGGAATTGTTATGTTGCCAAATATTATAGAATTTTTTTTTATTAAGCAGGAGTTATATGAATGGACCTGCCCAATGCCAACAATTGAGGAAGGGGAAGCCAAGCTTCTCACTCTTTACCAAGTGGCCTAGGCCGCTCTTGCAACTGTATTGCCCCTTGGTATAGACTTAAATATGAAGACCTTCATGTACTATATACACAAGAACGCACATTGTTGCTAAAAGTAGCTCCACCTACTTCACACTTGTTTAGGTTTGCTCAGAGACCATGCAGCAACACTTAGGGAGCAGCTCCAGCTGTAGACCCTACAGACCCTGCTGTAGCTGTGAGCAGAGAATGACAAAACCCTGACTATTGCCTGATCCTTGTGAGCAGATATCCATGTTTTCACCACATTTTCACAACAGCTGCCTATTAGTTTTTGAAACCTGAAGGTCCAAATGAAGAATTCCCAGTTAGTTATCCCAGACTGATTCCTCTCCAGATGGTCCTTCTGTGGTGCACCCTGCTGAACACTCACAGCATAGTCAGGCAAGCCCTGCACTGCTAATGAGTGGGGCCGTCTGCTAGGGCAGGACTCGTGGCTGTGGCTCACCTGTAGCTCTACCTTCTAGTGAAACTGAATGGATGCAACAGTCAGGAGCATCTGGGCAACCGTCAATGGATATGCAAAGTAAAATGCAACTGGGTTTAAAAAAAATAGTCGGACATCATAGAGTAGGTCAGAGTTCATTGGTTCATGGCTGTGGCGGTAGAGTGACAGTAGCGCGACAGTACCAACATGGCATTCATATGTTTTATTTGAGGTATTTCACCTCAGCAAAACAACCACCTGGGGGCATCGTTGAGCAACTAATGGATAGGCTTACAATGTGTTATAGACCCCTTTCAGTGTTTACAAACATTGACATCTGTGGGCTGTTGTAAACAAAATGAACTCCACATGTATGTCTGGGTACCTTCCTAAAAATGTATTTATTGTTACCCAATACAGTAAAGCATTTTTTGTTGATGTTATTTCATTTGTGCTATGAGTTTTTAAAATATATTGAACTGACCCTGTCATTGTTACCATTGTCACGGTTAGTAGTGCTAAAATAGTAGTGCATATTTTACAGTATAGCCTTTCATTATTTTAAAACGTTGTTTTATTTGACAGTATTATTTGAAAGGTTAGTTTGACGGATGTTTGTTTGTTTTCAAGGTGCATTCTATCTTGCACTAGGCTACGGCAACCAGTTATACAAATTACATTTAAAAAAGATATAACTAGCGGCAACCCATCCTACGGACGGTCAACAATCAATGCTCCGAAATTAGGAGCAGTAAAAATATCCTGAAAGAACAGGTGTTTATCCCCCTCCATCCCAGTCTCACATCGGAAGTCAATTACGCACGGTGCAGTAGTAGACTGGCCATCTGTAGCACCGTGAGAATTCCCAGTGGGCTGGTTTGTCATCAACTATAGGCAACTGATGATGAGAAGAGAAGATGACTTCGGTTTAAAAGTGTATTTTACACAGGCTTGCAACACACTTTACATTAAGATAAAAAAAAACGATAAAGCAATGCTAAAAAAAATAATCAATATGAGTTTACAAAACCAACAAAGGATTCAGAGTAGAGTAAGAGTGGAGTTGGGAGGGCAGCGTGAGAGCAGACCATGAGATGAGCGCAGTATTGATGTAGGCCTATGATCATGGTGGACAAATCTGTATAGACATTGTCACAAATACAGTGCCCTCCATAGGTATTGGAAAGAGGAAGCATTTTGTCTTATTTTGGTTTGAATTTGAAATCAAGAAATTCATATGAGGTTAAAGTAGAGATTCACAGCTTTAATTCAATGTTTTCTTTTTTTCAGATTGGTTTCACCTTTTTATACATAGTCCCCCTATTTCAGGGCACCAAAAGTATTGGAACATTGGCTTGACAGGTGTTTCTGGTTAGTCAGGTGTGTTCCGTCACATCATTTGTGCAGGCATAAAAGAGCTGTCAATGTCTAGAATTGATTCTAGGCTTTGCACTTGCCTTTGGAGTCTTATACTTGCCAATCTATTTAGTTTTTACTGTTTATTTGCCATGCAATCAATTCTCATCAATTGTTCGAATGTGATAGTTTTTGCACACCCCCCAACAACTAGTTATCCACACAACTTGTGTCTGCTGCAGCACTGGTATTGAGGTAAACCACCATTGCTATAGAAATATGAACCTTTTAAACACTGGCCCACTGTACTGTATGTGCATAGACACAGAAGCTGGTTCTGATCACATAAGTCAGCATTATACACAGTTCCACAAGGATCATTATTTAATGATGTCTAAAAGCAGATGTTTTTTTTCTCTGAATTCTTGTAATGTAAACAAATTATAGCTTAAATTGATATGTGCTTAATACTGACTGTTAAAAAAATGTGTCAATCGGCCCAACGGTGAATAAAGGACATCCTCCCACTTATCTGTGTTCTGTGAGGGCTCTCTGTCTGTCAGTCATCTGAGCTGAGACGCTGAGGCCAGCCCAGGGGTTCTTAACTTGGCTAAATGTCAACATCACCTCTCTACTGTGCCTGGGGACAGGCTTAACCTCAATGCTGCTTTACCTGTCAGAATTAGGGCATTTTCTCCCTCTCACACAGTATTTTAAGCAGATCTTATTATTATGGACCTGAGGTATAATACTAAGAGAACTATCAACTGATAGATTCCCTTCCACAAACTTAAGATGTGTGTTTAAAAATACTGTAACATAACAACATGTCAAAATCATATGTTTTGCACATATAGCTATAACCCCACAAATGTCTAGTTATCTCAAATACTAATAATCAGTTTGGAACTTACATTGTGTCCTATTTTTCTCCTTATGGGTCTCTTCCTTCACATGTTTGAGAGAAAAACGGTTTGCCTGGCTGCAGCTGTTAATCCTGACCAAGGACTGATGAGTTATGAAGCTGTCCTGATTTATGTAGCCTCTCATGACGCGCCAGCAGGTCCTGACAGTTACCTGGCTGTTGGATGCATCAGCTTAGAGATGCTTCTTGATGCAGAATGGGGAGGGCACTGTGTGACCTTGGCAGCTGTTCTCTAGAGAATTAGTCACTTCTATGTTTAAACTGTCTGGATGAGAGGATTAGCGCTCAGCTATCTCCATTAAACACCAATGGTTGGCAATAACAAGTTTCTGATGTAACCTGGGTCAGCCTGGGCTGACTGTCACTCAATGATATAAGTTTAGGCTATGTTGTCTTGGAACATCTCCACACATACACTTTTAGTGATTTACTGGAGACAGAGAGAATGTATGATTGGCATTCAACAGGTTTATCTATAGTAAGTATTTAAAAGCACTACATTAGCAACACAATTACGTAATACTTCAAAATATGTAGCGGTAAGGCAGAATTAACTTTGAGTGGTTAAGGTAAGGGTTAGTTGTCAAGGGAAGGCATCACCAAAATAAAAGCACTTGTCAAAATTGTCCCAAAGCCAACTCGAACCCGCAATGGTAGAGTTGCAAGTCTTGGTTTTGTGCCCTCCCCCACCTACCCTCAGCATCCAACCTTTTGATACAATGTTGTGAAAGCGGCTGTGGGTCCATTTGTGTACATTGTGTAGAAACCTTTTATACATAGTCCCCCTATTTCAAAGCACCGAAAGTATTGGAAAATTGGCTTGACAGATGTTTCTAGTTAGCCAGTGTGTTCTGTCACTTAGTTTGTGCAGGCATAAGAGAGCTGTCAATGTCTAGAATTGATTCTAGGCTTTGCATTTGCCTTTGGAGAGATTCAGACTGCTATTGGTGTCTGTCAACATGAAGACCAAGGAAGCCATTATGAGGCTTCTACAGTGGATGACTGAAGAATGCTCACCATAATTAAGAAAAACCCCAAAACAACGGTCCCACAGATCAGGAACACTCTCCAGGAGGTAGGCGTGAATGTGTCAGAGACTACCATCCGCAGAATATGTCACCAGCCGACCTACAGAGGCTTCACTGCAAGGTGCAAACCACTAGTTGTTTGTTCTTTGTTGAATTTTTGAGGAGCTAGCTTGGCCTAAGCATTTCATTGCATTGTCTACGACTGTATTCTATGTATATGATAACTTTTATTTGATTTGATTGTGTTATCCTCAGAAAGGATGGTCAGGTTACAGTTAGCTAAAAAGTACCTAAAAAGCCTGCAGAATTCTGGAAAACAGTCTTGTGGACAGATAAGACGAATATTATCATATACCCGAGTGATTCCAAGAGGAACGTTTGGAGAAAAAAAGGATCTGCCCAAGATTTACAGCATACCACTTCATCTGTGAAACATGGTGGAGGGGTGCTATGGTTTGGGCATGTATAGCTGCAACAAGAACTGACTAACCTGTCTTAATTGATGATGTTACTGCTGAAGTGTACAGAAATATCTTGTCTGCTCGAGTACAAGCAAATGCCTCCAAATTCATAGGATGGTGCTTCATCATACAGTGAAACAATTGACCTCAAACATATTGCCATAGCAACAAGGGAGTTTTTCAGGCCCAAAAAGTAGAAAGTTCTTGATTGGCCAAGTCAATCTTCAGATTTAAATCCAATTGAACATGCATTTCATTTCCTGATGATAAGATTTTAGGCAAAAAGACCTCAAAACAAACAACAACTGAAGATGGCTGCGGTACAGGCCTGGCAGAGCATCACCAGAGAATATACCCAGCGTTTGGTTGGGGTCAATGGGTCGCAGACTTCAGGCAGTTATTGCATGCAAAGGATCATTGACCAAATGCTATACATGAGTACTTTATTTGGACATTATATGATTTTTTCATTGACCAGCATAGCTTTTCATGTTGCTTTTTGTGTTCCCCGCCACAGCTGTCGGGGGACAACGTTCCATGCCGATGTCAGCATGCAACAGACCGCACAAAACGACGAATGAACAACAATCTCATTGACCAAAATGTGGAACGGATTAGTTACATTTGGACTGAACTGGCTTAGTGGTAATGTGAATGGGAATTTTGCTAACTACACTTTTTAGACTTTCAGTTTCGGAATCTGAAGGACAGGAGTTGCAAAATATGTCTAAATTTTTTCTAAATCATCTATTACGTTGCTGCCCCGCAATAACAATAAGTTATCACAGTTTAATAGAACTGAGTGTTTTTGTATAAATATGGAGTATTCCATTTTCCGTTTCTCACTTGTGTTATAACAATCCACTCAACCTCATTAACATAACTTGAAATCAATTTGACTGGCAAGTCAAGGTATACCTCCCAGACCTGGGTTCAAATAATATTTTCAGATGCTGACCGTTTGTATTTATATTGTATTTGAAAGAATTTAAAATAGCCTACTATTTGAACCCAGGTCTGATATCTCTCTGAAATTGTATTGTTAGTACCCGATGGGCCACTCCAAGTGACTGCAAGAGGGGAAAGAAAGGCAACATTAGTACATAAAGGAAGTGAAAGCACTTATCTATGATTTGCATCTTCTCTCTGTTCACCCATGTATGTGAATCAACCTCATTTTTCACTGTCATCTTTTTCCCCTTACTCTGCTGTTACTGGTGACTGCGCTCACCAAGACAAACTCCTCACCAACCATTCACTCTGTAATTATCGACGCCACTGACATCCCTATGATTTATTGTCATTATTCTAGCAGGGGATAAAATGTAAATCTGCATAATGGCTGTCATTTTCAGGTTCAGTACGAGAAACTTAGCATACAGATTGATTCTCTGCTGTCCGTCGGTTGGTCTCAGGAAATTAAGCGGTGAGTCATGTGCACAGTGCAGTGGAAGATCTCTCCTGACTGTCGGGTAACAGCACATCATGACTCTCTCACTCTAATCCCGTCCCCACTGGACTCGTTACACCAAAGATAGGAATACTTAGAAATATAGGTTCATCCATAGTTAAGCTCCCACCACTGAGAGGGCAAACGATAAGGGGTGATTTCATTGTTGGCGAGTGAATATCACCTACCTTTTTGTGTGTACGGGGATACTGAGAGCAAACAGTAGTGATGTATAGTTGTTTCACTTACTTCAGACAAATGTGCTTATTGTAAGTCGCTCTGGATAAGAGAGTTTGCTAAATGATCAAAATGTAAATGGATTTAAGGTTCCATCATTTCTCACCATATTTACTTGCTCAAGTGTTACAAAAACAATTATGAAAATACTATCTTAAGAAATAGGCGTATTCAAAAGCAGAAAAATAACACCACCACCACTACTGTTAACGTGCCCATCTCCAACAGTAACTATAAAAGAACAGAAAAATGTCCTGTGACTGAGGATGCACTGATCCAATCTGAGGTGATATTGGTGTGACTGTAATGCATGTCCTGATGACATCAGCCCTGCTAACTCTGACTCTGCTACCGCCGACGACAGATGATATACATAGATTGACACTGTAATACATTCATATGTACGTGGTGTAATAGAGTAGTTATGTACCATATTATGAGAGGATTGTGTTGTGGCTTCTTGGGAGTCTAATGTAGGCTAATGTAAACTGGCAATTAATAAATTGCCTCAGATGTAAATATCAATATGAGTTGAGTTTGAGGATTTTTCACATTTATTGTATGAAAGAAACTTGTGAAGTGAAAACAATCATAACTTTTTGAATGCAGTCCTAGTTGTGTTTACATTCAAGCCTTAATCTTAATAATGATAAAGTGGGTAGACAAATTAGAGGAGCTTTAATGACTATGCAGTCATCTCTCGCCCACACTGATTTGCGATGCCTACACATATATCTTCTGTTGTTGGCCTTTTCATGACTTCTTGGTGCACAAAATTCATCATTGTGGAACTGAGCAATTTAGGACTACATAATATCGCTGCACATTTTCCATTTCACTATCCCCCCCCCCTCATTTAATGTTAAAAACAAATAGAGTTTTATTTCTCACACTAAATTGACCTGTTTCATTTACGTTTCTCTCTCCTCAGCTCATCTGTTGGCAAATGATAATGCGCCTATGAAAATGTGCCATCGTATAGATGGTGGCTGCCTGCCAGGCTAATAACTTCTGTCTGACATTTCTGAGAAAAGCGAGATTGTCAATTTACTGCTCATCTAGTGCACTGGCCTCCTCTGTCTCATTGAGACTGCTCGCTCATTGGTATACTAACGACAGAGCAGAAAGAAGCTGCCACTAAGGCCAGAACTCTGTAACGATCACCATCTTCTGAGACCACACAGAACATCTGAATTGTAAAGTACAACTGTATGTATACAACGAGATAGGGCAATCCCTTTTGGCCAGGTGGATCATGAATAAGATGATATTATGTCATATTTTATAATAGTGAACAAAGAAACCTTGTATCCACCATATAGCTGACCTTCAAATCACAGATGATCTTACATTAAGTAGATATACATTAACTGTATATTTAATAACAATAGGTTAAAACACAACAGATTGAGGTGTATGATTCATTATGAAGATTACCCCAAATATGAAACCAATCAAGTATGCTCCAAATAGGAGCATTTTGCAGGAGAAATGAGGCTAAATCATGGCTTTTTTTCTACCATAACATGTTGCCTTCAAAAACAAATGAGACAATATAAGCCACTCATAACCACAATTCCCCCAGTTTTTCATCTTCAAAGACAGAGCTCATGCTGATCAGAATTCACTGAGGTTCAGATCATGAATTTCAAAAGCAAATCAATATTTGAGATCTAGAGTGGTATAAACAACAGTGAGTATCCCTCACTCTCAGTTGCCAGATTGTTTGGTCTTGCCTGGTTATGGATGGCTCCTTTGTTGGCATATAGAAACGTGAGCATTTATCATTGGATTTATGATGGTGATGGGTCTGCCATTTAAATTATGGTCCTTTTGTTGGGAGAATAAGTAAGGTTTTCATGTAGATAAAGTGACTGGGAGATGCAGATTGCCATGTTATGCTCAGTATGATCAAAAAGCCTGGCAAGGAAACAGGAAATCTCACAGTGTTAAGATGTAAAGCATAATATGTTACCATTTCATAATATTCTTGAATGTTTGTGTTGATAATTATGGTGATCAGCAACAGTTTTTTACTACTGTATAGTTACAAAAACAACTAAAGAGCAAATATTGGTTTTGTCCTACAAAACACTTTCATCAGATTGTACAGTGTGAAGGAACACCTTTTCTGTAAATTATTATGAAGGGGTCTGATATTATTGCAGCACCCATCATTTGCTTCTTCATGTGATGAAATGAACAAATTTCATGGTTCACTGGGCAGTCTGAATCCCAGAAATAAGTGAGAATTGTCAGTTGCCCAGCACTTGGATGGAGGGACGCTGGCTGTGAGGTCAGGGAATTTAAGAAATGTGAAAATCATGCTCAATAAAGCCTTGCCACAGTTCACATTAGTGCTTAAATATTTAAATATTGGCACGCCTTGGTTCACTCACGGTAAAAGAGATGGATATTTCCTGGGCTCTCCTCTCTCCCAGAACAAATTAGTGGGGCAGTCCTGTCAATGTTGCCAATCCAAACTGAAGACTTTTCTCTCTGGCCCAAGGGCATCTCCATGAACTCATGCCCCCTACATAAGATCAAACATTTCTCCTCAGTCACCATCATGTTAACTCTATTGTTGCATTGCTGTGTTTTCAATTAAAAGGAATGTGTTCAGTCTACAGAACTACAGTCAGTGATGGAAATGGTGTTAAAATACATTTCCTTGGTACGCACCAGGGTTCCCCTTGTGAATTCATTACATTTTCATCGCTGACAACAGCATGACATATTTTGACAACCTAGTTCGCTTTAATAAGGATGTGTTTGCCAATAGGTGGACTCTGTTTAAGGTATGTGCTCCGAGACAGATTCATTGCCTCCTACTAAGCTGTCCTTGTCGAAATGTTCATATCCATTCGTTCTCACCCTGTCTGTGCATGTGTGTGTGCGCATGTGTGTTGGTGCTCAAGAGATAGGATTGCATCTTCTGTAGTTGCTGGTGGGTAAGACAAGGATCAGAGGAACCAAGGATTACAGAGAGTACCCATAGGGGACAGGGAGGGAAAGCAGGCGTTGTGGACAGCCAAGAGTGAAAAAGACAAGGCACCATGTAGGGTAGTCACTTTAAATAATGCCTCTGATCCTTCCTACTTGGAGTCTTCACTCACCAGATTACCCTGTAAAGTAACTTCATATGGGATTGGCCCAATGGGATTCATGGTTTGACCAGATTTCTCCAATCACCACCCCATGGGACCTGTAAACCCTACTTGTGACACTTACATACCAATGGGATCTCACGCTTAATTTGTATGAATTTATACATACAGTGCCTTCAGAAAGTATTCAGACCCCTTCACTTTTTCCACATTTTGTCATTTAAAATAGATTAAATTAAAAGAATTTGCCCTCAATCCACACACAATATCCCAGAATGACAAAGCGAAAACTGTTTTTTTTTTAGACATTTCAGTAAATGTATTAAAATTGAAATACAGAAATACCTCATGTACATAAGTATTCAGACCCTTTGCTATGACACACACATTAAAATTAGCTAAAATGCAAAAATGTCAACAACAAATCACTCAGTAAATTGAATTGAGTCCATCTTAATGCAAGGATAATAGTTCATGTCATTTTGGAATTAATATCTTTGTTTTTATAGGGTCTCTGATTTGCATAGGAATCAATTACACACTGTGTAGATTAGGATGTCACTATATACTATAACTTGATGGAGCTACCACTATTCTTCACAAGAGAGATGGTGCAGAAACTGCATTGCATGGGCTGGATTTGCACCAAACGTAATGCTTTGTACTAAAACCAAATAAACACATTTCCAGCCACTTTCTTTGCTGTATCACTTGAATTCATTGTTGCTAACACAATTATGGATATGAGATTATTTTTCCATTCAGGGATTCTTTTTGGCCACTTATAGACCAATTTTGTAGAGTGACAGAGATGATGTTGTCCCATCGACTGTGCTTTTTCCTCCCCACCATTCAACTTTGTCGATTTTTGTCCCCCCAGGCCTCAGGGCCGCATTCCTGAGCAGTTTTGTTCCTCTCCATTTGCTCAGTTTGTAATAACAACCTGATCCACACAGTGTGTAACTGATTCCTATGCAAATCAGAGACCTTATAAAAACAAAGATATTAATTCCAAAATTACATGAACTATTATCCTTGCATTAAGATGGACTCAATTCAAGTTATTGAGTGATTTGTTAATGACATTTTTGCATTTTCGCTAATTTTAAAAGTGTCATAGCAAAGGGTCTGAATACTTATGTACATGAGGTATTTCTGTAATTCAATTTTAATAAATTTACAGAAATGTATAAAAACCTGTTTTCACTTTGTCATTCTGGGGTATTGTGTGTGGATTGATGGCAAGTTCTTTTAATTTAATCCATTTTAAATTGAGTCTATAACATAACAAAATATGGAAAAATTGAAGGGGTCTGAATACTTTCCGAGGCACTGTAAAGGAGTACACAAAATTCGATTAAATCTTATGACCCAAGTTGTTTGAAAAGCTACAATTGCGGATGTGAAAGGGAACGTTTATACTGGCAGTTCAATATGAAAGGCAGAACCTTAACCCCTTGAAGTTAATGCCTGATACTGCCTAACTGCCACACAAGTTGCATTCATAGCTTTTCATAAAAACCGGGTCTTAAGATTTCATACGAATTGGGTGTTCTGCTTTTTGTATGTATTCATGTTGTGATCTAATGCACATTTTCTCTTTTAGGAATTATGACATGGTCATAATGCATAGTTTTTGTTCTTAATCTGTCTTCGTGACTTTGTTATTGCCACTATGTTAAGTGTCTGTATGGTGTGTAATGCTCAAGATGTAAAACAAGTTTCTGAGAAAAGCAAATAAGGTGAACTTAACTGAACCGGACTGGTTATGACACTCAAGGTTTTATTTCAATATGAATAATTTCCCATGGCCTCATCTCTTTTCCTTGACTGCACTCTTACATTTATAGTCTTCAGTTCTCAAGAGTTTTGGTTAAAGGAAGTCAAATATGACATGAAAGTAATACCACTAATCAAATCTCTTGCAAAATATCACAGTTTTGCAAATCAAGCCAGCAACATCATTACACTGCTGTCATTTGATCTACAAACTGGAAAGTCGTGAGGGGTTAGGGGGAAGGGAAGTAAAGAACGAGAAAGGGATAAATGGCCAAGAGAAAGGATGAGTTCAACTACCTCCAGGGGCTGCTGTTGCTCAAGCTTATCTTCTAAACATAGTAAACACCTCATATCTCTGTTAACATGCTAATTCTGTTTGACTTAAAGACATATTGTTACATGTGACAGACTTGGGCTGAATGTAGAAAACAAGAGTTCTAAAAATAAACAGCACATTTATTATGCCAAAGGGCATCCATGTAAGGGATGATTTCCCTCACATTTGTTTTTTGTTTTCTACATCAAAGACAATGTTGGTTATCATCCCCTAAAAGGGTGGGAGATCATGGGTCAGACCAGGGGATTGGAGGACATGGGGCAGGTATTCTGGTTCTTGGTGCTTACAAGCCCACATCATCTATATGGAAGAAGAGCAGATCTTGCCCCCTATTGGGACTCATTTAGAGTACTAAATTATTAAGATGGCGATTTTGCTGACAAGACATTAAGTATCAAAATTGAAGGAATAAATCACTGAACACCTTCATAATTCTGAAGATACTCAAGGGGTGATTCATTAGCCTACATTATATCTTCCTCAATTTTATCTTCACTGTGCTCGACTTTGCACTGCTCACTACTATTGTGAAAGGATGCCTGTAATGGTGGATACATAATCATCTAGAATTGATTTTATAATCAAATTTAACATCCTCAAGACAAAGTGGATGAAATCATTATTGAGTTTCAAAGGAGGCAGACAGATAGTCTTGTTGTTTTATTAGAGATAGGATTTATTGAAGCAGCAACGACCACAGCTGGGCTTCACATACTCCTGAAGGAACTTTAACAAACATCCTAATATTATTTCTATGCTTTCCACTCCACTAGAGTTATTTGAGTAACACATTATGAGAGGGAGAATTTTACATGGATGTACAGTCATTCCTTTTTTTCCAACAGTAACAGCAGATTCATGCAAGCTTGGAAATAATCTGTGATTGTAATTCTTAAAGGTCCAGTACAGTAGGTAGATTTGAGTTTTAAAATGGTGCTAAATGGCTAAGGTAAAATGGTAGCGATCAAGGAATGAGATCGCATGATAAAGGACATTCAGTGGGCGGTACTGTTTTGGTCCAGACAAATCGCTTTCTAAAATCTGATGTTGTGGTCAAGCACTGGCCTTTACTATCATATGTAAGTTTTGGTTGTTTACATGGATTGTTACGGCCATGGCTCAGCGGCCTAACACATACCATGCAAACTAAAACAACGCATACCTTTATCGACGATGAGAACCAGGAAAGATGAAGAGCAGTGAAACATTAGTCCAGGCCAGTAGAGAATTGGCGGTTGTAAAAGCCCTACCCTGTAGGGTAGCTTCTACTCTCATACAGACAATCTGACTCAATTACGAGGGGTGCGTGAATCTTCTGGTAAACCTCGGACTGCATAATGTTCACTTGCTCTAGGTAGAATAGAATAGCAACACATAAATTATGTTACGTTCAAGTCAAAACTGAAACGCAGGGAGGGTCCTGTGCTTTCTCCGGTAACACACAACGTAAACTCAGGTAACGGGAGAAAGAGGGCACACCACCATGGGCAATTTAGGGTACGTTTACACTGCAGCTCCAACGCAACCGATATCTATTTTTTCACATATCAGATACAGATTATTTTCTAGCTGTCTAAACTTGTCCTCTCCATGTATTAATCCAACGTACCATGGGACTAATGCTTGATTCATCTCTCATTTATCAACAGGCCATCACATTAGTAAATTTAACACACTGCAGTAATGTATTTTTTATAGCAATAATAAACTGTTTCTTATAATAATGATTTCCAACACTTCTCAATCAAGAGTTAATGATTACCAAACAAATGTTCCCTGTATCAGATGATTAAAAAACATATTAATTCAATTGATTTGCACATGGAATATCAAATACAATTAGTAAATTTAATCACTCTAAATAAAGAACTGAATAGCTTTATTTACTCGTCTGCTATTGAGCATTATAATGCAACTGTTTTTATAAAAATAATTTCTAACAATAGATACACTGGGTCTGTTGTGATATAGAATAAATAGTTTATTAATCAAAACACCATCTTCTTTGAAGCTCAGACAGTTGTTTTTTTTCCCTCAGTCACGCAAACTCGTTGCTGACTGCTTGACAACCAAACCATTTTTAAAGGAGCAGTGGATTGAGCATTAAATGATCACTGCACAAGTCTATCTTTTAGAATGCAATGATTGTCTAAACTCACATACAGTGCCGTGCAAGCCAAGGAAGACTTCGACAGTGGATGACCAAAGGATGTTCACCATAATTAAGAAAACCCCAAAACAACTGTCCCGCACTCGCCATGAGGTAGGTGTGAATGTGTCAGAGACTACCATCTGCAGAATATATCACCAGCCGAACTACAGAGGCTTCACTACAAGGTGCAAACCACTAGTTATCCTAAAAAAAAAGGATTGTCAGGTTACAGTTTGCTAAAAGTACCTACAAAGCCTGCAGAGGTCTGGAAAAAATAGGGGGACTATGTAAAAAAAAAATGTTGTCATTTTTAAATGGTGAAATCAATATGTACACAAATACCATCAAATAAAAGCTGGGAATCAAATCCAAACTCTTGGAGTATATAGCCAAAAGAAGAAACAATGATTCATCCTCCCATTACTTATGGAGGGCACTGTAAATCCGATATTGTTCACTTGTAAAACTAGTGTGAACAGTCTACAAAAATATTAGATATGACAAAAAGATTGGATCACTTTGCTTGCAATGTAAATGTAGCCTAAAATGGCACTCTCCTCAGGTGCAAACAATCACTAATCCACAATCCAAATTAAGCAGTGGGACATACGTTTTCAAATGTTCTGTGCTGCCAAAGAGGGCATCAACGTGCAGAACTACATGCTACACCTTTAACTTAAGAGGCACTGCAGGTTACATGTCTACAAATGTACACATGGGACAATATACAAATGCAATTGCATGGAAACTAGTGTTGATGGCAAAAAGATATCATATACATTAAGCATTGCCATATTATAACAATAAGGAGTCATGTGGCATACAGTATCTATGTTGGAATGTTCTTTACTTTATTAGGAAGTAAAGTCAAGTTCATTGCTCAAGTCTGTGAAGTTCAATTAAAAGAGTACCATGAAAAATGTTGACAGTGGACTTTGTCCAATTATTTATCACAAGCAGGTGTGCAGCCATTACACACCTCTCATTAAGACTAATAGATGTCCTCTTTGAAAACCGAGACAGTGCAGAATTATGCATTTCATGGAAATATGCTCCCAAATGAGTCTACATTATAATGATTTGAGAAAACAGCTGATGAAAGGGAAACTCCTAACACAGTAAACAAAAGTCTATAGTCTAAATCAATGACCTAACTTACCCAACCACAAACCAATATTATTACTCCAGTATACTACTTTCATTATTATTGTTGTCATGGTTGTTATTCTCTGACATCATTCCACATGAGACATGTACAGTAATACAGCTCCCGTGGGTAATCCCCATCAGGCAGCCCAGCCCAGGCCAGGCAGTCATGTGAGGACAAGTGTTCCCTCTGCCTCCCCCCTCCAACCCTCTGGTAATGGGCCTCTCTAATAAGCTCCGGCCCCAGAGGCTTTCGTTGAGGAGAACCTAGCCACGCTGCTGATCCAGTTTCCCTCACCCACGCACATCACCACAGAGTGAATGGCCCACATAAACCCTCCTGTCCCGGAGGGCCGTCAGTGCATCACGGCTGGGATGGCACTGCCTCTCCACCTCTCCTTCTCCAGCCTCTTAACTCCTCTCCGAATGGACCAAACTCCTCGGCTCCATGCTGATAAAAGATATGCTCAAAATATCTTTTACCTCCATAAAATTGGGTTGTGCTCAGATCTGTGCAAGCATGCATTGCTTAAGGTGATTTAAAGCATCCACACATTGTTTGATTGCTATGAAGATGGTCTAAACATAGTGTGTGTGATACGCTCTCCTCTGACACTTTAACCAGTAGGAAAATAACTCTGCTCACTAACTTTGCTGCTTGCTTAGTCAGCAAATCAGTCTGGTGGAAAGAGTGATGTGTCCGCAGGCTAAGGAAATATGCAGACATAGAGCTCTGCCGTCCAAAAACGAGAGCTAGCCCCCTCAGTTGTAAGAATATGGTCAGTGCCTGTGAAGACTGTCATGATCGGATGGATCATAGATGAAGCACATTAGGGCAGCTTTAAGGTATTCAATACCATAGTGTGGCCCAAAATATACAGCATTGTGAAGAAACCCTGAACTCCAGAATAACACTCTAAAGTAAATGAGACAATATAACAACATTATGTTTCAATTCGACATGTAATGGAGGTGAGGGAGGGAGTGTGAAATGCATGGAGAGAAAGGGAGAGAAAGACGGATGGATGGATATGGAGATAAATAGATTTTCTCTGTGTGATTAATTATGCGGACAGAACATTTCTGACATAAAAGTCTGCGAGTTTTCGTGAGGCGACAAACGGATGCTCACTGCTTTTCCCCTGAGTGAGGTGCCGCTCTCTCTCTCTTTCTGCTTCATTTACTCCCTGTGGCTCACCTGAGATTGATGCGCTTCTCGTCTGATTGTGGTAATTACCCCTGTCCTGCTGCTGCAATACATTATGCACAACAGACTCACGAAACATGGGGGGCAAGGCCAAATTGGAAATGCTATTCATTTCACTCATGATGCATGCTGTGAGATGCCTACCTGCAACCTTGTCACGGGGGTGAGGCGGCATCTCTCTGTTGCACTCAAGACTTGTGGAGTTGATTACAATACTAAGAGTATGGCTGATTTCCCTGTTTAAGGTGGTCTATCCAAGATATTTATCCCTTTGCATTCAACCGCTTTGAATCCTTGACATGAGGCAATGTCACCAAGCAGGTAAAAATGCATACTTTATTCAAACAAACAATGAAACAATTTTAGCTATGCAATCAATTCAAAACAATTGTTGGAATGTGGTCATTTTTACACACACAAAGGATAGAAATTACAAATATAGGGGTTAACAATTGTAGTTTTTTTCATACAGATCAAATCTAACATACATACCTATATAGAAACATCTAGACCTCCTGGGTAGTTTTTGAATCTCCCTCCCAAGAAATTGGTCAATCTCACACCATAAAATGCTGCACTGATATAAACCATTTCACCATAATATTGTGCCTGACCTTCAGTTATGTAGAACATTTTACATTTAGTCTTTCATGATCCTTTTCCTTTTAGTCTTTCATGATCACACAATTACATTTTGCAGCATTGCAATTTTACAAAGATCATTATCAGCAAATTTAAAACAATTAATGTATGCATTCATCTCTGGGGCTTCTACTAGAGGTTTAGCAATTACCTTCTCCTCCACCCAGTGCTTTATTGAGAGGGAAAACGAATGACTCAACAGTTTACCTTTCAATGGAAGTTGAGATGTGAGTCAGTTTATACAGTATGGGAGTGTGTGACCTTCACACAATGTCTGCTCTTTAAAACCACCCACATTTCATCCATCTGTGCTTCTGGCCACCTTATCAAGCAAAACAACATCGATTATACTCATTAAAAACATCAACAGATGTACTTAAACATAACTCTGGACCATTTCCACAAAATCTGTCTTATAGATGAAATGGCATATTGGTCTTTTCATCACTTTAGCCCAAGCTCACCAGTAGAGGCTTTCAAATACTTAACACTCTTAATCCTCAGAAACATACAATGGTGTTGACAGGTTAGTGCTTGTTGAGTCCGTAACAGGGCATTTGCTTAGAAGTCTTGCTCAATGGTCGGATTGACTCTGCAACTGAAATAAATCTGTCTTTTGTGAGATGGAACCCTAACCCTTTTAACACATTAGCCTGCCACTTTATACCAGTCGACATCTGGATAAAAACGTCTGTTTACATTTCACTTTTTACATTTTACATTTACATTTATTTAGTTTTGTATTTAGGTAACTATTGTTATTGTTGTTGTTTCTTTTATTTTTATTATTTACACTTCTTATTGCACTGTTGGAGGAGCCCAAGACTTAAGAATTTCATTGCCAGCGATTGCTCTGTAACTGTTGTGCATATGACAATAAAACCATCTTGAATCTTGAATCTTGAATCTGTATGTTCCATTTGTGTCACATGAGAACAATA
Source organism: Argentina silus (assembly GCF_951799395.1). NCBI lineage: Eukaryota > Metazoa > Chordata > Actinopteri > Argentiniformes > Argentinidae > Argentina > Argentina silus. Next base: position 2,169,279 of record NC_139668.1, read on the forward strand.
TCTATTCAGCATTCCTTTTGTACATCACCGGTAGACCTTGGTCTCCGATGATTTATTCATGACATTAATAACACATCTCTCACACAGAATACTGTGTTCAAAGTCCCAAACAAATAAACCCTAAGGAAAGGTCAATCACCCTTAGCCATACAATCAAATCTACCCAGAGTTTTCTTGGTTCAGCTGTAGTATTTGCAAGTTTTATTAAGATAATGACAGCCTAATTCTATGTATGTTATTGATTATATTACATGCTTGATTGATTGACACTACACACTGTAATTTGAATCAGCAAACACTGGAGAGCTTTTTCTTCTTTTGTCATGAACATGAATAATTTTAACTGGATATTTTGCTATGATAAAATAATACTGATGTTTCAGCTTGCAGTAGTATTGTCATGCGTACTAACAGATGGACAGATTGTGATTTTCAAAGTAAAATGGACAAGCTGCTCTCTTTTTGTCAGTTTCCACGGCAACAGGCTTTGTTGTGAATCTTGTGAATCAACGGCCCTGTAAGAAGGATGTCCATGAAACGTTTATGGAAACATTCATAAATATCACACGCTAGGTACAGTGCAGTTTCTCTACTTTTCAGAATATGGATAAAATGACCCTTGAATCCAAGAAACCTACAGTATCATTGAATCCCAGGACCAACGTTTTACCTAGATTATGAAATATTCTTTGCCCCTGATTCACAATATCCTCTGAGATTATACAAGGAGTCAGTTTTCAGAAAGTGAATTCAATCTGATTTTTTAAAGAAGAAAGTAAAACATAAAAAGGGAAGGACCAATCTGATCTCAAGCTCTATTGTTGAAGTACTGAGCTTCCTGTACATGAAGGGTGAAGGGTTTAGCATGGCAGCCAATTGATGGCCGACATGCTTGGCATGGACCAACCCCATGCAGCCAATCTTACCTATGTAGCCTGTTGTAAAAGGTATTGGTCTATATATAATCATTTATTAATTATTAATATTCCAATTGTTTATGATTGATATGCTTTTATTCCAATCAATCGGTAACTACAGTATAAAGGATATTAAGGGGGCGTGTAACAGCCTGGCACAAGGGGTCATCTGCTCTACACTGTCAATCCTGATTAAGCCAGCACAGAGCAGCTGCTTCTGAATGTGCATCTCTCCAGTCTACTCGTTAGCACCAAGCACTGCTTTTCCTGTTCTGACTCTTTTCTCTTCTCCCTAATTATACATGCTCACATCCTGTCAGTGGATAAAAAAAGATGATCAATCTGTGCATCTAATCCGGATTTATACAATGACATTATATCCATAATTAAAAAGAAGATTAATGGCATCTTTAAAATATGACCTACACAGGGTACTAGAGTTGAGCTGTTTTGTAAACAGAGGCGCTGAAGTTACACTCTATTTAGTGCATAATAATGCAGGGGGATATAATTAATGTGGAACATTTCACCTACATCTGACCTTCCAGTGGCACAGTGTTAACTGGGGACATGCGTCACCGCAGGGGTAAACTAATGCAGAGAGATTAAGATGCACTCTCTTCATCACCTTCATATCATAAAGAATAGTTAATATTCAGACTCATATGTAAATCAAACACATGAGCCATGAATCCCAAACAGCACATATACTGTAAAATACATGTACACACACAGAATGAGATAGCAATATTCATACAGTATACATCCTACTCAGGTATGACAGTTTATTTAGGATGTTTGAATGACCTGGTGGCGATAAATATGATGACATACATAAATCATGGCACAATGGTGAGTTTTCCACAGGTAACAGAGTAACATCTCTGACCTCTGGTTATAGATGGCTGTGGCCACCGGCTCTGCCTGACAGCTTCAGTTCTTCCAGAATAGGGCTGTAAATAGCAGAACAGGCAGCTCGTAGAGCAAGAGGCAGAATTGAAATACGGGTCTCTCCTCACGTCGGCCATCTTTACATTAATCCCAGTGTAAATCTATCACCAAAATGCTGAGCCTTTGGGAAGAGAGAGACCTCATACTTAATATTCAGTGCAGTAAATAATCTTTCTGTTGCCACTTTTATATGAGCTCCATGGATTGAAGTAGCAGACCAGCAGATGTCGTGCTGATGGCAGGGAGATATGCATCTGAGTCTTATAAAATGTTTTTACAGTGTATCATTTTCACTCATTTACTAAACATTTCTCTCTGTGAGAGTGCTGCACATCTCTGTTGCACTGGACATTGTTAGGATAGGGAAATGCACTAATGGCAGAGAAGGTAATGTCACAAGTCACACTGACTAGTTACTAGACACTGCCATTCTGCCTTATAGTTTGCTGTGATTATTAGAAACATGTTATTATATTTATGTATCAGCATGTCTTGTTATTTACCATCATGCCTTTTTTTTACTTTCGAACTATTAAAATCTGATCTGATCCCTCTGCATTCTCCAATTACTGACCAATCTCAATTCTCACATGCCTAGCCAAAGTATTCGAAAGGTTAGTCTAGATTTCTGAGTTTTTTTCTGAGAATCTATTTTACTCCCACCAGTACGGATTCACAGAAAAATATTAAACTTTAATGGCTTGTGCAATTGCTCGAAAAAATCTCTAGGGCCCTTGACCACAATAAACTATAGGTGCTCTTTCTAAAGCTTTTGACACTACAGATAATGTTATTATATTATGTAAATGACAAGGTTATGGTGTCAGTGGTGTTGAACTGCAATGGTTTAGTAGCTATCTGTTTGACCCTGAATAGATTGTACTGCAAGGATCTATTCTTGGCCCATTACTTTCTTTGATTTATATGAATAATCTGTATCTTGTATCCAAAGCTGTATTTTTTATCCTATCCTTTGTTTTCCAGTCTTAAAGGCACCATACTTTATCAATGGCAGTAAAGAGGAATGGACACATTGAAGTCTGATGTCACCCAATACATTTCAATAGTAGTGGCTTGTGTCGCTAATCCGGCAAGGAAATGCGTACTTCCTTTTCGTTCATTGGTCTGTCCAACCACTGAACTTGCTCAGTATTAGCTCTTGTCTAGAACAACGTGAGAAGAACGCATGAGCTAAAGGCGACTACTGGGAAGCCCGGTGCCCTCCCATCAAGCATGCGCACTGGGTTACCAAGACAAGAATCACACAGGAACACGTAGGCCTCTGCCGATCGAGCATGCGCACTGGGTTACAAATACGAGAAACACATGGGAATGCGTAGGCCGCTGCCGATCGAGCATGCGCACTGGGTTACAAATACGAGAAACACATGGGAATGCGTTGGCCCCTGCCGATCGTTGCAAGTAATGCTGGTAACAGGGCAATACAGACACAGCACATTCAGCTGATAAAACAATACTTACTATAGAAGTGGCTTTTCTTTAACCAAGGCTAAAACACATATAGATAAACTGCAGTAACCTTGGGTAACCTACATCGTAATTATTGATCGTATGTATTTTGACGTTTAGGCTATTCATTTATGCGCTATTAGGATCAATGACTGCAAAAGATGGTCCGTAGTGTAATTTATTCAGATTCTGTGCAAATCCTTTCTTTGTATTATTTATGAGAAACTCCTAATCTGCCTAGGTGTTCAAAATATACCAAGCGATTAGTTTCAAAATGGCCACAATATTTCATGCTATTTCATCATCAACCAATTTCTAGTCAATACCATTTAGCCTACTACATCTCATTTTATTCTCAACATGTATTGTCGTCTTGCATTCATGATCTTGCAGTATAGCTACATGTTACAATTATTATTGAGAATATACAAAAGAATAATGCCTGCACTCGCCTATACTGCACACAGAATGTGATTGTATGTACTGTAGTGTTAGTGTTCAATTGTTGCAGCACTTCTGGATGCAACACTCCAAGGTCTAGCATGGTTCATAATGCTTAATGCTCTTTCTCAGTGCCTTACTTGTGCTGATACAATCCCTGTGCATTCCCGCCCCTTGACTGGCTCAGACTCTTTACATATGACACTAGCTCTTTGGTACTCTGTGGCTCAGTTGGTAGAGCATGGCGCTAACAATGCTTAGGTTGTGGGTTTGATTCCCGCTGGGACCATATATACTGAAATGTATGCACTCACTGCAATGTAAGTTGCTTTGGATAAAAGCATCAGCTAAATGGCATATATTATATTAAATAGGAATGCTTCTATCGTCCGATTTGAACTATAAAAAAATCTGTATATTTTAAGTAATTGTAGAACATCAAAGTCACGCTGAAATCAACCTTATTTGGCCAGGAACAATACCAACTCTGCCATTGGAATTACATTGGGAATTGTCTTTTTGGGCAGAACTACAAGTGAGAACTAAGGGTATCACGAGTGGCATCTAGCTTTTGCAGCCTGTTCGCCAGATGGCCGACTGATCCCCTGGTCTTAACAGGCACCATAGGCAGGATTGCGTGGGAATTGCAATAACAATTTAGAATAGTGTCTTCTGCTCTCATGTACTCATGTTTAGTGTTTACACTAGTGTTTAGTGACAATCCTTTGCATGCAATAACTGTCTGAAGTCTGCAACCCATTGACCCCACCAAACGCTAGGTATATTCTCTGGTGATGCTATGCCAGGCCTGTACTGCAGCCATCTTCAGTTGTTGTTTGTTTTGAGGTATTTTTGCTTAAAATCTCATCATCAGGAAATTAAATGCATGTTCAATTTTGGTCTTGAAAAACTCCCCAATTGACCATTCGCAAAACCCCTCCCCCGAACGGTCCTTGTCCAATCCTACCGTAGCAACCGGTCACTACTTGAAGAAGGTCCGTCAAGCTGTCATTAAGACGTGAAATGGTGAAACGGTGTGTCTACGGCACCTGCAAATCCGACAGCAGGTACCCCAAAAGTTTAGAGGGTGGAGTCATTTTTTCCCCTTTCCAAAGCCCAAAACCCAAGAGGAAAGATGCCGGCAGTGGATAAAACAGTGTGGGAGGCCCCATTCCCAGCTAAATACCTTTATTTTAACAAACATACATTCATCTGCTCCAAGGTAAGCTAGCTGGCTAATATTGTCATTGTCTTGCTAACGCTTTGTTACATTCGCAAAACTGGATTTAAAAGTTATGGTTACTATTAGCTAGTATTATTACTACTAATATTACATCACTAGTATTACCATTACCAGCAAACTAACGTTACCCGCTGTAAAGTTTAGCTCACTAACGTTAGCTATAAGGCTTCACATACTTTTCGTACAGATTATATCAAGGTTGAACATGACGTCCCAACAGGCAATTACGAATTTATTTTGCTTTAAACTTTGTAGGATTTTGTGAATGGACGGCCTACTCCCGAGTATCCCAACCCTGTAGTTGCAGTCCAAGTACCTTACCTGATAACGGAATATCGAGGAGGCTGTCGAAAGCCTCCAATAAAACGGTACACAAGTAAGAATAATATTTTGTTTATTTAAGTATATACTTCTGTGATTGTAACGTTTTTTTTCCAGTAGGTAGTACAATTCATATACAAAGTAATAAAAAAAATAACGAGTTGTGGTTGTACAGAAGCAGATATGATTTGCAAATTGCTGCACATGAACTGGCCTCCACCTCCAGCACCATTGAGGAAAACCCAGAAGAAACTCAACAGTGTGTTATTGACATTGACAATGGAGAGTGATAATCCTTGCCAGTAGCAACATTGACTGTTACTTGAAATTGCCTCAAAAAGCTTTACACCATATACTTGCTGTACATTCAAATGTTAAGTGGCTCAATGCTTTCTTTGGTTAAATCAATATGATTTGATTGTTTTTATATGTGTGTATAATATGTCAGTCCAGTTATGAAATCATTTTTGACATGTTAATAAACCATGGGAAAAAATCGTCTTATCTTAATCTATAGTCTCTCACCTGGTGACTTAGACCACACCCCACAGCATATTTCCTGCCTCCAACTTCAACCTCAAGTGGGGTTTCATCTGCAATGTAGCTTATGGGTGCATCTAACATCTCTCTCAGTAGATTCCTAGCGCCTTCCTTTGTCTATGGTGCTATACAGTACACAGACATCAAAAACGTACTTGTTGTGGGTATAACTGGACATGATAGGTTTCCGCTTACGGTTGACTTTGGCCTTGGCTACCACCACATTAAACACTGGTAGGCCAGTTATTTTTTTACCTCTGGCTTTGTGCCACGGTTAAGGTTGGCTTGTGGAGATGTCGTCTTTTCTTGCATGCCAGAGGTCCAGGGTGTGCATCAGGCCCACAACATGAGAACAATAACTTGGTGACCTGATAAAAAGCCCAGCATCAGTACCATTGGTTGTTTGTTTTGGAAATCAGCTAATTACAGTGACTTCTCTTGGGTTGTGAAATGCTTTTGTCAACATTTATACATAATTATTCCTTGGGCAACAATGTTATCTAACGTTGACGTTACAATTATTTGTGCTAACGTGACCATTAATACGACTAAATTGCTACTACTAGCTAGATAGCTACCTGTAATATTAGCTTCTTACGTCGTGGCACTCGGAGGCTTACTTTAACAGGTGACTTTTTGCTGAAGTTGATAAGATGATGTTGACTGATAAAAGATTTCAAATAATAGCTATATAAACAGAACTTACCTGGCAGCTCCTCCCCTCTACCTCTCACCAACAATCCTACCTTTCCTCCCAAACCCACTGTGCAACACCCAGTCTCTGGTTTATCAGATTTCTCCCCCCTCTCCCCTGATATTCTAAAACTGGTCACATCCAAGCGGGCAACCACCTGCCCCCTCGATCCTATCCCCTCCCCCCTTCTCCAATCCATCTCCAAAGACCTCCTTCCGTTCCTTACCACCTTAATCAATTCCTCTCTATCCACAGGATCTGTCCCAGCTGCCTTCAAGACAGCCAGAGTCAAGCCTCTTCTCAAGAAACCAACTCTTGACCTGTCTGCTCTCCATAACTACAGACCGGTATCCCTTCTCTCCTTCTTATCTAAAACCCTTGAACGTGCTGTCTCTAACCAACTGTCTAACTACCTCCTTCAGAACAAGTTCCTTGATCCTTACCAATCCAGCCTTAAAGCTGGGCACTCTACTGAAACTGCTCTTCTCGCTGTCACGGAGGCCATCCACTCCACTCGAGCTTCCTCCCTCTCCTCTGTTCTCATTCTTCTGGACCTGTCCGCTGCATTCGACACAGTAAACCACCCGATCCTTCTCTCCACCCTCTCAGAATTGGGCATCTCTGGTTCTGCACTCTCCTGGTTTGCATCCTACCTGGCGGGTCACTCCTACCAGGTGACGTAGAGAGGATCGCTGTCCTCTCCATGAGCCCTAACCACTGGGGTCCCCCAGGGCTCTGTCCTTGGGCCTTTACTGTTCTCTCTCTATACCAAATCTCTCGGCTCTGTAATTTCTTCACATGGTTTCTGCTACCACACCTACGCAGATGACACTCAACTTTTTCTCTCTTTCCCCCCTTCTGACTCACAGGTGGCAACACGTGTCTCGCAATGTCTTGCAGACATTTCTGCTTGGATGTCAGCCCACCACCTCAAGCTCAACCTTGACAAAACTGAGCTGCTCTTCTTCCCAGGGAAAGCCTGCCCTCTCCAAGACTTCTCCATCACAGTAGAGAACTCTACTGTGACCTCCTCCCATACAGCCAAGAACCTTGGGGTGATCCTTGACAACCACTTATCCTGTGTGGCGAACATCACAGCGACAGCACGCTCCTGTCGATTCTTCCTCTACAACATCAGAAGGATACGTCCATTCCTCACCAGAGAAGCAGCACTTTTGGTCCAAACACTTGTAATCTCTCGCCTTGACTACTGCAGCGCACTCTTGGCCGGACTCCCCGCCTCCACCATCCGGCCTCTGCAGCTCATCCAGAATGCTGCTGCTCGTCTGGTGTTCAATCTCCCCAAATTCTCCCATGTCACACCCCTCCTCCGCACCCTCCACTGGCTCCCGGTAGCAGCTCGCATCAGATTCAAGACCCTGTTGCTCGCATACCGGGCGGAAAAGGGAACAGCCCCTCCCTACTTGCAAGCAATGGTTAGCCCCCAAACCCCTGCACGATCACTCCGCTCTTCCACCTCGGCTGCACGCCTGGCACCGCCGCCTCTACGTGGATGCAGCGGCCGCGCCACTCGGTCACGGCTTTTCACTGTCCTGGCGCCCTGCTGGTGGAATGAGCTTCCCACCACCGTCAGGACTGCAGAATCACTACCGATCTTCCGCCGTAGATTGAAAACCCATCTCTTCAGGCTACATCTTAACAGTCCCTCCTAAAGACCTCTTCACCCCCACTACCCCCCGTGAACTAACCCTAACCCCAACCCTTGAGACCTCTTCATCCCCACTTCCCCTCTGTACAAGTTCTCTCCTGTTAATAATATAATAATCTTATGATGACTGTTGGATAGATTCACTTACTTAAACAAATGTATTTGTTGTAAGTCGCTTTGGATAAAGGCGTCTGCTAAATGCCATAAATGTAAAAATGTAAATGCAGTGCAAGAGCATGACTGGTTCACAAGGCTGTGCTGGTCACATTTTAGGATGAGCTTATGGGGTTTCTCATTTGATTGAGATCTGTATGCTTTTGCTTCAATTATTGTTGTGTCCCCTTCCTTGTTGATTTGAATATTCTGAATATATCCCTCCACTGCGTATTGCAATCCCTCGATCTGGAGGATATCACGGAGGTATTACTCCAAAAAGAATCACTTCCACTGGCCGGTAATATGCTACTTTTCCTCTCCATGCTTGGCTGTTTACAGTGAATTCGGAGGCATTTGCTTGTATTCGAGCAGACAAGATGTTTCTGTACACTTCAGAATACATTCTGCTGCTGCTGTCAGCAGTAACATCAATAATTAAGACAAGTTAGCCAGTTCTTGTGGCAGCTAAAGTGGGCCAGTGCTTATTAGGTTCAGCCCGACATCGGAGCAGTGGTCTACCTCAATGCCGCTGCTGCAGCAGACACAAGGTGTGGAGTGCTGCTGAAAGCCACCACAAGTTGTTGACAGGAGCTGTGAAGGATGCTGTGTTGAAAAGAAAATGGTTTGCTTTATCAGCTTGCCTTATCAGATAGATTGGCAAATCAAGTTTATTATAGCAACATGAACGACAGAGAGGAAGAGTGGAAATGGTTTAAATGTCAGGTTATTTTTTTTAATTGTTACACTTTTGTTTGTTAACGGGAAACGATTTGAGCTTGTTGTAAGCAGAGCTCAAACTTGCACACACAGGACAGCCTGGCTTCCAGAACTACTTGGAGCTGAACGCCCTAAAAACTGTATAGATGGTAGTAGACTTCAGGAGAAGCCCAGCCCTAACCGCCCCCCCCTCATCATGTGTGACTCCCCAGTTAATACTGTGGAGTCATTCAGATTCCTGGGGACAATAATTTCAAAGGACCTTGGGTTGGCGGAGAACATCACCTCCACCATCAAGAAGGCCCAGCAGAGGATGTTCTTACTGCGGCAGCTAAAGAAATTCAACATGCCGCATAAAGTGATGGTCGAGTTCTACACGGCCATCGTTGAGTCCATCCTCAGCTCATCGATCACCGTCTGGTTCGCTGCCTCCACTGCCAAAGACAAAGGCAGACTGCAGCGGATCATTCGGTCAGCCGAGAAGGTCATCGGCTGCAACCTGCCATCTCTCCTGGACCTGTTCCACTCCAGGACCAGTAAGAGAGCAGGAAAGATCATAGCTGACCCTTCCCATCCTGGTCACAACCTCTTCCTTAGACTTCCATCCGGCAAAAGGTTCCGGTCAATCAAGACTAAAACCTTGCGCCACCTGAACTGGTTCGAGATGATAGAAAGGCAACAGTAACTCAAATAACCACTTGTTACAATCAAGGTATGCAGAAGACCATCACTGAATGCACAACACGTCTAACCTTGAAGCAGATGGGCTACAGCAGCAGAAGACCACACCGGGTGCCACTCCTGTCAGCTAAGAACAGGAAACTGAGGCTACAATTCGCACAGGCTCACCAAAATTGGACAATAGAAGATTGGAAAAACGTTGCCTGTTCTGATGAGTCTCGATTTCTGCTGCGACATTCAGATGGTAGGGTCAGAATTTGGCATAAACAACATGAAAGCATGGATCCTGCCTTGTATCAACGGTTCAGGCTGGTGGTGATGGTGTAATGGTGTGGGGGATATTTTCTTGGCACACTTTGACTTTGGGCCCCTTAGTACCGATTGAGCATCGTTTAAACGCCACAGCCTACCTGAGTATTGTTGCTGACCATGTCCATCCCTTTATGACCACAGTGTATCCATCTTCTGATGGCTACTTCCAGCAGGATAACGCGCCATGTCACAAAGCTCACATCATCTCAAACTGGTTTCTTGGACATTCAAATGAGTTCACTGTACTCCAATGGCCTCCACAGTCACCAAATCTCACCTTTGGGATGTGGTGGAATGGGAGATTCGTATCATGGATGTGCAGTCGACAAATCTGCAGCAACTACATGATCCTATCATATGGATGGTCAATATGGACCAAAATCTCTGAGGAATGTTTCCAGCACCATGTTGAATCTATGCCACAAAGAATTAAGGCAGTTCTGAAGGAAAAAGGGGGTCCAACCCGGTACTAGCAAGGTGTACCTAATAAAGTGGCCGGTGAGTGTAAATGCACCATGAAGTTCCGGAACCTCAAGACCATTAACACTGACTCTCTCTCTCTGCCTCTGTCTCTGGGGGAGACATCTGTGACTCCCCTCCCCCAAATGAGTTAGACTCCTCTACAGAACTGCTGCTGTTGTCACTCCCATACTTAAAAAACAGGATTGAACCCGGACATCCCCATCTCAAACCTGCCTTTTCTGTCCAAAATATTGGAACTAGTTGTCACCTTCCAGATGAAAATCTACCTGGACTCTAATAACCTCCACAAGCTATTTCAGTCTGGCTTCAGATTCAAACACGGTACTGAAACAGCGCTCCTAAAAGTCACTAATGATATACTGCTCTCCACTGATGCTGGATCCCTCAACATCCTCATCCTCCTTGACCTCAGTGACACCATCGACCACTCAATCCACACCACTCACCTTGAGTCCTGCCTCTGCATTACCGGTACTGCTTTGAATTGGTTCACCTCCTACATCTCTGACAGAAGTCACTATGTCTTCATCAACATCTGCAAGTCCAACACTGCCACTGTCACCTGAGAAGTGCCTCAAGGTTCGGTGCTTGGTCCTCTCCTCTTCATCCTGTATGTGCTCCCTCTTGGACAGATCATCAGTAGCCATGATCTCCAATTCTCCATTTGATATGCTGACGACACTGTACGTCGTTGTCACTCTGTACAGCTGTACGTCACCACCGAAACTATCTCTCCAGCCTCTCACTCTTGCTAACTGTCTTGCTGACATCAAGTCTTGGATTGCAGCTTCCTCAAACTGAACTGCAACAAATCAGTAGTCATACTTGTTGGTCCAAAGACTTCACCCTCAACATTGGTGGCTTCACTGTCTCCACATCAAGCCAGGTCTGTAACCTCAGAGTCATCCTGTACTAAAATAATATAATAATGTCAAATCTCTCAATGATTTTAGACCCATTGCCCTCACCCGCTGTACTCAGTAAATGTATGGAGCGATTGGTCTGCAGGTGAAACACCTATAAATAAATTGTGTGGCAAAGGCCACCAGTTGATTGTTGCAGTACCTCCATGATACCGTCACTAAAGCATGAACCTTTTAAACTGTATGTCAAAATTCTCTTCATGGATTTCTCCTCGGCCTTCAACACAGTTCAGCCTCACCTTCTCTTGAGACGTGTGTGACAAGTCTACATCAAAGGCTCCCTCTCTGACTACCTTGTCCTGAACACAGGAGTCCCCAGGGATATATCCTGCCCCAACTCCTGTTTTCTATATACACCAATGAGATTAAATGCAACAACGGTGACCTCACTCGCATTAAGTATGTGGAGGAAATGGCCCTGGTTGACTGCTAGCAGGATAAGATCAGCTCTCAGTTCATAGACTGCCTCGTCTCATGGTTTGATGATAGTTTTCTTGACCTTGATGTCATTAAAACCAAAGACCTCTGTATTGGAGCAAAGAGGGGAGTACAGCAAAATTGTTGTTCACACAGACCATCACAAAGAAGGCAATTCAGGTGTTTGATGACAGTACTCATGCCGCCATCCATCATTTCACATGCTACCATCAGGGCGGAGACTTCAAACACCACTAGCCTGTAAAAACGCTTACAAGAGATCATTCATCCCTTCTGCTGTAACCATGCTCAATAAGAGCCTGTTAAAAAAAAATATATCTTATATATCTTGTGTATGTTTTTATACAGTATATCTTGTGTACCGTATGTTATGTCTGCTTTTACCCTCCCCCCTTTTTACCCTTCTTGTGCCAAAGAAACACTTCTATTCTATGAACATTAATGGACAATAACGTTTTCTTAATCTTAAAGTGAACTCTGTGAAAACATGGTCACAAGTATGTCATGCTGTTTTAGCAGAACCGTTAGAACTAAATATTACAATGAGGCAAATAGGAAGAATGAAAATAGATTATCAATACAATACCAGTTTAATAGGTAAAAGAAACATAGAAAATAAACAAATTGTTTTAAATGAATAGAAGTTTCACCATAAGACTTAGGCTATATGTGTCAAGGGCACACAGGAGTAGGTGCTTGCAGGCATAAACCAAAACTCAAATAATGCATTTGTTTTCTTCTTAATACCTTTCCCAAAAATCAACATCAAAGACCAGCATTACAATGGCATAGAAGTGTTATTAGCAGGCGAGGCACCATATGCTCAGGACATCCACCAGGCATGCCCATTCAACTGTAAATAAGTGCTCCAGGCTGAAGGGCAAAAAAAAAAAAAAAATCCTTCTTCTAGCATTGTGACTGCCCCTGGTCCGAGCATTGATTACTTTATCTTATGATGACTGATGGGTAGATGATTCACTTACTTACAACAAATACATTTGTTTAAGTCACTTTGGATAAAGGCGTCTGCTAAATGCCATAAATGTAAAATGTAAATGTTGATCATTATTCACAATAGCATTGTATCAGCCACATATAAACACATGTTAATAGTAAGATAGTGGTCAAAAGTTTGCTTCCCACACACAAGCACATGAATATATGACTGTCTCCAATCACCAAATCCATCTACACCGCAAAAGACACTAATACAACACACGCTATACCACTGCTAAAGGAAATGCTTACTCCAGTGCGTGAGTGAATGAATCCCACCTTTTTGACCAGTACATTTTCCACCCTGATTTTTTGTGTTCTCTGCCAGAGTTGCCGGGGAAACCATTCAACTCCGACATCCCGCCAGACCCCCTCCCACCACGACATGATGTCATCACACAGAGGACGGACGGAGGATATATATTGACTGTAACAGAAACTGATTACTTTTTTATCTTTGGACTGAAATATCTCATTGGTAACATGACTGGATTTAGTTATTTATATCTTTGATTATGTGCTTCTACTTAGTAATAAAGATGCTTTTCCTGATTGTACCACCTGTCTCTGTGGTTGTGTTTGTTGCATGATCCTAGAACCTGTAGAGTCAAGTTGTGTTAGTGTACCCTGGTTTAGTTTGCTTGTTTGAAATAACACTATTGCTCTGTGACATTTGTGTTCCATTTTCTACTTATTTGCTGTCCTGATGATACGAGAGATGATACCTTCTGTACAGGTGCCCCAGTTCTCTACAGCAGTGGTACCCAACCTTTTTTGGGTACTCTACCCCTAAAGCACTTTGACTTGCTTTGAGTACCGCCTCATGCGGGCATGATTCCTAGATTAGGTTTAATTGGAGTAAATTAGGTTTGATTTTAATATTATTTGTCTAGGTCATTTAACCACAATGATGATAATAATAAGAATGTTTTATAATACTGAAATTATACAAAAACAAACAAAGATCACATTTTATACACATACTCCCAATATATGTAACCCATATTTAAGTTGTGTATGACAAATGAGTACTCGCCAATCAATGAGAAACTTGATATGAATATCATAGCTGCTGACTATATGGTTTATATAAACTTTGTTAATCTTGGGGGCAGTGTGGCAACGGCAGTGAGGTGCAGTTGTAAATGGGCTGGTTTCATGCACCTCCCTGCAGAGGAAACACAAACACAGCGGTTGAGGCGACTTCGTAGGTGAAACCAAAGATGACATATTGTTCATGAAATTGAAATTGTTACTTCTCAACTTTTTTGCCACGGGTTCACTTGAGCTGGGGGTAGCGCTGCTGCTTGGAACAGTGTGTTTCAGTCATTGATCCATAGGTAGTTGCTACCGTGAGCCACTCTGGCACGTGAGCAGAGGATCAATGGGTAGAGAGAGGCCAGGGAGACAGAGCAATGCAGCTCGTGCCAAAACTTAAGTAAAAAGTAGGCCTATAAATATAAAAGAACCTCGAGATTTAGTTAATGTTTTCCTGCCTGTTGAGATTTCAATATTTTTTCAATATTTTTCTGAAAACCAAATCACAGTAACACAGTATGTCATTTCCTTTTCTTTCTTTTCAACAAGCTTCGATGCAGATCCTACCCTCTTAAAAATGCTGGGTTATTTAGCCAACCCAATCGCTGGGTTACGTTCGTTGGGTCAATATTTTGGGTTATTTTCCTTGCTGGGTTGTTTTCTGTGACTGCAGCAGACTGGGTTGCCGCAAAATGGTGCCCCATCATAATCACATGGCTGTCATTGTCGAAGTGTCATACAATGTATATGTCAACAATATTACTACAAGTTTATGCCAAATTGGCATTTAAAAAACATTAGCTAACTTACTGTACCTAGCTGGGGTACGTTACTTGGTAAAGGGTAAAGTGTTCCCTTTGAATTTCTTTCAGATTTCCCAAAACTTTGAACCAGCGACCATGACATTTATCACATCCATGTTATAACATATGAAGACTGCCTCTGGTTGGATGTGATTTACATTTTGTTTGGCAATGGAATTTGTTTCTGTATCAATTATGACTTTGTTGGATGTCATGTGTATCTTACATTTTGCAGCTGTTAAAATAAATAAAGCATTTCATAAATAATTTGTAATAATTGGTCTAATTATTTTTTTTACAATGCAGGGCCTAATGTCTTAGACTGTATTAGCAGTAATGCTACTCTGCATCGCTATTGTTATTGGTTCATTGATTAATTAGTGTTGTGTACTCAGTAGTACACATGGGGGGGAAATCTAAATAACACAACAATAAAGTAAGAAACCACCCACTGGGTGAGTCAAATTAACCCAATTTTGGGTATTCCAAACAGCCCAGCCTGTTGGCCTATTCACGTAACCCAATGTGCTGGGTAGATTCAACCCAGCGTGTGTCCTCTACACAACATTTAACCAGCATTGGGTTATGCATCGGGTTATTTTTAACCCAACATGTTTTGGAGTGTAGACTGCAGTGTATTAGTCTCTCTGAACAAGTGTTATTATGCTGTTGGGAGATGACAGCAGGCAACATGGCCTTCATTTTTGCACAACAAGGCACTTCTGAGTATTCTCTTGGATCCACTGTAATGTGAAGGCAATAAAAGCATGATTAAGTTGCTGGGCTGAGACAGGTTAAGGACACACAGCAGCCCCGTGTGGAGGGCAACCACTGTCTGCATACAGAAATACAGTATGGTAAAACCAGTCAGAGTAGAGCTGTCCCTGCACGGACCCACATGAATTATGTACTTGTTTTAATATTGTGTCCTGTTCCTGGTCTTGCTGTCACATCGATTCTCACCATTAAATTCCCCTTTTTCTCAGGTTTGTTTGGTTTGCAGAAGAAAATTTGAAACAAAAAATGCAGTTGCTCAGGCAACAAGAGTAAAAGGCACACCAGCATTGCATTTATAGCTGTGAATATCCAGCCCCTGGCTCCTCATCTATCTTGCAAAATGTGCTGACCCTCTGCTCCTTGGGTATTGGGCCTCCCTATACAACAGCCCCCCCCCCCCCCCCCCCCCCCCCCTCCCAGTCCCTCCTACCCCATCACCGCCTCCTTCAGCCCTTCTCTACCCGGGGAAATAAACATGGATGATCAAAAGTGAGTTGTGTCACAGAACCACGGGCTGTTTCAGAGGTACTCAGAAGATGCATTCAAGCTGCAATAGTGGATAAGCGTGACTGCATATGGTCTCAGAACAATTATCACAATCTACACATGACACTTACATTTTGTGCTGCTAAGTGCCCTTATGAGCCATCAGTGTGTATGCCAGACTGACTTCTCTCTTAGGGTGATGAAGGTTTATCCTGCTGCTCTCTTAAGAGAAACATGTTTGACACCTGCAAAAAAGAAAATGGTGGCATAGTATAATAATTCCAGACATTTCTGATCTTGAAAAGTATACCATGAATATCTATTTTCATCTGTTCCTCACAAGAACTCTCAGCGTATAGAGGAAAGATATATTGAAGAAAGACAGTTTAAATAATTATCTTATTGCACTCACTTTATTGGACATAACATAAGCTCACTAATATGTTGCTTCCACAACATGTTATGACCATTGTTAACACAATCCCCTTGAGCATGAAACAGTTAGAAGTGCCATGCTAACCAATAGGTTTCAAACCCAGGTCATCCTATATACCAAAACACCAGCTCACGAAGCAAAAGCCTAGGCATTACCTCAGACAGCTAGAGTAAAGCAAGTCTTAAGGTCATAGGGTAAGTTACTCATCACATAAACCTTGTCCAAGCCACCTCTGTCAGTAATGCAACAAGTAACCAACATAATTAATAGTTCACAACAACATACATGGACCTGGTACTAACAGAGGTGCTGATGCAATAGGCATAAGATATAAGATGAACTAGTCTTAGACCCAGTTAAACTCAGTACCACCAACATGCACTGCAAAAACTGCATAATGTTAGTGATCAGAGGGAGGAGCTTAATGAGACCCATAATATCCTAGGATGTAATTTGAGCCAATCAGTGTCTTGCTGATTGTGGAGAATCTTGTGGACTGATTTACATAACTTAATAAAGTCATCAGAAAATTACAGTGACAAGCTGAAAGGCTTATTTTCATGGAGGGCAAATTGTGAAACTATAACTAAGACATGCTGGCTAGAGCTTTAAGTTATTTTATGTTCACCCATTCATGTTAAAACTGTTTTGTTCATTTGAACTTACAAGTGAGTGAGTCTTAAGAGCTTGGTCAGACAACCATATTGTTGCTTCTCTTTTCCAGAGGATTCTGTGTGATGGGTTCCATTCTGTGAACTGTTCAGGCGAGCAGCATTGCAGCCATTACAGGAGAGGGGTAAGAGCCATTCAGGTGATTGCATCAATGGACATTGAATCACAATTATCTGTACTCGCCAGCAGTAGCAAACCCACAATGGTAAAACAAAGGCCAGGTGCATCAGTTGCTCACACACGTTATACCACAAACTGTAATATTCTCATGTATGGACTAGTTTTTTTCTCAGCTGAATTTGATCTTTAATCTTGTTTTTGAAGGGGGAACACCACGCACACTGTAGATACAATTATGATAAATGAACATTCCTTGCCTGAGGAAATGTAAAGAATTATATTTCTCCTGTTAGGGGGCCAACAACCACCTGTTTCCATTGTCAAACCCTTAAGGCAAACTACAAAATGATCACTCAAGCTATAAATGTTTTACAGAAAGCCTAGATAACTGGACTCGTATTTGGATGAGATTATTCCTGCTCTTCTACTTCTTTCCATCACATTTTGGCTTAAGTGTTGACTGTGAAGGACTCTAAGTGATCAATAATGAAGGATCAGATGGAGTATAAGATCATGCTTTTATTGACAAGACAGGTGTAGACAAAACAGGTGCAAAAGCAACAGAACTATTAACAAGGGAGAAAGTTCTGGATCTTATCAAGTATAATTCTCCTGTGCAATCACAGTTATACCTGGTTCTACAGTATGTCAGATTTAGCATTGCACTGATTGGTATTTTCTTATGGGAGGAATCAAAATCATACTGGAACCCCGTAACAGGTTTTGGGTTTCATATCAACAGTGAGCTGATCAGCTGATCAATTTCTTCACGTGTAGATGTGAGACTTTGTCCAAATAATGAATTCCTTCTTCTCCACGTCTTATCTTCCCCTGTGCCAGGCTATGTGGATCCCCCCACAAGATAACATTAAGGAGTACAAAATGATTTATTTCATAAATAATTGGACCCCTGCATATGACTTCACACTCATAGACAGAGAGACTGTGTTTCATTATCAAAAGTTCACTACATTGCAAGCAAAATATGTCAAACAAAATGTCAAACAGAAATAGTATTCAAATACATCAAAGTCAGAATCATTACAGCCTCGCTTCTATATTCTAGGCCTTTATGCACCTTAAATGGCTGCGAGATATACCAAACTCTTAAGTTGACCTATGACCTCTTTTGCCCAACCCTTAAACTGTATGGTTCATGATATAATGTTAATCGATTTCTTATCTCATTAGACGACACAGTCCTAGCAAAATAAGCTTTTGCTCATGGTAGTGGGGATGTGTGCCCCTTTCTGTCCAATCAGATAACTTCTTGACAATTTGTTTTCTATTTCGGGGACCTGTTTTTGGTTTGTGAGCGCTCATTTTAGATGTAGTGTTTGTTCCAGTGCAGCACTAGCACATTTGATTCAGCCAATCTTCTAATTATCAAGCCCTTGATCAATTGGCTGGTTAGAACAAAAGCCTTCACATCTCATAGCTCTCCAGGATGAGAGCGCAGAGTGTAGACAGATTTTGGTGGCGCCAGCCTTGATTTAAATGTGTATACCTATTTACAGTTGAATGAGCACGCCTGGCGGACATCCTGAAGAAATCGCACCCTCGCCTTTTGTCAATTCCTTTGCGATTGTAATGTGTCTCACACCTTGTCCTTTGTTGGGAATGATACTTAAGGAGAGGGACAGCGAGATCTCATTTGAGTTAGCCGGGTTAGGCCCATGGCCACCAGTCTCCTGTGTTGTCCTTAACCCAAAACCACACATATGGTTAAAACTTACAGTCGTATGTTGGTTTGAAACTGTTAAATTGGTTATTTTGTTGATACTTTATTCTCATTCTTCTTACGTGCATCAATGTGTGGTTGTGCTAGATAAAGGATCTGTTAATACAGCACGACATAATCATGACTAGATTCTCCCATTTAATGTCTAATGTTCACATGCATCATTAATGAGACGTAGAGAGAGTCATCAGCTTCAACTACACCAGAGATGGTCATGTGACCACTTGTGTTGTGTTTGCTTCATCATGTCCTGTTAGAAGTAATTATTGGGAATAAATGTATGTCTTATATTTGACCCGTCCTCTATTCTTCAGTGTTTTATTTCAAAGTCTTCACAGAGGACTGCAAGCAGACAGAGACTGGGTAGCTGCGGGGCTAGAGGCTGGGAGTCTAGCTGCGGGGCAAGAGGCTGGGAGTCTAGCTGCGGGGCTAGAGGCTGGGAGCCTAGTGGGGCTAGAGACTTTCATGAGAACATGAAAGTCTAGTGTCACAAACAAATTGTAAATGTATGGTAAAAAAACATAATAATCATAGGGTTAGTATCACCTAAACCAAGTTCACAAATCACTGCTCACTGCCCTGCACAAATCACTGTTCACTGCCCTAACTACACTACGTGGCCGCCTGCCCTGTCTGTCTGCCTGCCTGCCTGCCCTACCCCATTTGTCATTTTCCCCTGCTTGTCCCATTCCCAGCTTCCGTTATTAAATACAGCGGATTAGGGGCCGTTCTCTCTCAGGAACAGGGAGGGAAGGTGCGCCCTATAGCTTATGCCAGCCGTGGTCTTAGGCCCACTGAGCGCAACATGTCCAACTACAGTTCCATGAAGTTGGAGTTTGTTGCGCTCAAGTGGGCCCTGACCGAAAAGTTTAGGGAGTATCTGTTGGGGCAACGCTGTATAATTTTTACGGACAACAATCCCTTAAGTCACCTGTCCGCTGCGAAACTGGGAGCATTAGAGCAGCGCTGTGTTGCCCAGATGGCCCCATTCAACTATGAGATCAAATACCGCTCCGGCAGACAGAACCGCAATGCGGACACTCTGTCGAGGCAGAACCCCTCGGACCCTCCTGGTTTGGCGGACCTGGCCCTGGGCACGACCCTTCCAACTTCCTTACAGCAGGTTGAGCAGGCACAGCCAGTAACCCAGGTGGCTCAAGCGGTGGTTACAGCCTTGCCTGAAAATAAATCTCCCACTTGCGCTCTAGTCAGAAGCAAGATCCCGTCCTCCAGGAGGTTGTACCACACTGGAGGCGAGGTGTTAAACCTGGGCCGGCTGAGCGACAGCAAATGTCCAAGTCGGCATTAGCTCTCTTGCGCCAGTGGGATCGGCTAGTGGAAAGGGAAGGTGCTATGTACCGTAGGGTGTTTCGTTCAGACGGAGCAGAGGAATATTTCCAATTACTACTTCCTGCTAGTCTGAAGTCTGATGTTTTGACCCAGCTGCATCAGGAGCATGGCCACCAGGGGATAGAGCGTACCTTGGAATTGGCGCGTAAACGGTGCTATTGGCCTAGCATGTCCTCCGATGTGGCTCGTTGGTGCCTTGAGTGCGAGCGATGCCAAACTGCAAAAGATACTAAACCCCCAGCACGTAGCTTTATGGGGCATTCTGTTGGCCTCACGGCCTAATGAGGTACTTGCTGTAGATTTTACGTCATTGGAACCGTCTCGGTCGGGTGTGGAAAATGTTTTAG